>NW_017731382.1:3572921-3702973 GCF_001890085.2 Hipposideros armiger
GGCGGCCTCGGGGCCGCGGGCCTCCTCCCCGGCGCCCGACCCCGTGTTCTGCTGCTGCCGCTTCTGCTGCTTCTTCTGCATCTTCTCCAACTTCTTCCGCTCCTTCTCCTTCTTCTTCTCCTCCTTTCGCCTCTGCTCCAGCAGCTTCTTCTCCATCTTCCTCCGCTCCTTTTCGGTCAGAAACTTCTCGGGGGGCGCTTCGCGCGCCGGGTTCTTGGGGCTCTTGAGGGTGTCCCCGGTGCCCCCGCTGCTCCGTGGCCGGGCCAGCGCCGCAGCCGCCGCCGCAGCTTCGGCAGCCACCTCGGCCGCGGCCGCCGCCGTCTTCTTCTCGCTCTGCGCCGCCCGCGCCTTGATCTTCATGGCCATCTTCAGCATGGTGGCCCGGCCACCTCGGGGCGCCCGGCTCCCGCCTCGCCCGGGCGCCCTGCTTGCCCCCGGCCTCGGCCTGACGGGTCCCCGTGCGCCCCGTGTCGGGGGACTCCGCTGGGGTGCCCGCCGCGCTGCCCTGGAGCCGCGGAGCGCGGCCGCCCGGCTTCGGGCCGGCTGGGCTGGCTGCCTAACGGTTAGCGCCAAAAAGGATGAGCCAACGAAAAAGGGGCGAGAACAAACCAAAAAGCACCGAGAAATGTCAAACAACTCAAAAAAGAAAAGTGCAGAGGCGCGATGGCGCGAGTTCGCCGGTCCCCGCCGGCGCTCCTTGGCTTGGCTCTCGGGCACGCCAACGGAGCAAAGAGCGAGAGAGAGCTGGAGGGTGCCCGGGGGGCGCGGGGCAGGGCGGCGGTGCCCGGGTGCCCCTGCCCCGTCCCGGTCCCGGCGGAGCCGGCCCGCGCCTCGCACTTCGCGCGAAGCCACGGGGCGCCCGGACTTACATGTGAGTGAGGTGCACTCACACGCAAGGCAGTGCCTGCCGGCCGCCCGCCGCCACCCCGCGCCGGCGCAGGGTCCGCTCCAGCCGCGGCGCCGCAGCCCGGAGCCAGAGAGCCGGCGAGCCAGCGAGCGCCGCGCGGGGCCAGCCACCTGACGCAGCCCGCTCCGCGGTGCCGACGCGACTGAGCGTCCCCGCTGAAGACCGGCGCTCCTCACCAGCCCGATGACGCCCCAGCCTCTTCAGAGGACCGACCCACAGCGGCGGCCCCTATAAATCGAAGGGGAAGCCGAAAAATCGGCCCGCCGGGGATGCGTCCAAACGGGCCGCCACGCACCCTGGGGGCGTGGGCTGGTGTGGGGGCGACGCGGGAGTGGGCGCGGGGCGCGGGGGGCGCAGCAGCGGGAGGCGCGGGGGTGCCCGAGGTGGTGGGCGCCGGACCCCGCCTCCCAGACCTGCCTCCCAATTTTCGGTGAGTGGTGTAGCCCTGGGCGGCGTGCAAAGTGTGCGACGGCGGCGCTTCCCCTGCTGTGCGCCTCCTTACCTCCAGCCTCCCGGGCAGCGCACGCGGGACCGCCGCCCACCCCGCCCTCGCGGCCGCGCGCGCCCGGGTAGGTAGGCTTCGGGTAGGTAGGCTTCGGCAAGCCACGCTAATCACGACGCCCGGAAAGGGTTCCGGGGCTGCGAGGTGCTGTGTGAGCGCAAAACTAGCGCTGCTGGAAGAGACCGGCGGCGGACAGCGCGCTGGCGACACTGGAGCCAAACAGTGGTGGCCTTGGCCGCGGAGTAGGTGCGCCCGGCGTCTTCCCAGGCGGGAGAGGTGGTGGACCCGGGCGTCCTGGTTCGCCCGCGGCCCAGCCTGGGCGCCGCAGGGTGGGCGTGGGAGGGCCTGGAACAGAAGGAAAAGTAGTTTATTGAACAAGAATTTGTTTGCAATTGTTTAAAAACTCTAAAGTGTCCCCACACCAGGATGTGGCAGAGAGCACTGTGTTAAGAGCAGCGACACCAAGTTAAGTTCTCAACCACTGGGCCTGTTCTGTTCGCTCGGCCTGGGACCTTGGTTGAGTCACTTGCTGCCATGCTGGTGTCTGCTTAGGTACAATTCATTCATTCATTCAATAAATGTATAGTCCACGAGGCCCACCTTATGCCCAGGTGAGCCACAGTAGCCAGTTGATCAGGCTAAGACATGGCAACTGCCTTTGGTGTGCAGCAGGCCTACCTGCCAATAAACCCAAATACACAGGGTAATCATGAACTCTCTCCCACCTTCAACCTTCTTTGACTTCTAAACAGTGAAACTTGGGATGTCTAGCGAGGAAAAAAAAAAAAAAAAGGAAGTCCACCTGTAAATGGAAACATGGGGGGTCTGGGGTGATTGATACTTCCAGAGGCCTTGGAACAAATTGTCAAGAATAGTTTGAAGCTTTCTTTGAAAATAGAAAGACACTATTAACCATTCAACAGCACTACTGAAATTTCCTCCTTAGCCCGTTTGTTCAACTCCAAGTAAGAAAAGGTGTGACAGATGAATATTATTTTTTTTGGCTCCTTCAGGTACACTACCACCACCATTCTACAAGGCCTCTTTTTTCCTGGATCTGAATGGACAACGAGAACAATTCAAAGTCACCAAAGAACACTTGGAATTCAGAACAGGAAACAAAAGCTGTAGGTGAGACCCCATACCCTGCAGCAGCCCGTTCTTCACTTGGGCCTCAGACTTTTCTCTGCCTCAAAGTGGCTGTGCCTGCCCTCCCCCCACATCCAAACCAAACTAAGTGGGGACTTTGTCACACTTTGGATTTTGGCCTCTCCCACACAAAAATACACCTTCTTTTGAAAAAAAAAAAAAAAACAGCTCAAAGGCACAACTGTGTTAGGTTGATGCTTTTCACATAAACAAAAGCAGATAAAAATATTGAACCGATAAACCTGGATGTCCTGGTAAGCCACGCGACTATAGGGCCTTACAATCTGATTAGGAGGACCTCATGATTCACAATCACTCACCCACTAGTTTAGAAACTACTTGAAGACAGGGCCCAAGTTTTATATCCTTCTGTATTAAATAAAAACTTCTTGGTTGAATTTCATTAATCAATTGTCTTTTTTTAAAAAGTTGGTGAAGACTTACAAGACGGAGGAACAGATCAGAAATGTTTGTTATGCTCCATTTGTTCAAAAAGCATATTCCTTCCTGCTTCTAATGTGTCAAAAGCACAAATACATTGTATTTAAAAGGGACAAGGTAAATAGTAACCAATACAACCTGGATGCTTATGCTAGTAGCTACATGTTGCTACAAGGACTGAAACTGGATGAAACTGAGAGTCTCCTTCGAAAATCCCTGAGTTGGGTTATCAGCTCCGCTTTTAGAGAACTATCATACGTAAACTTTGAAAGGAGTGAAACTGTCCCATGTCATATACTGACACATATTCTAGGCAAAGCACAATTGGGACGATTGTCCTAGAAATGCATAAAGCAAGGTCAGGCTTTAGTCATTTCAACTTCTAACCTAGCAGGCCACTCTTGAAAAAAAAAATTTTTTTTTTAACTGTAGGTTTCACCTATATTTTATTATGACCAACCACTGATAGACAAATAAAGCATTTACTTTGTAAATAAATGACAGCAGGTGGACTCAAGGGCTTACAGGTAAGCAAGTGACAGTATGAGCTCGGGAACACAAGCCCACTTGCGGTCGGCTCAGCTTTCTGTTTTCACCTGACACAAAAGGAAAGATGAGATTTTACTTAATTGGCATGGTGAGCTGACACGGTCTATAGTTTTCGATCTTGCAGTTAACCAACCTGGGCCTTCCAAGTTTTCATTTACAAAAAAATAAAAATAAAAAAGTCTTTCCGATTTGGAGGCCACCATGTGTGACCTTTTCATAGGAATTAGTAATTTATTTTACTAGGCCATTACCATTTTAAGTACCTGGTTTATGCTTTAAGAGTAAAACAACGCATTAGCATAATTCTTAGAATAGTCCAGGCTCGAGACTTTTCCAATGAAAGGGGCCTCTCCTTTGGCTCAGGAAGAGATGGAAGTCGTGGAAACTTCAGACTCCAGAGAAGGGCACGGGGCTAAAATATCCTGGGTTTTAAAGGCCCGGGCAGAGCACAGGTCCCTGGTTCAGGTGACTTGCTTCACGCCAAAGCCAGCAAGTTGGGATAATAACACACCCCAACCTAAAACACTGGGTCACCAAACGATACAGCCTGGTCAAACAGATGGTGTCACATGCTGTACAGAGGGACGGCCTAGCAACAGGCCTGTCCAACACTGCATATTTTACAACAATGGATGGATTCACATGTCAGGGGTTGAATTTTGTGGTCTTGTTAGCCGCCTATTTATGGGTGGATATGTTCCTTGGCCCTTCTACACCTTCCTGTCCAAGCGAGAATGCCTTGTCTGCTTTTAGAAGCAATAGGCTCGCGGCAGCTTGGAATCTTGAAAATATCGTTTCACTTAATGATGTAATTCAGTTTTTGGATAAGAGCGTCCTTCTCGGCCTTTCCTTAGTCGGGGTCATTGTACGAGCCCAGAGAAAATAGAATTATAATATTATTTTAATAGCCTAGGAAACCATAAGTAGGTTTCCACTGAAGCAGAAACCTTAGCTGTGAGGTTTTAATAATAGTACTTAGCACTTCCACGGGGCTTTCTGTCTTTGAAGCACATTCTGCACTTTTATGTAATTAGAAAGTGTGGCTGCACGTGGGACTGGAAACGTGTGCTGTATAGATGACGAAAGCAGGTGTTGTAAAAACCCTTTTCCTAGGCCCAGTTAATCCTTGGTAAGAAAGTTCTATTCCCATCAAGTTCTCAAAAACTGAACGTATCATTGCCTAGGGCTTGTTTCTTCCTTGTCACATTCATTAGCTAGTAGCTTCAACCACAAGTACGCCTAACCGTGCACTCTAAAAGACACACAATGTGTAAGTTAGCAACCGTCCTTGTCAGAAGACTCGAAGTCAAGGAACTAACTGCACAGCCATACGAAATCGCCCTATTTCATTCCCATCGACTAGTTAAAGCTTTTTTAAAATTTTGGAACTTGCTCTAAGCCAAACAGAATGTGGGGGCACACTGCCCAATGGGCTTGCACCCGATTTCTTGAGCCAGTGGCATTGAGATTCTGTTGAAGCATCCACTTCCTTAAAACCATGACCCACCACACGAGGGCAACAGGATTCGGGCACCTGTGCCGACCTTGCTCAACCCTGGCAGGTAGGCCCCATCTATGAGAGGGGCTTCGTGGTCCCCATGGATGCTCAGTGCCCAAGGCTATTCGTGCCTTTCTCACAACGTCCCCAGGAGCCCAGAGTGGGAGTCAACTTCTAACAAAGTCGCCGTCTACCTTAAAAGGGGAAAGCAAGAAAAAAAGAAACTAAGCACGTGACCCTGTTCCTTTCAAAACTTAAACCTAAATAATAGGGCTACTGGCGTTAGCCTTGGCTGAAGACTCCAGATGGACAACTTGGACTTAGGGGTATAATGATACCAACCGTGACCAATGGATCCATTTAATTGGATAAAGCAAACAAAAAGATGAAAAAGTGTCACAACTCTATAGCAGGAAAGTCAGTTTTCCTAAACTAAAATATCTTGAAGTTCCCTTGGGGGGTGAATTTTTCATGAAGGTAATGGGGAGTTTGTTTCTTAGGACATTTGGCTTGGCCTTAAGGATGGGGGTGGAGAGCAGGCAGTGGGGACTGGTTAGAAATAGGTACGGGCCAGCTAACTTGATTTTATTTACAAGGTGCCTTATTTATATCCCGTTTTGACCTGACATCTTACTAAACAAGTAACAACAGGGGAAAAACAAAAAGAACAAGGTGGTGCAATCTAGGGAGGGCTGACGTCCTAACAAGATCTCCTTAGATAAGAGAAACCTTTTAATTGCTCTTATTTTAAAGATTTTCATTGTTTTTACTGCATTCAATGCTTCAAATTTAGCCCCATATAATTAAGAGTTTAGGGTTAAACACTGGATTAATCAAGTAATACGTTTCCTTAAGTGCTGCTCTGTGTGTATATATTGTGCATACAAACGAAACAATGGCTAAATACGAATTTTACATCTTGGGTTTTTCCTCTATTTACCTACCAACCAATGCGAGCAATCATTGTCAAACAGCCTTGCAGTAAGATACTAGCCTCAGTTTGGGACAACAGAGTGGGTGTGGGGCTGTGGGTGTCACTTGCCTTTATAGCTGAACCCCCCCCCTCTAGTCCCACCTCCACCTGCTGTTGGTAAACCCTGAATTAAGCAATTAATGTGACAATTAGTCACATTTAATACACCTAGAAACATAGGCACCTTTTAATCTTTTTGTGTTTGCCCACACACGTTTAAATTGAAATAGAAAAATGCGTAATTATAGTTTAGCTCCACCTATTCCCCTGGGTCTTGCTTTGAGGGGGAAAGAACCCAGAGGGGACAGATAAGGAAGGTAGCCTCCTCGGCACATGGCTGCACACAAGCCCTAATGCTCCTCCCAGCTGGGTTTCTATTTGGCCCCCGTTTGGTCAAAATGCTGTTTGCTGGGGAGCCCGGAAGCTGTGCCCCGCACTCGCTCACTCAGCAGCCGTCTGCGCAGTGGGGCTGTCGGGAGCCCACTCGAGATGAGCAGAGCCCCAGTGGCATGGTGGCTTTCTAAGGTCTTTGCCCACCTCTGGAAGCGAGGAGGAGAAAAGTATTCGGCCAAAGCATCATGCATTTGCACCCAGTCTGGGGATCAGAGGAAAAGGAGGTGTTTCTGTGAGCTACAGGTTTCAGCTCTGCCCAGAGCTGAGTCGAGGGCCGCTGTCTGCCCACTTTCCTGTCTCCGGGTCACCTTAGTCTCTGCTACCTTCTCAGGTTACGGCTTCTTTTGTGCTAATTACACCAAAAATATTGAAAGAATGTCGCTGTCTTTACAAAGAACACAAAGCAGGCTCGCTTTAACAACTAAATAGGGCGCCCCTCTTTTTTTCAGAAGGCAGAAAACTCAGCTTTCAAATGATTTCTACCAAGTGGGTTCATGGTAGATGGCCCATTCACTTATTAAGGCCCAGGTGACAGGAGGACTCAGCTATTGGGAGAACAAATGTAAAATGTGTGTTGCTTTTGGGGGTTATGTACATAGAAAAAGAAGATATGGTTAATGATCACCCCCCCCCCCAGAACTTAACTGTAAATTAAGACTTGCCAAAAAAAAAAAAAGACTTGCCAATGATGGGTGATTTAAGCTGCATGACAAGAGGCCAGAAATAGAAGCTGCTCATCAGTAGAAAGCAGTACCTGGACTACGCAGGTAACAAAATCAATGGAAAGAGCATTTGATTTCTCTCCCTGGAAGGCTGTGGCTGCAGCAGAAGGGGTGGCTGCTGTCCTGCGGCCCTGTCCTCCAGGTAAGAAATGGCCTTTCAAAGGACATGGCTGGGAAGGGTGAGCCATTCCCTCCAGCCCCGCCAGTTAGGGATGACCCCCCCCACCCACCCCCTTTTATGAAATCCCCTCAGGGTTAATAGGTGAGGGGCAGCAGATTGGAATGCCTTGTTTTTCCAAAGGAACATTAAATTCTGAATTGCTCAGGCTGAAATACTGCTACAGCTGTGACCCTCAGGGCTGAATTGTGGGCACCAGCTCACGTGACAGGTGTTTCGGCTGGTTTGGCTGAAATTGTGATGCCTAACTCAAATTTTCCCACCAATTAATTGGTGGGGACTCTGGAGCCAGCCAGGAAAGGGCCTTTTGCCACAGACACGGAAGACCATGTCTTCAGCCGTCAACAGAAACGCCAGCCTCCGGAAGACTGGAGGCACTGCTCCCTGAACAGAAAACGAGAAAATCAAGACAGGCTTCGGAAGGCAGGGAAAAGAGAAAGCGGGAGCTGAGAGATCCGATCAGGACCAAACCCATCTTCTTCTAGGTCTTAACACAGACAAGTCTATCCTGTAATCGGCTTTTGGAGGATTTCAGCAATCGAAGCAAGTCCGGGATTCTAGGAAATGTGTCACTAAAATTGGTATTATTAGAGGAAGTGGCACAAAAATGCAGAGTCTAATCTGTAACATACTAATTATACCTATTTTTACCCCAGGGTTGCAGTGACCTAACACCAAGAAATAAAAACTCTAGAAAACTAGCCCTTCAACAAATAATGCAGCCACAGGGCAGAGGTGGCACGGAGTCCCTTGGTCTGAGCTGGGCTGAGAAATCAGCAGTCACCCATGAACAGAGCTGATATCTGAGGGAACTTGGCAACAGTGGAGGAAGACAAGTGGGGCTCTAGAGCAAGCCTTGGGGGCTCTAGGATGATGGCAGCATGCTGGCAAGAGGGCAACCCTGAAAGGTCAAAGGCCGGCCAAGCAAACAGCATGAAGCCCGTAGGGGGTCCCGGTCTGCAGAGGGAAGGGGGGGGGCCAGGCCGTGTTTTGCCAAGATGGGTCCTAGATGAAGCCCTCCTTGGTCCTTCCCACCGACCGCAAAGGCCCTGGGTCCCTGTCTTCTGGTAGACGGTGACAAGTGGCTGGTGGAGAACCAGTTCCAGACGCTGCCTGCTCTACCACTTTGGAGACTGTTCCAGTAAGGATGCTTCTCAGTAAGATGATGGTTGGAGGTATCAACTAACTTAAAGCACTGTCAGATTTCTTTCTTCCTTATTCTGAAATTATAATCTCTACCTTCTGAGTACCAGGATTTTTAAATAATTGGACTCCCTGGGACTGCTTTAAAAAGTCTAGCTGTGTAAGAACCCTTCAAAGGAAGTTGATATAAAACTTAATTGGGACCAAAAGACACTTAATCTGCAAGTTAAATGAACACTCCATTTTCTCCACAACTATTAAGAGCATCCCAAAGTCTAAAATAGAAAAACCTTAACTGAGCCAAAATTCATATCATGATGTTATTGGCCCATGCCTCTGGGGGGCACCCCAGAGCAGGGTAATATAAAGTCATTCTCAGACTTAAAAGTGAGTTTCTTAACCTCCGGTCCCTGAAAACAAGCTCATGGAGGCATTGGGGCTTGTGTTGGGGTGATGTCGGGGTAGGTGTCTGGGGAGCTGACGCTCTCAGATAGCCAGACACATAGGCCATCTGTAGACAAAATGGCCAGATACTTTTCCACTGTTGAACTTTTGACCAAATCCATGGGATGCTTCGGGGTCAAGAAGACAAAAACTCAAGTCAGAAAAGTCAATGGAATAGGAAATTTTGGGGGTGACAAAAAGCCACAGATAGTAGGAAGTGTTACATCTTTCTAGCAATGAAAACCCCAGTTTTCAGGTTGTGCGAAACGATAACAAAATTTGCCAGCGTGGAGCCCCAGGAGAAAGAATGGATTCACTTGATCTTGTTGCTGCCAGAGAGTGGCTTGGAGTCCTCCTTTCCAGCACTCTACAAAATGTAAATGGTCTAAATTAAGAAGCCATGTAATCTCAACCAATATTAACTGTGACATGAAAAATGAGACCAATTCTTCAGGCAGGATTACGATCCCCACCGCCTGACATTAAGCGATCACCGCACTCCGTTTCCCCAAGGCCAGGATATTTTCCTTTCCCAAAGTGCCTGTTTGTTCCTAAGAGGGGATGAAGTCCTCACACTCTCCTTATTCTGACATTGAAATAGCACAGGCTCCTAAAGTGGGCTGGCTTTGACCCCCACCCCCGACTCTGTGAGCTTCTGTTATCCTATTTGTCTGTTTTTCCCACCCCCCTTCCACACTAAAATCACTCTCAAAAAAAAAAAAATGTCAGCACCCCGAGGGCTGCCAGTGGGGACGCTACCCTCATATCCTTTTCCTGCAGACCGAGCTGCCGGCTCCTAATACTGTTTTCCAACTTGGAAAGGGAAAAGGGGGTTTGAACACCTTCTTTCTAGTGTCTCCCCCTTGACTGGTTCGTTGCAAGCAGCTCCATCATGGTTCCTCCATCTCTGCTGCAGGCAGAGTCGCTGCGTCTACATGGAGAATTTGCAGCTCAGCTCTGCTCTGATGGGGAGCCGGCAGCTGTTTGCGGAACGGGGGCATCTCGGCCTCCCTGCAGTCCCCCCCCCCCACCTCACAGTGGCCAGACCACTGCCCGCCCAGAAGGTTCTGCAGAGGTGCTTGTTAATCCTCTTGTTAAGTGCAAGAAATAAAGTAGCTGTCCTCATAAATGCCCCTAATTCACCTCCCCCCAAGCCCCCGCTGGTTTACTGTCTGCTGCCTGTTAATAACCATCAAAATGAGAAGTGTCTCTAGCAGCGGCGATGTGAAAGGAGCTAAGGAACCCCAGAAAATCACCAATTCTTTGGGGGAAGTTGCTGACGAGGGGGCCTCCTTGGGGGCGGGGTACCCATCGGTGTTTAATCCCAGGCCCAGGGTGCTCCCAGTGACATTACTTCTAACAGACATTGTGCAGTTCAGTTGCACACAGCAGCTGAGGAGCAGGTCTGAATCCTGTCTCCTGCTGTGTCATCCTCTGGCTTCAGCATGCTGGCCTGGCCTCAGAGCCCTGATGGGGGAGGGGGGCACAGGTAGCAGGAAACGTGAGTCCTCCTTTTATGGCTATTTCTTCCCTCCGCTCCCTTTGTCCCTGGGGACCCCACAGCTAACTGGGATACAGTTTGCTAGTCTCTCTCATGTTCCCATCCCCGGGAGTAGCTAAGGTTCTTTTCAGCTGAGACAGCCTGTGGATTCACTTTGGCTTCTCTCTAAATGCTGCCAGCCTGCAACCCAGGGCCACCTTTGGGGGCTGCAGCAGCCCTCTGGGGGTGGGTCGGATGGGCTTGACGATGCCCCAGGTCAGGCCATAAATTACAGACAAGCCCAGGTGGTAGAAAAGGGAAACAGGGCCCTTTCCCTGATTCCGGCCTGAGCTGCATGAAAACTATGGATATCCGGTTTTCCAGCTCTCTTCCTACCCCTAAAATGTGGCCTCTGCTCATCAGAACATCAGTCTCCAGGCCTGCGGGGCTGTGTCTGCAGCCCCATGGCCCTTGAATGTCCATTTGAACCATGCACCTGACTTTAAAGAAAAACACTATTTTCAACAATGCGGTGTGTGACCACTTGAAACCCGTCCGCTGCTTTCAAAGCTGGTGGAGCAGAACATAAGCTGAACTGCCCGCCTCGGGGTTCAAGCCACAGCTCACCCCACAGAAGGGAAGGGAGAGGCCAACACCCAGCAGCTCCCTAAGTTCTGCCCTACGGACCCTTCCTAGTCATGATTCACCCCTGGCTAAGAACAGCCAGGTGTGAGGGACAGAGCTGGTGCTGGGCTCCAGGCTGTGGGAGGGGGCCTGATCCACCACTGCGCGGTGACAGCCGGCTTTGCACTCTAGCGTGGCAGCTAACATTTCTTCCAGAGGTCCCTTCCCTTCCCCCTACCATAAGCCTCCTCTGTAAAAACCAAAAAAAAAAAAAAAACCCATCTTGTTCTTTCATCCTAATTAACGTGCTGTCAGGGAAAATGGCACGGCTCATTTTTGCAGAGTTGAAATGACCCTCTCCACTCCTCTCCTCTCATTTGCTAAAGTGGTCCTTCCTCGGCCTGAAATCAGGCCCTTTGGTGATGGAAATTTTATCTGGAAGCAGAGAGTTCTAAGCAGAAGCCTAACCTTGGAGGGTGGGGAGGGGATCGATGCTCTGAGCCGGCCTGTCTCTGCGGTAAGGTCTGGCTATGCCGCTACCTGGTGAAGCCATCTTACCGGCAGGACTGGCTGTGCCGCCACCTCTGCTTTGTGTGAGGGTTTCCTAATTAACAGTCATTGTCGGGGGGCACAGTTTAGCAGAATTCGGAGGCTGGTTCTCCCCGCTGACTTATCTCAGGGGCAGGAGGAAGCTGTTTAGAAGGAAGTAAACAGGTTCTGGATCTGGGAAGATAAAAATCCAAGCGCCTTTCACGCTCAGAGGGAAAGCGTGACTGCGGATTTAATATCCTCGCTGGCCTGTGTGTTTGTGTGTTTGAAAGAAAGCTGTAACTTACAAGCATAATTAAGCGCCCCCCGCCTCCTCCCGGCCGAGGGCTTCCGAGCTTGTCACCGACACTGCAGTGTTTCGGGGCCCTTTCTGAGTAAAGGCCTGGCTCGTTCATCTCAGCTCATTTTCTGAAAATGTCACCCTAAGCCTGTTGGCCATCACAGAACTTTCTGAAAAGAACATTTCAGGTGGGGAACATGTTCATGTTTAAGAGGAAAAAAAACCTTTTTTTTAAAGAAAAAGGCAGCCACAGCCGAGCAGTATACAGCTCTGTTGTTGGGATCCTGACATATATTCAAATACATATTCAATGAGGAATTCATAGTAATCCTTCCAGTCTCCAACTACTTACACTTTAAGGAAAGTCACATGTCAGGAGCTTTCAAAATGAGCTGAATCTCCCTTTCCTAAAGATCATGCATCTTGGAAAGGCTCCCTTTGAGGTACACCAGGGAACGTAATTGGCAGGCTTCCGGGTTTCTAGAAGGGGATGATAATAGCTGGCAGGTCAACATGGCAACCCAGTCCTCCTTCCACTGAGTCGTTAGCTGCTAATGTCCCTCAGAGTAACTCGAAGCCGAGGTGTGAAACCAGCGAGTGACACTAAAGCACCAGCTTCTCCAAAGGCTGCCACGCAGGGCAGCTGGGGCCCCGTTTACATAACAAACCAGCAACAAGGTTGTTTCTGCTGCTGGATTCTCTGCTAGCCTCCCGGCCGGCCCCCGTGCGCCTTCTTCCGACCACCCCCAGCCTTTCTTTTTTCCTTTTTATAAAAAAAGCAAAGCAACTGTTCAGTACTCAAACCTCTGATTTCCTGGCTATTCTGTGTGTCATAGCAATGGACGCTGGAGCAAACCCACGGGGCTTGTCCTTATCGACCTGAGCTGGGATGAGTCAGGAACCTTCATCCATCTGGACCTGATCTGCCACTCGGATGCCATCCCCCCGCCCCCGCCCCCCCCCCCCCCGGAACTGCCAAGAGGACCCAAAAAGGCACCGTGCTGCTACCTGGAGAGCTGGGGGGAAGGGACCTCCACCAAGTCCTGGGGGTCACTGAGGGAAGAAAGCCAATCTGCTGAAGCCACTGCATTGAAGGTGCTAGGTGATCACAGAGCTGGCCTTGGGAAAATGGGGGTGTTGGCTGGAACCAGGGGCAGGGGAAGGAAGCCAACAGCCCAAAAGCCCCCTCCCCAGTCCTTTCCCAAGGCCTCCAGTTAGAATTCTATTTTTAAGGACTCCACTATTAAAAATGTGACTCTCTCAGCCTTGGGGCCCCCTGGAGCTCTTTATTAAAATGCAAATGTCCCTAAAGGACAGCCCGTAAGCCTTCCCCAGCTAATGGGATTAACTGAACGGAACACAGCCACCTGCAGGGAGGTAAGGAGGCCTGGGGCCAAATCCCCACTTCTCAAATTTGCCACAGGCTCATTTGAATACCCTGAACACCAGAGAAGGCGAAATTCAAGCATCCCTGTTTCAGATCTCTTTGAAAGGGCAGTCGGAAGCCAGGGCCTGAATCCCAGCTGTGGGGGGATCATCTGCTTCCTGAAACTCTCTGAGCCCTGGTGTCTTCATCTCCTTTAAATCATTTCTCAGGCTGGGCAGCGCTTTCAAGGTATCCTAATAGAATGGTCTGCATCCAAGAGAGAAGCATACGGCTGGCGGTGCGAAAGTAATTGTACGTAACTAATGCATTTACAGAGGCAGCGACTTGTAAGAAAGGATGTTTTCCAAGTAACTTGGGTAACTGATTTTTTTCTGAGCTGGCAAACAAGCTTTAGTTTATGTCCTGAAAATGGGTTTTCACTCAAGTTGATTTCTCAGTGGGCAGGGTGTTAACATGTCACAAACAAGGAGAAGCCAAGACGTAATAATCCTGTAAATCTGAATTTTACTCATGGAACAAAACCAGTCCCTGTCGCCTGGGAGTCCTTCAGTTCAGCACCTCCCCGTCTTATATCTAAAATAAAAAAATGTCTACCTACCTACCTACCTGTATATACACACATACATATTTTGAAAAAAATATATGAAGGTCATGTGTCATGTGCTGAGCATTACAGGAAGCCTATAGATAAGCCTATGCCAAGGGCAATGAATAGATAACTTAAAAGTATTTGTGGAAGAAAAGTTGGAGATTAAAAGTCTGGAATTAAAAGTGTGTTTTTTTCTTTTCACAGCGACAGGGAATTAATTATACTACTTGAATAGAGAACAT
Source organism: Hipposideros armiger (assembly GCF_001890085.2). Taxonomy (NCBI): domain Eukaryota; kingdom Metazoa; phylum Chordata; class Mammalia; order Chiroptera; family Hipposideridae; genus Hipposideros; species Hipposideros armiger. The sequence continues at coordinate 3,586,972 of NW_017731382.1, forward strand.
CTCCATTTGCATTAGGGATCAGGAACAAGAGGCCGGAAGCTCAGGATCTAAGATGGAGGACGGATGCTACGATGAAAGCACTTCACAGTGCACCACAACCTCTGGCTGCAAGCTACAAACACTTTCTCATCCCACCCTGAGAACTCAAATCCCACACACAGAAGATTCTAAGGTTACATGGAAGGATTTGGGCCCACCCCCTAAGAGAATTTTCAGTCCTAGAAGCTCCTAGAAGACACAGTTTGGCTCCAGGCAGAGAAGAAAAAAGAGACGGAGCCGGCTGGAGGCAGCTCTTGGCACCACACCTGAGCCAGGCCGCTGGAGTCCCTCCTGAAAGCAAGTCTGCCCTTCAGCAAGGCCTGTAACCCCCAGACTCTACACTCTCGGGAGAAAGGCCTTGTTCAGTGCTGACACATTACCATCACTGCGGCCCACACTGTGCCTGCAGAAGGCTCCACCACTGCTGGCAGTGTATAAAGTTTCAACCTCAGACTGGCATGGCAACCTGAATGGCTGTGCCTGTCGGAATGAATATATAGACACAGTTGTTTGTTTTCATGCAAGCAGATCTTTCTGGGTTTTCCGTAGTTTAACTATCAGGTCTGACAATAATTTTTATGTAAGCACCGATCTGCCTTGCTCAGCTAGGTTGGAGAAGAGTTGGAAGGTTGCTGAGGTCTGTTTTTGGACAGTCCGCCTTCTCTTCGCCGTGTATCATCTATGTCCTATTGAATCACTCAGCAGAGACTGCCCAGTGTTGTTAACTTCCTGGGTTTGTTTTGATTGTAAGACCACCAAAGGCAGCAGCGATGTCTTAAACCTTTGTGTTCCGCATGGGGGGAAGGGCACATATCAGGCGCTCAATACACATATATTGAATGAATAAATGAATAAATGAAAATGCCCAAATGAAGGCAAACTCACCGGCCCGGCAAGGATTTCATCCTTCTGAGAGGCTTGGCAGACACGTGAGCGGCTACTGCAAGCTAAGAGATGCTACTAGGGAGGCAAAAAGGAAACAAGGCTATTTCGACATCTAATTTAACCCCCAAATTAGGAACTAACTTATCAGTGAGAAAAAATGGGTGCATATGCACCAAGAACTGGGCAAGTATTCCATGCTCTCTGCCAAGTTGGACACAACTACATATGAGGTAAACCTCAGATCTGCCAACAGTAAAAAATTTGAAAAATTAATTCGTGACAACTGTTTTCATTTGGAACCATGATTTCCCTCAATTAGGCGTATCATTTATACTACGTTCCCATTAAACACTTCCCAACAACTTTTCTTTTTTTCTGGGCAACAATGACCCCCCTGCCCCCAACAATTCCTAAATGTCACAGAAGGCCCATTTTATGAACATATTTGCGACGAGTCCTTTTTTTTGGCTATTAGAACAATTGCCCCCCCCCCTTTGCCCACTGGGTCCTTATCAGCCATTTTGCTAAGTCTCAAAGCAATACAAATGGAGCTCAAATCGATTAGTGACACATTTCTACCTCTGGGCGCTTGGGAAAGGGAACTTTTCCTCGAGAAGGGAAGCAGAACCTGGGCACCCTAAGCCAACCGCCTCTGCCTTTGTGAGCCTCATTTTGCTGTTTTAGTGTTTTTTCAAGGAAAAAACTTAGGAGAAGGGGTTCCTACCATAACAAATTAGGACAAGATTTTGATTTTATGTTTTCACTGGAGCTAATGAATACAGCACAGGACACAGAGGCAGTGACGGCACATTTTCCCCATGAACGCCAGGAAACCGAAGGTCGCCCAGTGCGTTGTTCACATTTATCCAGCCTGAGAGATTTGCCTCTGGGTGTGACAGTGCCCATTCTCGGGCCCCCTGCACCTCCCCCCAGGAATCCATGTTGTCCCAGTCTCCGCCTGCAGTCTCTCCCCACTTCCCCTGCCTTTATTACTAAATAGAATTGTCTCCCCTCTCTAATGAACATACCCAGGAGAATAAAACTTGTTTTTCAAAAGTGGGGGGAAGGAAGAAAGGAAGGAAGGGAGGAAGGAAGAAAAAAAAAAAGAAAACAATGCCCATACTGGGTCTGGCTGGGGCTGAGTTCCTGAGGCCATCAACCTGTAAACTTCTAAGGATTTCCTCAACATCTCAGATATATATGTAGCACACAGGGCGTTTGCTTTTAACTTTAGGGTTTGCTGGTTTTGGTTTTGAGTTATTATTGAATCAAAGAATTCATGAAGAGTGGATTTTTTTTTTAAAGGACAAAAAGGTCCACTGTGTGCCAGATTTCTTAAAAAACAAAAACAAAAACAAAAACCAAACCACTAAGTGGGGTAAAGAATCTGAAAACACTTGGAAAATCAGGTGGTGCTAGAAGGGGGCTTATTACTAATTAAAACAACAACAACACCAAAACTGAAGCATCACTTTGGGATCAGGAGAGGAACATTCTGGGAAGGGGAAGGGCCCACAGTGAGAGAGAAGGCAGGGTCAGAGCTCAGCAGATGAAAAGGGAGGGCCCGGTCCCTGGCACACAACACCAGCACAGGAGTCCCTGTCCTACTACTCACTGAGCTCCTGAAACCAACATGGGGCCCCGCGGGGGGTGGTGTGGGGAGAGGATGCTGTCCCCTGGCCCGCGCTCCCTCAGCTGTGCTGGCCACCCCTCGTAGCCCTGGCAGCCCTCCAGCCTCTGCCTGGTGCAGCTTCCATGACTTGCAACCCGACCCGCTCTTGTCCTCGCTTCCAGACTGTAAGTTCCTGGAGGGCAGGAACCCCATCTGGAGTTTAGAGCTAAATTTAGCCAAGACATTCCTTTTCTTTCTTACTTCCTTTTCTTGTTTTCTTCTTTCTTCCTTCCCTCCCTCCCCCCTCTCTTCCTTCCTTCCTTTTGTTCATTCTTCCTTTTCCTTCCTTCCTTTCTCCCCCTTTCAAAATCTTTAATTTAATCCCTGTATTTATCTCTTAGGAGATAAAGGCATCTTTCCTGCACCTCCTTCTCTCTTTCTTGCTCTTCCAACAATGACAAACTGCTAAGGGGAGTTGGTTTGTAACTTCTGAGCAGTTCACAAGGATGCTGGGATTTCAAAAGTTCAGAGAAGGAAAAACAAAAGAAAGGAATTCAGACGCTTTCCCCTTTTTCCCACCCCAGTGTAAGGACTGAGCAAGTAAAAGAACTGTGAAAAAACACAATGGAGAAATGGGAAAACCTCTAAGGAGATGTGTGTGTGTGTGTGTGTGTGTGTGTGTGTGTACTACATACAAAACTGTTTGCACACGGTGGTTAATACCCTCTTTAGAAATATCCATACATCTGGGTAAAGGACAAGAGGGGATAAAGAGAAATAAAATCATGGCAGGATAAGGGTGGGGTAGGGGGATTTCCTGTAATACTATAATGTCATTTAGACAATAAATACAACTTCTGGAAGAAAAAGGGAAAGAGGCCAAGGAAAGAATGAGGCAGACACCCAGGGCTTTGGGAAGTGAAAATGGGCAGTTTGTCCCCAAGTGAGAGACCCTGAGTTCTAAGGGGGACGTGGTCCCCTATAAAGAAAAGGTGTGTGTACTGGGAGAGTGGGGACTGGCAAAGACAACCACAAATGAACAAATCAAAGCCCCCAGTTCCCCTAATTGGTGTTAAAGATAACCCCTCAAAGGCTGAGGACAGTATGAAACCCCAACCTAAGATCTAAGATACCCTTCTCTCCCCCAAACATGGGGCTTTTGCCTTTTGGGTTTCTTTCCTCTATTTCATCTAGAGAATTCTAAGCCATCCCACTTCCTGTGAGCGCGCTCAGCCATTCTGAGCTCTCTGCTGACCTCTGGTGGGGGTGGAGCTCTACTGGCCCAGAAAAGGTGTTGGAAGCGGGTGGCCCACCTGCCCTGTTTCCCCACCCCAACATCCAGGGGACAGCCACTGGGGCATGCCGTGTTCACTCGCCGGGAGGCCACGGTTCAGGGGTACGAATCTGAAGGGGTGGGTAAGAGAAAGAGCGAGAGACGTTTTAAGGGAGCCCCAGAAAATTATGGGCCTAAGAGGAGAATGTTGGAATAAAGTTTGTTAACTTAAAGAGGATTTTAGTAGCAGGGTTGGGGGGTGGGGGGCTTTTGCCTGAAGTTAATGGCTTATTCAGTTCCTTTGCCTTTTCAACTATAAAAGAAGGGAGAGAAGGTATCTAAGAATGGTGCATGGAGGGTAAGTTTTGTAGGAAAGGAATACATTCACAGGCCAGGACTTTGTAAGCCCCTCTCAAATAGGCGACCTCAGGATTTCACAGGCTGCCTGTTCTTTCTGGAACCAGGGGACTTGGCCCCAGCCATCAGATCCAACTTGCCCTCCGCTGAAAACTTGGCCTAAAATTTAGGCAGAAGTGACCTGCCCCAAGTGCACCCTGGGCCTGAGATGAAAGGTGGGGGTCCCAATTTTAGACAGGGGTGACCCTTTATTAATAAGAACGCTCCTCATGCGCTGTGGGTTTATAGCACCCAGGAGAGGTGTTGAGAAATGAAAACTAGCCCTGAATCTCAGAGACCCTGAAACAATCCAATGATGCTCTCAGGAATGAAAAAACAATAAGGATGCATTCTCAGCCAGTACCTTTTCCATAAAAAAAAGCACTGATATCCACCCCGAATGCTACCCCCTCCAGGAAGGCTCCCTGGGTTTCTCTGCCCACCCCTGAATCTCTTTTCTAGCCCTTGATCTGGATGGGAAAGGATGTACCACTCACCCCTGCTTCCTGCAAAGATTCTCACAGTGACAGGTACCCCCTAATTAGTAATTATTTGTCAAAGGAGAAAAGATGGATCTAAAATTTCCTGTACAATCTGCTGTTTTGGAAAGGATGCTTTAAACAAAGTGTGTGTGTGTGTGTGTGTGTGTGTTGGGGGGGGACAGCATACCTGTTCCAGTGAAACTTTTTATATGCAAATTAAAGAAGTTTTAAAATGAGAAGGACGTCTCTCTTATTTTTCAGACAAGGGAAACTGGGACCCAGAAGACAAAGCCATTTGGCCAAGGCCTCTGAACTGGTTCCCAGCAGAACCAGGGCATATGGGCTGGAATTCAGAGGTCACTGGCATGTGCTGTTGTACACGGGCTAAGGTCTACAGAGTCACTGCTTAAAAGGGAGAGGCTTTGTCCTCAGAGATCAATTGTTCAACTGAAAAACCTTTACAACTATCCCTGGGCCTTGGGGGTGGGGGCTGTGACCCCGAGAAAGTGGATCAGGGGAGGGGACGCTGGCTGTTAGGAGCCACGCACTGCGGCGAATTTGAGCAGCCAGGCTCTCAACAGTAAAAGCCGAGCGCCATCTGCCAGCCAGCCCTGAACAGCCTGGCTTTATCTCATTGTTTCTACTTCCCATCCCTAAATAGTTGGTGTTCTCATCTCTTTCCCTAAAAAAAAAGGTATTTCCTGCTCAGAAACTGCCACCCCCCCATAAGAACCTTACTTAAAAAACAAAAACAAAAACAAAAACCCTCAAAAGAGAGAGAAAGAGGAAAAAAAGGGAAAGGGAGAAAGAAATGAGGGCGCTCCTTAGGAGGCTGACTTCTGCTTCCCTGTCTCCCAGCTCTGCAGGCCTCTGGTGGAGATGGACCAGCCCCTTTCTCCACGGAAGGTAACCCTCATGGTCTTCCTCCTGACCCCTTCTTCCTGGCAGAATGACAGGTAGGTTTCCAATTCTGAGCCTGCCTTAATACCTGAAGTCAGACCCTACCTCTGGGGAATCAAGGTTTTTGGGGAGACGGGTTGAGCGTGGGGGGGGGGTGGAGAGAGGGAGAGAGAGACAGAGAGAGGCCTCTGCTACCTGCCGACTTAAGTCTTAGGATAAGATGGGCTGCAAGGTTGTGGATTTGTCTCTGCCGGTTGAGTACAAGTCTCTGTCTAGGGCCCCCTTTCTCAAGCCCCGCCCAGCCCCTCACCTGGTTATGCATAAAGCTGAACACAGAGATATCCCTGGCTTTCTCCTGGACAAACCAGCAAATAGAAGTCCTTCCACTGACCATGGCAGAATCATACAGAATGGGGCCTTGTCAACATGTTTAAGAATTTCTGGATGTCACTTGGCAAATTCATGGAATCCTTGAATCAAGGGCTAGAATCAGCCATGGTCCCAGGAATGACAACAGTCTAATGAGTAACCCAGTGCTCTCTTCCCACTATCCTAGGACCCTCCAGAAAAGCTGCGCCTCCTCTGCCCACCCCTCCCACATCAGGCCACTTGGGCAGATAGCAACAAACCATCACTCTAAGTTCAGCCCATGCCAAGCGACCTGGGGATAAATGCTTTCCTAAGAGCGCTCCAGAATGACTGGGTCCCACCAGGGACATTTCCGGACTCCTCCTCGGAAAAGGCAGCCCTTCTTTCAAGTGTCCATCTTAAAACCAGCCCTGGCCATTTGTGTGCAAAGCAAAAATGATCTAACGTGCTCCCCTTTTAGCAGCTAAAAAGGAAGAAATGAAATCACAAATGTTTCATTACAAATAGCTATTCGTCTTCTGACAATACAACTTGGAAGAAATCTCCCCTCATGTCTGGCGTTTGTTTTGGGGTTCGGCCCGGAGCCTTCGAAGCATTTCCTTGGAAAGATGTTATACTTGGTCCCAGGCAAAATGTCAAAATCAACATTCAGAAAACATGCCTTGGGTAATTTGGAGGGTTCTACAACAGGGAGGCATTAGTTAGGGGGAACTTTGTTTAGCTGAACTTGGAACACATGAAGAGTGATATTTTCAATTTCACATGTCCAATATATAATTATCAAACAATGGGTCTATTTCCACCTGTCACCTTAAAGTAATCCTAAGAGTAAAAGTGAAAGTGTTTAAATTCACATACATTTACAGGGTGTCTTTTTTTTTTTCTTCCTGCACTTTGTAATTAACTGAAAGGCCACAAATTCTAAATTCTCGAGGAAAAGAAAAAACTTTATTAAAAAAAAATTAAATCTCTGATGAATTGCTAACATCTGACAGCTCTACTGAAAGACAAGATGGGGACAAAAATGTAATGTTTTAGGCTCAAAATATAATAAAGAAGCACTAACGTCTTCTCCATAACAGTTAGTTGGGAGAGAGACTAGTTAGGTGCAAGTTGGGGGGTTAGGACACCGTTTAAACATAAAATCCTGATTTAGTCTTGTTAGAATTATGCCAAGGTAATGGTTATAGGGTCTGCCCTAGGATGGGGGAGGGGTATCAGCCATCTTAGGAGAGACCAAGTGAAAGAATCTTGATAGGGAAATGTCCTTGGGTTATTTATTCTAGTGGTGCGACTATGTTTTATTTCTAAAACATCTTATTGTACCCTTCTCAGTACAGTCCTTCACAGGCATTCCTTCCACTGCCCCTCCCTACCCCACCCTTGCAATGGAACTCCCTGCCTTGAAATATCAGTTGCTAAAGGTTAAGGGTCACATCCGTGCAGTGGGCTGGCTCCCGATGGGCTTGGGACTCAGGTGACCCAGCTAACAGGGCCCATGCCCGGGTCACGGGTGTGCGTGCACTACCAGTGAAAGGCTCCACTAACGTTTCGTGGGCCCCCAGCCATCCCAGAGCTGATATATTAGCAGCCGTCTGAGCGCTAGTCCTTCTTAGCTTGGCATCCTTCTCTACAACGCAGAGCGAATTAATTTAGTGCACACCAGACAGGGTGAGATGTCCAGCCTGCTACAGACAAAGGCCTCTAAAGAAGCCCTAAGTGGTAGATGTGATCGCTTAAGGGTTAAAATCTATTTAAGCCCCGATTTAGCCTGGCCCATCGATTGGCTCCGGGCCGACTTGGTTGATCAGAGTCTTAGGCCAATTCATTATTTGCTTCCCCAGAATAATTTCCTTTTCTATTCTACTTAGGGTCATCCAGGTCATCTTCTTTTCTGAGATTTCTGGAAATTACTTCTACCCAGGAATGCAGGATCACCCAAATCGAAATAAATTTTTCTTACTGGTTATAACTGAAGTTAACCTTTTCTCTGAAGAGATCTTTTCTTTTTAAGGTGTCCATGGTATGACATAGATGATCTCTACCTTCCCCAGAATTTGGTATTGATAATGTTAGGGCAGTGGTTCTCAACTGGGGATGATTTTGTCCCCTGGGGACACTTGGGAATTAATAGAGACAGTTTTGGTTGTCACACTGTGTGTGTATGTGGTGGGGTGGGTTGCATGCATGTGTGTGTGTGTGTTACTGGCATCTAGTGGGTAGAGGCTGCTAAGTATCTTACAGTGCCCCCATGATAAAATAGCAATGGAGCCACTGTGGAGAACCCTGTTAGACAGAGCCCCCCAAAATGCTCCTAAAAATCCCAGCACGGAGACAGTAGGGAGAAGTCATAGCTTCAAAATAAAAGGCTGGGTTTGACTAAGCTTTAGGGCCTATGAAATCCGGGGTTTCTCCTTAGGGTGGTGATGGGTGAAAGTAAAGTGGAACCCCTCCCTACCTTTGCCGGCTCTCCCCTTCCCCTCTAATCCCTACCACTGATGTGACACCTTTCTTCTGCCTTACGCCGTCTCACCATCTAGTGGCCACCTGAATTATCAACTCACCTTCACCATTTCTGGGCCCTTCTAGAGTCAGTCATTAAAAAAATTCACATTTGGAGGGGCCGTGGGATGAAGGACCTCTGAATGATGCATACGATTTATGAAGAAGTTAATTAAGCATCTTGCAGGCCTAGGACCTACCTGCACAGAGAGTGGCTATCAAGAATTAAGATGGACACTTGCTAAGATTTCAGAAGCCCAGAAAGGCAAAACCTCAAGGTGCTGATGACAAAGAGAGTTGGCATTTTTATTCATGTGGACCCCATAAGGGTTCTGCCGAAGTCCTTTAGAATTACCAGGTACAGCCACAGAGAAGAAAATAGCACCTACTTAAAAAGGGGTATTCAAGGGGTCCCGGCAATTTAAGCACCTCCATGCTTCCTAAGTAATTCTGTCTATTCCTGTCAGGGTAGTTTTCCTCCCTTTCTTTTTCAATTGGACCAATCAGCTGCTTTTCCAGCGAAGGAAACTGAGGCCCAGCAAGCAGCCCTTCTTGACCCTGGGCTATATCTTGATGCCTGACTTGAGTTTTTGAGCATATCATCACATGCCTTATCCCTTCTTTTCAAAAGTCCCACAGCTGCAAACTTACCTGAGTGTAGGGTCCCTGTAAAAAAATTTCACTGTCAATTGCACATGAGCAATCAGCTTTATGAAAGAAAATTGTTCAAAGAGGAAAGAGGAGAGAGGTACTGTGGTCCCTGGACTGGCGGGGAGAACGAACAGAGACGCTCTCTGTTCAAGTTCATTATTCCCTTATGAGCATCGACACTCAGTGGTGATGCTGAGCTTGTGAAAGCTTGACTGTGGCACTCCTTAGAAAGTGGGTACAAGAGATTTCCTTCCCATTATCAACTCATTAAAGGAAGTTTAAGGTACTGACTCTGTCCCACACATGAAATGTGTGTGACAACGTCGGAAACACTGACTCATCATAAATTCGGGATCAGATAACAATCGGTACCTTTTTACCTCTCTCCTCGCCCCAAATTGAATCATTAAGAAACATTTAATAAGAGCTAATGTTCAAGCTGTGGGCAGAGCTCCGCGAGTCAAAATGCTCATGAATTCTCCTGAGGTTTAACAAATTACTCGGCAGTGCAATTTGGGATGTTCCTTCTAAGTGAGTACAACAGAGCCACACTCCCTTAATTTTCATTGCTCTGTCACAGATCAGTTACCTAACATTCTTCCCTCATTACAGCCCCCAGCAGCTGCCTGAGTACAGCTGCTCCAATAATCGTAATTGGAAAGGTGCGCATGTCAGGTGCTCACTGTCTGCCAGAGACCAGGGCACCCCCAGTCTCAACTGAGCACGTGGTGACCAATAATACTTCAAAGTCCCCCATCACTTTTCCGTGTTGTTCCCTACCTCGTTCTGGAGGCGTCTTCGTCTTCATTCATTCCCACGGGCTGGCCTGCTTCACCATCTGGCTGTTGGGAAGGAAACTAAAGACAATCTTTTTTTTCTTTTTTTCTTGCGCATGTGTAATAACCATAGAACGATCTGTGCCCAGGTCCCCCAGGCTCAACCACATTATTGAGTTGATTTATAGAGAGGGGCTAACAAAGGGGTGGGGTGGGGTGGGGGACAAGGGAAAGGTGACACTTTTTCAGAGCAAGTAAAAAAGCTCTCTCCTCATCCTCTCTCGCCATGTCACTCACCTGAGAGTGACTTCACGCAATCATCAATTTGCAAGGTGTCATTTGTCTACTGCTTCGGTTGACCTTTGTCTACAGAGTGTGCAAAAGAGTGTATTCTGAAATGGAGACACAGAAAGAGTGGGTGCCTAGTACTTTTAGCATTTGGGGGATACAGGAAACAGAAACCAAAAACCAAAACCTCACTTGGAGCAAGGACAGAAAAGTCTACGAGGAGAAGTCGACTTTTAACAATCATGGTTACAATTCACCGGGCACTTACATGTGCCAGGTGCTGGGCTGAGAAGACCCTTTGGAGGTTCCTCTCAGTTTCCAGAGGGTGATTTTTACTTTTAGTATCTGGCCTTCTTTTTAGAGAAATTAAGGAAAATGACATCTCTTCCTGATTCTTCTGGAAACGCCTCGCCCCTCCCTTGTTCAGAGGCTCGCTGGTCAGTTTGTAGCTGGGGCCTCTCAATTGCCTTCCTCACTATCATAAGGACCACTTAGGACTCACTGAGTCTTCTGCAGGACAGGACTCCCTTAGAGGGCCAGACTCAGGCCCATTTCTCTCACTCCCTGAAGAGATCAGTATCTTATGCCCAGGTGACCACAGGCCAGAATAGGACTCTGATGGGACCAAGGGCCTTTCAAGCTAATTCAACAAAATCTGTTAAGGTGGATGTTAGCAGGGCCAGGGTCTCAGAGTCCCTGTTACTGGGGGGCCACCAGGGTGAAGAGGGTTAATTAGACTGACCAATGCTTTTAGTTCCCTCCTCGGCTACCACTTTTCATTGGCGGTAGGGACCCTGTCATAGCAATTGGCCCTGCCCTTCCTATTCTGAAAAGTGCTACCCTTCCAGAGAAATCTGATTTTAAAATGGACAACTGGCATGTTAATTTCACATTCCCTTTGGGAAGAAGCCCACCTTTGCCACAGGTGAAAGAAACCAAGAAGCCTGGTGACCAATTTTCATTCCCTGTTTATGTGCCTCCTAAAAGTGACCTTATGTAGAGGCGTTTGAAGAGCCACAGTTAGCTGGGGTGAGAGGTATGCTTTATTTGGTGGGGAAATCGACTCTAAAAAGAAGAGACATGGCTGTTATGAGGAATTTCAAATCTAGTCAATTAGGTTATCTTCTCTGAAAATTTATTTTTGCTTTTGCTTAATTCTGACCTTCCCGCATAGAAGTCAAAGGTGATTTCTAAGATTAGGCACTGACTCTCACTAAGTAGGAATTAGCCCTGACTAAAAGTAAGACATACTTTTAAAAAAAAATATCACTATGAAGAATATTGAGCAAGTTCTTTTACTAGGGTCATTAGACCCAGGGCAGGCTTCTAAACAGTCCATTCCACTCAAACACTAAAAACGTAGGGAAGCTATGCATAAAAGCAACTGCATTTTGAAATGATTACTATTATTTTTAGTGGAAACCCAAGTCAGGAGGAAAGCTTTAGACGTGCTGAAGACAACCAAGGCAGGATTTAAAAAATACTTTAAAGGAAACCTGCATTTAAAAGAAAAAAGAGAAAACCCAACAAACAAGTTAACTGCAGTGTTGGCAGATGAGCTAAAGCAAATGGTGGAAACCAAATATCAGCACAGCAATGGCAGGTATCTCAGAAATGAGGAGGCTCACGTTTCATGTCCACTCAATGGACATTTATAACCGGGGATCTGTCAGGGTTTGGCTATAATTCAGACAGCAGAAGCCTGCTGGACACCTGTCACTGACAAGGGATTTTAAGAGGACACAGCACACTTACAATAATCATGCTTTGCATTTAAATAATGCGTTACAGCTGACTGCCACATTTTGGGATAAGCATGGATTCCTGCACTTACCTTGCAGTCTTTGAGCAAAAGTCCCTGACATTTAATCTCTGAGCTTTTGGTTTATTTGCCTATGAAATAGGGTCCTATCACGTTTTTATTGCCCAAGGCTGCTGTTTCAGAGGACAAATGGGACTCCATGAAAGGTTTTTAAAAATACAGTAAGAACGTGCCATCATTACGTGGCATCATTACTCTCACTGCTCACTAAGAACTCGGAGGAGAGTTCGCACACCCCCTGCTTCCAGGTCAGGAGGGGACATACACCATGGCGGCGAACCCCACTTCTCCTGGCTTGACACCAGTGTTTCATGGTATAGGTGACGTGGGCAAATTATAAAATTTAGCTTGCCTGGATAGAAAATGAGGGTGTTTTGTTTTGTTTTAAGAAATCTATGGGAAATTGGGGTTTATGAAAAGCTGGGAAGAATTTTGGCCTTTGAGAAGCATGAACTAACTACTACTGGGGACAGAGAAGGGAAAATAATAAAAGTCTCTCTTAATTTTAAAAATATTGTGGCCTTATAAGCCATAATCTTTCCACTCCACCAAACAGCTCAGTGGAAGCATTTTGAATCTGGAAAAAATGGCTGTATTGTGGAAAAAAAAAAAAAGGTGCTCCTGCAAGATGGGAGGCGATGCATCACTGTTACACCTGGTGGCATAAATAAATTATCATACAATTAATTGGGATTCACTGTATAAATAAAGTGTCATGGCGGAATGGCCATTATTATATATGGCATTTGCCTGCACAACTTCAATAAATGCAACAGCTACTAAGGAATTCTAACCTAGCAGCCCCAATTCTTAAAAAATGAGAGGGTCGCACCCAAATGAGGTTTACAAAAATAGGTGTAAGCCACAACAATTATTTAAAAGGGTGAGAAAAACATGGAAATAGTCTATTACTGGATAGTGTTGAGCAAGAAAAAAGCTCCCACTCTTTAGATATCCTAGAATTTTTAGTCACATTATTGATTATATCTTTTTCCCTTGTAAGGTTCTCTGAATACAGCATAGGGAATATAGTCCATAGGATCATAATAGCTATGCCTGGTGGAAGGTGGGCACTAGACTTATCGGGGGGATCACTTCTTAAGTGACATAAGTGACTAACCACTCTCTTGTACACCTGAAATTAATATAATATTGTATGTCAACTAGAATTAAAAAAAAATCCCTGTACTGTAGTTAAGCTGTCTGGGCAATAAAAACAGAGAGGGCATAAGCACAAATACACACACACACACGCATTTTTAAAGCAACAGATGAGTCTGCATGTCATAAATTAGGGAGCCACATCACAGGATGGTCGTTTGCTCTGCATTTTCAGTGGTAGGAAGACATGTTGGTTGTTTTATATGTCAGAATGTTAGTAAAGAGCTCTGTCCTAAATCTAAGTCTGCGTCCTCCTCCTCACCCCCTCCCCGGTTAGTAACTCAGCCCCAGATGGGACACCTCTCTTGTCACTCTGGCAAAATGAAACCTGGTCAATTGTAGCCTGGCTGTACACACTGCACTGCCACAGCAGGTGACACTGGCTCTCTGCCTTCAGGTCCATGCTAGACATGGCCCGAGGTTTGGTCTGGACCATGCTGCCTCCAAGCATGCTTGGCCCCCCGCCCTGCCACCCTGGGAGCTTAGCCAAGACAATGGCAGGGTGACCCTAGCAAGTTTCCTTTTGATTAAGGTTAAAACCCTCTCCCCCACAATACAAAACAAGGGAAACTTGTAATATTCTTAAGACTCAGCCTCAGACAGGCAGTTTGCTGCAGGGCTGATGTTTGCGTCATCTGTGGTATAAGCCTCCAGGGCTGATTTAGGTGGACTGTGGTCTCCTCCCCACCCCAAGCCCCAAGAACAGGACTTAAGACATGGAGCAAAGAGATCTGCTGGGAAAGCTACATGCTGCAAAGGAGGCAGCTGAGGCCCCAGCGTGCAAGGAACACCGCCACTGAGGGGCCAAGTGCACTGTCTCTGGCTCTCCTGTCTTCCACCCAGTTATGTCACAGGCTCGCTTCCCAGAGCTACACTTGGAATACTGCAATGGGACCATTATGGCAAAATCAGTTGTCTGCAGGGAAACAGCACGTTGTCATTTGAGGCTCTGTGGCTTTAGTGCACTTGGGACATCCGAAATTTAAAACTACCTTCCTTCTGTATGTGTTTGGGGAAACGATGATGTCATGCTCTCCCTGGGTGGGCATAAATGACCATCATATTTCAAACTGACTTGTGAAAGACGCACGTCACAACAGCATACAGTTATGCCCACAATGTCATTAATTAAAACCATCACACATTATAAAATACTTAACAAACAAATGCAGCAAAGCCTCAGAAATTGTGATCTTCAAATCCCTTGAAAGGTCTTAGAGAATAACATTAAGAAATTAAGATTGTAGAGCCTCACTTTGGAAATTTTCATTGAAGCCACACGTGCAGCCCATTGCTAGCTGCTGTTTTGATTAGCTGTGGCACAGGGGTCAACGCCCCAGATTTGAGCTACAGAGTCTGGGACGGGGGACATTGGGAGGGGCCAGGGAAGGACTTGGAGACAGGGGTGGGGGGAGGAAGGAAGCCCTGGAGAGCGGAGGGGACAAGCAGAGGGCCGCCAAATGTACCCTTCTAATATGATTATGAACATGACACCTTTACATTTTTTTCACCCAAGCCCATTTGCAGAGGATCTTACCTTTTAGCCTCTTTTTCCCCAGCTACAGCTGCTTGAAAAGATTCACATGCAAACATTTACATATTTCACAACTCATAGTCAACAGTGTTACCACATTGTGTCCACACACTTAAAATACACTGGAAGCATTTTTGAAAAAGTTTTATTTTAATTGCATTTCAAACACAAGACAGCAATCCACTCCCAACGCACAACCCCTCTTTTGAAGCAAAGCCCCTCCTACTGTACGAGTGTAAAAGCGTAAATGATTGGCTTACCTCGGGCTCTTCCCTAGGAAAAAAATGATTTCATATTTTCAAAACATAGCCACGCCCACCCCCTCGGCACCAGCCTGGTGTGGTTTGGGATCCAGACTCGCTTTATAGCAGGTTGTTTTCTCCCCCTCATCCCTCCGTCCCTCCCCACCCCCACCAGGTGAGCCGAACGTGTGCAGAATACCGAACTCATGTGTGCAGCCCCGGACGCCCCAGATACCTGAGTGTCTGGTTTTTCAACCGTGTAAAGGCGGGAGAGTTTGGCGAACGAATGAGAAGTGAGGAAACACTTAGCGCAAAGGGAAAAAAGAGAGAAAGACATACAGAAAAAAAGGTTATGGAGGCCAGCGGAAGGCGGCCCCCTCTCCCCCCAGCCAGTGGCCCAACCTATTTACCCAGACGTCCCACCACCTTTTCTCCGCATTTGTCGCGCCGCCCGCTGCAGAGCGCCAGCTCCCAGGAACCATCAGAGTATGCGAACACGGAAAGTTTTTGCCCGCGCCATGGCGCACAACACAAGACAGCCCATTCCCCAGTACAAGTACACAGTCGGCGGGTAATTTGGGGGCGCCAGGAATGGGAACTGGGGGACACTTGAGCATATCATGCACAGGCGAACACAATATAGACACCAACACACACCAACGACAAGCTGTCTGAGTCCAAGCAGCAGTGCCAGGCGAGGCGGGGCGCTCCTTTCCCAACGACCCCAGCCCACCACGGCCCCAACCAGCCTAGCCTGGGGGACCCCCCGAGACCCCACCCCAGCAGTTCCTGGCTCACCTGAAGCCCCCGCCTTCCTTGCCGGCCCCCACCCCAGGACTCGGGGGCGTCTTACGGTCGCTGGCGCTGGCTTGTCCAGCTGGAAACGACCCTCAGTGTTGTACGGCACCACTTTTCTCCCTGAAGGGCACATACTTCGGCCACCCAAGCCCACCCGAGCCCACCCCCCTCCCGGGGCAAAGTGAGGGGCCCCTCACTGGAACTTTCTAGCAGGCTATTCCCGCCTTAGCCCAGACCCCCTCCTCCCGCCGCCAGGCCCCGAGCCCCACCGGGCAGCCCTGCCACCCCCTCCCGGGTTCCCGAGCGGCCCTGCTGCCCGCAGGCAGAGTCCGCCACATTACCTAGAAGCAGCAGGCGGTGCGTACACATGTAACCCATCTTTTCGTCCTGTAGTTGCTTGTCGATGAGCTTGCTGCGTTTCTTCTCTGCGCGCTTCTGAGCGCGCTGCTCCAGGGCTTCCTTGCGCATCTGTCTGCGCTTCTCTGCCAGAGGAATCTTCTTGACCTTGGGGCTGCGCGGGGCTTTGGGCTCGGCGCTCTCAGATCGGCCGAAGCAGCCCCCGAAGGCTTGCATGAGGAAGTTGCGGAGCAAGTTGCGCCGGGGCTTTCGGCGGCGGCGATTTCTCCGGGGCTGCACGCAGCGATGGCATCCGAAGGTCCCATCGTCGGAGTCATCGCTGCTGCGGTCGTCGCTGCTGACCGACCCCTCGTCGTCGTCGCGGCCGCGGCTGCGCTCAGACCTGCCCCGCCAGGCATACGCGCGAGGAGGCTGCGGAGTAGGCGGATCGGCAGCCTGGATCTCGGGGCTGGGGGGTCTAAGGAAACGGAGCTTGGGGCGGGCTCCGGAGGCAGGGGCGGCAGAGGCTGCCCGGGCACCAGGAGCGGCAGGGGCGGCAGGGGCTGCCCCGGCGGCTGGAGCGTCAGGGGCGGCTGGAGCGGCTGGGGCAGCAGGGGCTGCCCCGGCGTCTGGAGCAGCAGGGGCGGCTGGAGCGGTCCCGGCGGCAGGAGCTCCGTCGCCCGGAGAGGGGACTTTGCCTCCTTCCGCGGCAGCAGTGCTTGAGCTTCCTTCCATCTCGGCTGCTTCTCCCTCAACTGGGGGTCTCTCTCCCTCTGCTCGCTCTCTCTTAACTGGGGCTCGGGAGACCTCGATGGGCGGGCCATCAAGCGCGATTGGGGGGCTGTCCATGTTGACGGGAGCGTCGTCGACCCCAACGGGGGCGCTACCAATCTCGAGCGGGGGTCCGGGGATCTCCATCGGGGGGCTGTCGCCAGCGAAGTATGGAGGAAGTCTGACAGCCTCTCGGGATGGGCTGCCGCTGGTGATGGCGCCTGGGACCCGGAGGGGGGGCTCGTTCGTGGCGGCAGCGAGGAGGACCGCACTCGGCACCGCAGCTGGCGTGAGCTGGCTGCTGCTATCACCGTCGATTTGTTGGCTAGCTCGGGGAAGCCCAGGGGCTGGGCTGTCATCCCCAAAGGCTGCTCCATCAAACTCAAATGGCATAGCCTCTTCAGGGGGAGGGCTGCAGCCTCCTCTGAAGCCTGCATTCGCAGGCCTGAGGACTTGGGGCTCCTCAGAAGGGGTGCTGTGGACCCCCGCACCTGGGCCTCCTGGAGCGAGGTCTGAGACCTGCAGGAGAGGTTGGCAGCAATCTCCCTGGGCAGGCTGCTCAATCTCAAAGGGCATGGCTTCTTCGGGTGGAGGGCTGTAGCTTCCCAGGCCTGGCCTGGCCTCACCGAAGGCTCTGGGCTCCACGAGGGCTGAGCTGAAAGCCTGGAGGCCTGCCTGGGCCCCACTGGTGTCTCCAGGCTGCTCCAGGGGAGGCCAGAAGCTTCCCAGGCTGGGCTGCTTGACCTCGAAGGGCATGGCTTCCTCAGGAGGTGGGTTGTAGCCTCCATGGGCTCCCGCTTCCTCGATGGCCTGGCCGAGGCCTTGGAGGTTGGGCCTGGAGACCTCTGGGGGTTCACGGGCCTCTCCTTCAACCTCGATGGAGATGGGCTCGCTGTTAGGCGGTTTGGTCTCCACCTCTTCGGCTGCGCTAGGCCCAGCACTGGGGGCAGCTGCCCCTGAGGCCTCCAAAGATGGTTGCTCGGACTGTTCCCCGAGTTCAAGGGGGATATCGCGTTGTCCTGACATATTATTGCCGTCGAGGCAGTTGCGCACGCCCATAACACGGTGGCGAACTCTTAAAATAAACTTGGGGCCCCGTAAGACGGAGCACCCAACCAAACTAGGGTGAAAAAAATATCTTCAGAAAAAAAAAAATCAAAGTACCAGCTAGAAAGTTCTCCAACCTCACTTTCCAACCCTCGTGAGGTCTGGGGGTTCAGGGCCTCAAACCTTAGACGGTGGCAGAAGCAACTCTATTGTTGCTGGTGGAGCCCTGGCTCCTTCTTGGCCACTTTTTATCCCCTCAGGCTGCCCCTGGCCCCCCTTTGGCCTGCCCTTGTCCCCTCCTCTCTCTCTTTCTCTCTTTGTGTTCCAGGCCAGCCCCGCCTGCTTGGATCCGAGGAGCGTGTCGATTCGGTCCGAAAATCGCTCGTAGTGCTCTCTCTCTGCCACCAGGGGACGCCGGCTCGGTGGCCAGGCGGCTTTGGGAGCCAGTTCCCGGCGCCGGGAGCCCCGGACTTTGGGTAAGGGGGCTGATGAGCTCAGGCCTCGCAGGGATGTTTGGGCTCTTTCCACTGCTCGCCCTGGCTGATTTGGAGTCTTTCTCCTCTCTTCTCCCCTGGCCAGAGAGAGCGCTCTCCTGCGTTGCCGGGACACGTGACGCAAGACGTGGGCCCCAGGCTGCATGAGCGCAGGAGCTGAAATCCTCCCTCCCAGACCCAACTGACTCTCCTTGGGGGGAGGGGGGAACAGCATGATGTTTTCATCACCCCAAATTACCCCTGAGCCCCTGAGCCGCGGCCCCCAGCTCTGGGCAGCCTTTGATCCTGAGCCCCAAGTCCAGAGCGCAAGGCTTCGGGCGCGGGCATGCGCAAGGATGCGACAGGTGGTCGTGAGCCCACTGGCAGAGCGGACTGGGGGCGAGGGGCGAGGTGATGCTAAATGTGCGCACACAATTTGTTTTTTAAATGCCTTAGGGTACTTTCCACCGCTTTTGCAGCTTCTGTTTTCCGGCTTGCCGAGGGTGGCTCCTGTAAAAGCACTTCAATGTCCCCCATCCCCACCACGCTCTGGGGGGGGGGTCTTCGCAGGAGATTTGGGTGGCGCAGGCTGGGTTCTCCCCGTTTACGTAAACGAAGATTCAGGGAAATAAAGGGTCTCGGGCACATACCTCGGAGACCCTCTAATTGGTAGTTACCACGACACCGAACGGGGGTCGCGGGACGTGCATGGGGACCCCACAGAGTGCAGGCCTCAGGGTTCCGGGGCTCCTGCTGCTCTGGGGAAGGGTAAAAGGTGATTTCAGTTGGGTTTTATGGCCGATTTAGGGTGGTCTCAGAGACTGGTCAACCCTTTGCACACTGAACCCAAAGACACACATCGTGCGGTGCAGCGCCGGCAACCGCGGCAGCGGTCCTCTGCTTCCTGACTCGGGCGCCGGCTGCAGGTCGATCAGTTCGTTCCTTCCTTTAGCTCCTCTCCAGCCCCCTTCCAGCCCCTCTTCTCTCGCTATGAGTCTCCTGGGGCAGCCGCTTTACTTTCCAACTGCTATAGCCCGCAGAGGCGGCACTAAGCTCGGCTAGAAACCCAGCGGCCGCCCGGCTGCGCTCCCGTCTCCGTAGCGCGCGGTGGGCTCGGAGCTGGTGGGGGTAAATACCCATACTACCTGGGTGGGCTTGGCGCCTGTGCGCGCACTGCTCTGGCTCTGGGGTCTGCAGCGGGATTTGAGCCCTAGGAAACATTTTCTGCTTGCGGATCACGTAAAACCCGGGACATGGGTATCAGGTCTGTCTCGCCAGCAGGTGACACAGACCTGAGAGCCACCTTTAGGTGCAAGGCAGCCGGGCAGGGGGCAAGCGGACACCTGGCCTGCGGGCGGGGAGGTACGGCGGGATGAGCGTCACAGTGGGTGGGCTGCGGCAAGCGAGGCACACCGCCTGGATCGCTGTATCTACGAGCCGCAGGCGGGTGAACCACGCACGATCCACTCTCATTAAGTCTAACGCATCTCTTCTAGAACGAGACCACATCCACGGCGCAGCACTGCCCCCGCATCTGTCAACCGCGTTGCCGCGCTGCGCAGAGAAAAGCTGATAAAGTCGGACCCGGGTAACGTTTGAGGTCCCTCAAAGGTGTATCACCTCAGCTCTGTGGATCTACACACTTCCAAATGCCAACACTGAACTTTGGTTCAAACTTTGGCCAACTATACCCACGCGCAATGGCTCAACCCTTTGGGCATCCGCTGAATGGGCCAACCGGGTCGCCTCAGTCAATTCACTCCCCTCGGACCCCTGCACTGGGTCAACCATTGGGCTGGGGTCATGCCAATCAAGGCTGCCTGGCGAATGAGCAGGGGGCGTCGAACCGGAAACCGGATACGAGTGGGAGGTCCAATAGGGGGCGCCGAGTTGGAACGCCCTAAGAGGTGGTGCTGCTGGGGTGGTTGGAAGCGGTTGGTGGGCCGGCGTATGGCGGCCAAGCCTGAGACGCCACGAGGCCGGCTGACGCCGTGGGGTCACTCTTCCTGACTCCCAAACTCACAGAGGCTGGAAGGGATGGTCGAGGGCTCTTAGGGGCCAACCCTTGGTCTCACTGATGGCGGTGGGCAAGCCACCCAGTACCGGGGACTGCCGCTGGGGCAAGGAGGACTTCCAGGGCCTGGCGAGAGAGGGCCGGGACCCTGAAGAAAGGGAGGGCTTACTGCTCCGATGCAGACGAGCAGCCCCAGATGGATAAGGAGTTGAGGCCCAGGGATGCTGAGCTCTGCCGAAGTGGAAGGTCAGTAGACGCTGGGGTTGGAGCCCCAGGGAGGCGTGATGGGCGCCAGCCTGGCCACGCGCTTGGCTCGCTTCACTTGGGCTCTTTCGCAAAGCACTCTTCATCCATGAATGGGTACCGGGTCTCTTTGTTTGACATCCTCGTGGGCCTGTGGGACCCCTCTGCCCAACACTGGTATCTTGGTTCTTTGCCAGGAGAACACATGCACTGAGGGGGGTAAAGATTGGGCAGAGAGAGAGCAACCCCCCATTCTCAAAGGGAAGCACCATAGAAATGAAAGGAAAGACCTCCAGTTGGGGGGGGACGACGACCTTGAAAGTCTTGACGGAGAAAATGGGATTTCACGTGGGCCTCCGTGGAGGGACAGTGGGCTTGGCTGTGAATAGAAGGTGTTGGCCTACCACGGAGAGAGGTGCTAGGAAACATGGCGCATCGCTGGGTGAAGAGAACAGGGAACCGCGCGGGGTCTTGGAGGAGCCGTGGGAGAGAAGGCATGAAAAACTGGATAGGATTTCTCCAAGGATACCAAGATGTCTCGGGACAACAGGTTTTGAGGCTACTTAGGTTGGAAATGGAGGTGTTGATGGTTTTTTCAGCAAGTGAGAATTTGAGGCTAGTTTTAGGAGAGTTAAGGCACTATGGAGGATAGTTGGCTGGTCATGACCTTTAAGGGAGGGAGACCCACACATGGTAAAGGAAGCAGGAAGGCTCAAGAGAGGGACTCGAGGGATCCCAAAGAACCCTCTAGCAACTTCTGTGCCAAAATGGCACAACAGATGGAGGAGACAAAATTTGGCACCTGGATGATGGGACACGTGTGGGAGGATCTGGGGAGGAATTGGCACGGTGGTGGCGCCAATTTGGTTTTAGACATGGCAGACGTGCAGGAAGGATGGGCAGTCTGGATGGAGATCTTTACCACCGATTTATTTAGGATGGGTCTGAAGTTTAGAAGAAAGGTTACAATCCCAAATTCAAAGTGACAGCCATCCTCATTAAGGTATGAGAAATCACTGGATGAGAAACACCCTCAAGGGGAGAAATAGATTTGGTGACAGAATCCTGAACACTTGGGAGTACTAGAGAGGACAAAGGGGGACATTACAGGAGGGAGCAGTGAGGCTAGGAAGAGACCCGTGGGCTTAGACCAGAGGGAAGAATTTAAGAACTGGTCAGCATATCTAATCTTGGTGCAGTGTTCTTAGCCTCTGCACTGTTGACATTTGGGGACAGGTAATTGTTTAGTGTGACTGTCCTGTGCATTGTAGGATGTTTAGCAGCATCCCTAGCTTCTACCCACTAGATGCCAGTAGCATCCCCTTAGTTGTAGCAACCAAAAATGTCGCTAGACTTTGTTATATGTCCTC
Organism: Hipposideros armiger; assembly: GCF_001890085.2. Lineage (NCBI taxonomy): Eukaryota > Metazoa > Chordata > Mammalia > Chiroptera > Hipposideridae > Hipposideros > Hipposideros armiger. The sequence continues at coordinate 3,608,956 of NW_017731382.1, forward strand.
TGGGGGGCAAAATTGCCCCCCAGTTGAAACCACTGCTATAGACTGAGAAAGGACCTTTAGACTTGAGTAGGAATCACCTTAATTTAAAGGTGAGTTAGGACCAGGAAGAAAAAATTCCAATATTTAATTCTGATGTTCCCTCTTTTGTCTACTTTTATTTTTCTGCAGTGACTGGCCACCCGAATCTGAAAATCCCAAATCACTTGGGTGAGTGAAACTCCACTGCAGATCAGCAGCGCAACTCGAGAGACCCCATAAGCGTGGCCAGATATTTGAGGAGCCGACTAACCAGAAAGGCAGCTGGGTGTCCTGGCCACAAGGACCCAAGGAATGTGGCATGGTAAGAGCTGGGGCTGATCAGCTGGTGCCTTGATGGGGGGCCACTCTGATTGGTGGGACTATCTGGTGAGTCCACTCAGGGTTGGTGATCTTGTTGGCTTAAGACAGAACGTGGCCTTGCCTGGGATGGAGATGGCTGGGGATGAGGGGCAGTGGGCAGCCTAGTCTGGGTCTAACCCCACCAGGGGCATCGTTTTTAGGATCTGCCATTGTAATTTTAAAATAGCAAAGTATGTGAAGCATCGATTTCCAATTCTGGGTGGTTTTCTATCGGGGAAAGAGGTAACTATCTGATAGGAATGAGAAGGAACAGGAAGGAAAGTCAGTTAATGGGTTGACGCAGTTCAGGAAGAGGATGGCAAGAAAGGCTAGTCAGGGTGCCTGCGAGGGGGCTGAGCTGGGTGGAGGTCAGGCTGCACGCCGGCGCCTGGGCCCTGGCCCTACACGGGGTGTGAGAGAGGGAAGGGCTGCAGTGAGATGCTGTGGTCATTAGAGAAGGGGACTGGCTGTCAAAATCCAGGTGAGGGTTTGCTGATTTCCAGCTACTGGAAAAGCAGCAGTTTGCTACACTTGATGAATTAAGACTGCAATGGGAAACGCTACCATGTGTCAGCTCAACTCTGCGTGTCTGAGGCAGGCTGCTCAGACCAAATGGCCCAGCTGCCACAGGCAGATCAGCTGGCTTTCTGTAAATAGGTAACCCCAAATGGAAAGAAGGTATTCCTTCACTGCTGACTCTGAACAGCAGCACCCCTGCCACCTGCAGAGATGTGGCCTCCTTCCTTGGTGGCCCCATGTGGCGCCCTGGGCTGCCCACTAATTGACGCCTCCATGCCAGCACACTTAATCAGCAAACAATGGTTAGTATACTTACATTTGGGAATTCTTACTGCCAGACACACAAGGCACATCTAGATTTTAAGTAGCTGCCTGTCAAACTTGTTCCTTAGTTCATCCCTGTATCCAAGAAAGACAAAGCAAAGTAGACTAGAAGAGGGTCCTTTGAGAGGGAGGTGGGGTGGGCAAGAGGGAGGGAGCAGTAACCAGGAAAAGTGAGTTTTGGGGGCGTTTCCTCCTAGCTGTGGCGCTGGGGAGAGGGAGGGTTTGCAGAAAAGCCTTTTCTGCAGCCCACTGGTGACACTAGTTGTCAGTGGGTGAAATGAGGAAAAGGAGAATCTTTTCACCAGTTGTGAGGAAAAGGCAAAAGGAGAGAACATAGGAGAGGCTTCAGATAACTGTCACGTTCCCCAGCCTCCTGGAGACAAATGTTTTCTGAGTGCTGACTGAGTAGCAATGAGACTTTGAAGCTGTGCAATTAATTACTGTTCAGCTGAGACTCGCTGTGCCCATCCTTTTGCCTTCCAGCATCGCCTCTGCCAGCCTTGGCCAGTGGAGGCAGCAGCAGCAGCACACTGCTGCCTGCAGAAGGGTCTGCGTGACCAGGCTGTTTCAGACAAATGCCCCTGAAGGGAAAATGCCTCGAATGGATGAGGGTTAGGAGCAGGTGCAGCGCGGCCATTCAAGAGGGTGGAATCCAGACTTAGGAAAATAGGTGATCTGTTCCAATTCAAAAGCCCCCTGCTGGAGGCCAGGGGCCCCCCACCGTGAATCAGACCCTTCACTGGGCTTGCTAGCTGTACTCAGCCCTCATCCTGGAAGGGCTACCCCCAGTTCTGCTGCAGCCAGGCCCGAGACTGTTATCTGACCACCCGAGCTTGTTTGGTGGGAGCAGACAGTGTCCACAGTCGCCAGAACTGGGCTGTGGAGTCCTTCTCCAGGCTCATTGGTGATGCAGCAGAGAATTTCAAGGGGAGAAGTGGCCATTCCAGAAAAGATGAACAGCTCCACAGGAAGGGGGGGCGACTAAGGGGCAAAAGTGGGGGCTGGGATGTGGGGGGAGGAAATCCGGGAAGATAGATTTGGCTTTAGTGGAAGCTCTGTTTAAAATTTTGGGAATTCACGGTGGAAATGCAGGCACCCTGGGGGCTTCTGAGCAACGCAATTTGCCTTTAAGGGGAATGGTATATTTCACCTTCTCGCACAACCTCAATTACCCAGAGTGAATTTTCCTAATGAAATCTAATTGTGACAGCTACATAAGCCAGGGCACTCAGAAACCGGCTCTTGCCTGAGGGCGGGGTGGGGGGGTCCTGTTTTCTTCAGCTGGCTGGCAATCTTTAGCCTCTACACCTCCGCCTCTCACACCCTGAACCCTAACCCAAGACTCAGGATTTGAACTAGAACACAAGATCGAGGTTTTAAATCTTTCTGTTTGGTTGAAGCAATTGAGGCACCTGTGTGACAATTCCACTGCACCTGTGAAACTGAAATTTCCGGGCCAGCCTGCAAGGGACTCGCAGAGGGAAGCAGTCCCCCACCAGTGGCCTCCCACAGTCAGCCTGGGCCATTAAAAATGCTGATACTGAGCTGACGTTGCCCCTGCCACCACCAGATATTTGAAGACTGCCACAGAGTCCCCCCAAACCCTTTTCTCTCAGAATCTGTATTTCTTCCAACTCCTCTTCATAGCCCTTGTGACTCCCGTCTCCAGCTCCGACCTTCGTTCCGTCCTCGTGTTCTCGTTTCCCTGTATTCTCTAGTTTTTTCTTGTGATGCCCCCAGGACCTTCTTTTCCTTTTATCATCCTCAAATCTTCCCCACATCGCAGCCACTGCCAGCCCTGTCCACACGGCCCAGTCTTCTTTGCCCACCGCTAACTTGTAACGTGTTCGCCCTAAAACACGCCTGTAGAATACAAACAGGCTGTGGCCACATACACAGCCAGGAAGGAGCCTCCTCAGTTCTACCCTGGAATAGGGAGCTGGGGGATGAGTGCGGGGTGCCGTGGCGCCTCTCCCATGCCCTGCTGCTACTGGCTGAGTGCTGTCAACAGGTGACAGTGGCCCTGCACTGTGGACTCTTGGCCGGGGGAGAACTAAGTCACTAGGCTGTTTCCTCTGGCTTTTCTGCCTTGTGAGTTAACTAAGCACTAGTGCCAGCATCCCTACTAGGGGCTGTGGGAAAAACAAACAAACAAACAACTGGGATTTCAAAAAGGGAAAACAATCATCAGTAAAATTCACCTTCTCCATAGCCTTGTGTATGTGGCCGAAAAAACAAGGGTAAATATAAAACAAAAATGAGATGTTAAATCACTTAATTGGACATAAACCAGATTTGTTTGTTTTCTTTTGGTAAACATTTGCTGTGCTAATCCATACATTTACAACAGGAGCACAATTGGTTTGAGGGAGTGCATGAAAATCTCAGACCTGCAGAACAGAAACAGATGATACAGTGGATGTATGTATCTGGTATTCACATTTCAGGGGAGAGGAGCAATTAAGAAAAAAATGTCTGAAAAGCTCCTGGGAGGGAGTGAGAGTGAAAACAAAAGGTGGAGGAAATTAGTTTATCCTAACTAGCTGCAGCTGCTGAGCCATTTTCTCAGGCCTACCCAAGTCAGGACACTTAAACGTATTACCGAATAGCATATTCAACACTTGTGGTGAGTTAACACTTGCTGGCAGCGGGTGGTCAGTGGCTGTCCTCCGGCTGCTGCCTCCCTCCCAGAGCCTCGGCATCTCCAGGCTGCAGACTCAGTGATTGCAATGCTGGCTGCGTGCCACCTGCCCCCACTCTGAAAAGCTGGGTCTCAGACACTCAGATCAGGGACAGCAGGTGGGGGGAGACAAAGCGCACTGAAGAGCAGCACTAAACGCCTGCTTTCAGGGGCGGCCCTGTGTTCTCTTAGGTTAGTAACAGGACACAGTGCAGTTGTGCATTTAACTTGCCTCTTTAAACCATTTGTTGCCACCAATTCAAAACCAGACTTGACAAAATCAAATTAGATCCAACACAAAGTAAGATTTCCCCACAACTGGTGCTTTTGATTTGATCAACCTTTGGAAATTCTTTTGGCTCCATTAGTGTTCAAATTATTGATAGAGTCAAACTGGGCAACGCTGGGCTTCTTAAACCAATCAAACTGCTTGCATTTGGAGCTGAAAGGGACGCTGGGAACATCTCATTCAGCTACAGCTACTTCATTTTCCATGTGAAGAAACTGAGGCAGAGGGGTGCTGTGTCTGATGGAAGGCCGCGACCTGCCTGTCTCTGGGGCATGAAGATTTAGGAAACAGTCATTAACGTCCAAATCTTGCAGAGTAGGACAAGGAATCTCGTTCTGGAACATGGGATTAAGTATGTAATTGGAGAATCGCATCCCCTTTTCCTAAGAGAAAGGGCAGCTCTTGAGCTGGCATGTGATGTCACTGGCCTCTGAAAGCTTCAGTTTATTTCAGTGACTTGTTTTTTGTAATAGATCACTTTTCTGTTAAAAGACATACTTTTCCCAGCACCATGGTTTCTGCTCAGTTTCCTCTTAATAGCGTCCCTTTGCGTGGAGAACAGTCATGATACAGATCAATTAAGTAAAATCCATGGAGATTATTTTAAAAAGGCCTAATTCTTACCAACACTTAAGTTTCAGCTTTCTTCCTCATTAAACCTGTCACAGCTGCTAAAATTGAGGGCTAAAGAGTAAAGGGCTGTAAGCAATTTGGGGGCAGGAAGCTTCTAGTACATTAAAGAAACAGTGTCTTAAAACAATGCCAAACTTTAAAATTCCCAATTCTTGAATTCTGATAAACATAGATTAAAAGTTTGTTAGCCAAAGTTTAGAAGTAAACCTACGCCAGACTGTTGACAGCACACCATATCTGAACATTGCTACATGATTTTCCAACTCAAAAAGTTCAGTAAGAGCACCTTTGTCCAAGAAAAAGCAAATTTCCATTAAGCAAATGATTAATGTAGTAAAGGAAAAAATCCTAAATATTGGAGCATACCATCACGTTCAACTAGCTTTCTCCCCCTCCTCCTCTCTCTCTCCATTTGAAATATTATGACTGGCAGGTAATTCACCCGTGTGGCCAACTACAACAAGGTTTGCTTTTTTGAGAATTTCCTCACCAGACGGACCCCACCTAAGTTGAAAGGACTAGTGAGCCCATTCAAATGCTAACTTCAGCTTAGCAGGGTGAGACAAAGGGCCGGTCGGGAGACCAGTGAGCTGGGAATGCATGGAGAACTTGCCAGAACCGGCTCTGGGAAAGAGAGGCAGCTGAACACCAGTGCCTCAGTTAGAAAGAGGGTTTGAAGCGTCTGTGTAGCAACCCCCCACCCCCCAGGTGGGCTCTGGACACTTTCCCAGGGGTTCGGTGTATCCCCGTTGTTCTGTATGGTCCTAATGGCTTTTCCACCCTGCAGCCAGGATGGAAGGAGGGAAGTTGGGGGAGGGGACCTGAGTGGGGGAGGGGTGGGGTGGGTAACAGGTTTTCACAATCAGTTTATGGAAGAGTCTGGAAGATGACTAACGTTTGTGTGCTTCTAGATGGGAGACCCCCTCCACCCCTGCCAGTAATGAACCTGTGGATTGCTCACAGCTAAGAAAGCCAGCCTCCTCATATGCAGCTTCTGTTTAAAAAGCAGACCAAGACTGGGGTGAGAGGTGTGGGCTAGGCACCGAGGACTTTTTTTCAAACTTGTTTATTCATCCTGCAACAAGGCAACATGCTAATTTCTCTAATAAAGACCCTAGCTCTGCAGGAAAACCGGGGGAAAGCACCCCCCCAAAAAGCCCTGAACCCCCACACTGAAAAGCACGCTCCCAAAAGCCTGGAACCGTGGTGGCTTCACCTGTTCCCAGGAGATGTTTTACTTGGTGAACTCAGGCGACTAAGACGTTGCCAGAGGAAAAACAACACGATGCCAAGGTCCGGGAGAGGACAGCAGCGCCTCTTGGGTAGGAATTTCAGCTTGGGGGCTTTGTTTCTTCCAAGCCAACGGCAGGGCACAAGGGCATCTCTGACCCTCCTGCAAGTCCTCAGCGCCTCCAGACTCCTGACCCTATTACACTGCCCGGGCCAGGCCCTTGCTAACAACCTGCCCATCGGTTTTGACCAGTGGAGACCACAAAGGCATGCAGCAGTCCTGCCCAAGCCAGCGGCGTGTAGCTAAGCTCCGGGGCGCTGCGACGCCTTCCCTGGGGAAGGGACCGTGAGGAAGACAATTTAAAGTGCCTTCCTTCTGGCCCCATCCTTTTCTTAGGAGTCTAAGAACCCGACTGCCTTTTCAAGCCTAGAAACACTTTTTCACCCAAATCATTCTCATCAGAATAGTTCAAACTGGCGCAAAAACGAGACGCACGCGCACTAAGATCAATTTCCAAATCGGAAGAGGTTTTGTAAATACATTTCACTTATCAATCTTTTCCCCCAGGATTGGCGAGAACCGCACACTTTCCGCACCCAACATGCGCTACCGGACTGCGGCCGGTTTTGTGCCCGGACACCAGGCAGTTTCATCTCCAGGTTAGAGATTCCAAACTTAGCTCCACCCGAGCTGAAAATGGCCGGTGCGCGCCACCTTCCCTACCCTCCCCGCCCCGAGGCTGCAGAAGCTGCCGGCCCCTGCCCCCTCTTGACCGACAGCCCAAAGACTTGCGTCGGATCCAAACCCTTTCCCAAGCACGGCGGGGACCGCGCTCTTTGGGGACGCATTGTAGGGTGTCCTGATGCTCAGCGCGGACCCCCTCTCCAGCACACGCCTTGCTCCGCTTTACCTTTCCGCTGGGGCACCTCACCGGCCTCTCAGTCCCTCTCTTCCACTCCCAGGGCCTTGCGCAAACAGCCCGGGACCTTGCCAGCCATGCTGCACCCAGCTCCGTCACCAGACCAGCTGCGCCAAGAGGTTGGCGATACCCCGACGTGACTAAGTCCGTGCTACCAACCGTGGTGGCCCGTAGAGGCGCCCCCGAGACTTTTATACCTCCTCTGCCAGCCCTCCAAGTACAGGTACTCCCGGGGAATTGCCTGCCGCCGCTCCGAGAGGTCGGCTCTAGGGCGCGCGGGCAGGTGCGCACGCTCTTTGCAGCGGTCTCCGGCCCCGCGAGCGCCCGGAACGGGCAGTGGCGGCCAGGGTTGGCACTCAGGATCCCGAGGCTCCAAATTGGCAGCGCCGGGACTTGGACTCCAGGCTCTAAGTGTTTTAAGCGCCCTGCGCGACTTTTCCCGGAGCCAGAGGTCTAGTCTGATTACTTTTCGCACATTGCAACAGTGCCGCTACAGCGCGGCTGCTCTGGCTTTGTGAAAGTTGGCGCGCGCACCTTGGAACCACGTTTCGGGCGCCCGCCAAAGCCCTCTGGTTTGAGACTAGCTTCTCTAAGAGGGGAAAAACCCCCGCAGAAAACAAGTGACTTACCCGTGCCTTTTGAGTGTGCAGCTCGAAACCTGGGGCGCGCCCCGGATTCAGTCGTGCGTCCTGGACACCAGCTCGGAGACCTCAGGCTGTCTCCAGCGGGGCGCGCGCGAGGAGCGCCCCGCCGTCCAACAAGCCTTTGGCCACCGGGGTGCCTCCGGCGCTGTGGGGAGGTTTTGGGAGTCCTTCCCAGCTCACCCTGGCCCCCATTTCGCGGTGGCTGAGCCCGCTCTCTTCCCGCCTTCTCCCTCCCTCCCACCGCTCCCACAACGACCCCAGGCCCCCCAGTTTCCGCTGTGGGCAACCAACCTGAATCAAAGAAAACAAGGAGAATCTGGACGGCGTCCTCCATTAGTGACGCCGGATGGGGATGGGCCCCCTTTTGGAAGGGGACTCCGGGGATGGGTCGCGGCGCGTGGGCTTCTTGGGCTTGCAGCGGCGCTTCTGCTTCTCTTTTGGCTCCTTGGACTCTTCGGGGTCCCTCGGATCCTTGTCCTCGGGCTGCTCCCCCTCTCTGGGGCTCTGGGGCTCCCGAGTGCTGGGTTGCGCGCGACTAGGAGAGGCGTCGGGGCTCCGCAGCCTCAGAGCTTGGAGGCGCTCGGTGAGAGACTGGCCCACGGCGCTGCGCTTGGGCACCACCGGGCCGCGCTCGTCCTCGGGTTCGGTCTCGGGCTCAGTGGTGGGGGCGGTCTCAGGCTCGGTCTCAAAGTCGGTCTCGGACTCGATTTCAGACTCGGTCTCAGATTCGTAGTCGAACTCTTCCTCGTACTCGAGGCACTCGGGGAGGGACAGGTCGAGGTCGGCCTCCTCCTGCTCCTGGTCAGACTCGGGGGGCTCGGGGAACACCTGGGCTGCGGAGCGGTGGTGGGCGTTAAGGAAGCTCCGGCGCTGCTGGGCAGCCGCGCGCTGCTGGGCGCGGGCGTTGGAGGTGGCAAGGGCGCGGAGGAGCGCAATGGAGCAGGAGAGCCAGAGGAGCGCGGTGGCCGCCCGGCGGCCAATGGGTGGGCACAGGTCGTTGTAGTTGTGGCGAGCTCGGCGCCACTGCTGAGCCCGGGACCTGCGATCCATTCTCTTAGGCACACACCGAGAAGTCGACCCGCCCCCTGGCTCTGCAGAGAGCGGCTCCGATGTGCATTGGCTACTAGAGCCGAAAAAGGTGCACCTTACGAGGTGAGAAACTGGGTCCGGAGGTCCCAGCCCCACCCCGGTGTAAGGGCAGAAATGGAAAAACCTACCTTCCTGACCACTCAACTTTCTAAAGCTCCGCGCCTCTGCTTGCCTCTCAGAGCCAAAAAGAAGGGATGGGGAAACGGGGGGGGAAAGTCTCTCTCCTCCCGGGCTCCTCTCTCCAAGCCTCAGACTGCAGCCTAAGACTCGGGAGAGGTGCCTCCGCTGGTCCTCTCGCCTGGGAGAGGAAGAGGAGACTGAGGCTAGGCGAGATGGGGTGGAGAGGTTCTGCAAAGTTGCGCGCCCGGACTTCTGCCGGGCATGTGCAGTACGGAGGCGGGGGCGCCTCCCGGCGAGCTCCGCGGCGGCGCCGAGGCCGTGGCGCAGACCCTAGTGGGCCGGCAGGTGGCAGGAGGGAACCTTGTTTGAAAGGTTTTGGGCGAAGCGAGAGGCGGGGGCCCTGGCGGGTGCCAAGGAGCGAGTGAACGAGCTACAGGTTAGAGGACTCGGGCAGCTGGGCATGGGTTCTCCTTGGGGTCTGTACCCCTCCCTAACTTCTGCAATGTGATCGATAAAATGAACAAAGCCGGAAGCGGCTCAAACCAGAACGAGAAATTGCAGACATTCGGGAAAATGAGGGTCTGTACACGAGTATTAATGATCCAGCCCTGGGCATTTTCCAAGGGCTTAATAATTTGAGGATGGTAACCTTAGGCAGTCATTAATCAGGGAATCACCTTTGGCAGATCTGTTAGAATGACGGTAATTTGAGAAGTTTTTAAAAAAAATACCCCAGCCCCCAGTCTTAATCGGCTAATTACCTCACTGACAAATAAGCTTCTTCCTTAAGACTGTCCCTGGCAGAACGGGTGATGGTTGGCGCGTCTGTAGGCCCATGGGTGAACTGCCAGGAGCTCTAGCCGACAACATGTGCTAGAAGACAGACTTTAATTAGCTGGAACCACCACCTAAGGGCAGTATTTCCTGCACTGATATGCAGTAGGTACAACCAGTTAGCTTTCTGCCCCTGGGGGGTGCTCCGGGTGGCCAGCCAGCAAGGGAACCTCATGGGTACCTCTTAAAGCTCTTTTATAGGTAGGTTTTCAACAAAATTAATTCCTTGAACAAATATTCATTGAGCGCCTAGCACATGCCAAGCTCTGTTCTAGGTGCTGAAGGTAGAGTGAAAAAAAAAAAAAAAAGAAAAAAAATCTATCTTCCAGTGAGGACGGGATGCTTAGGATTAATCTGTGAATCAGAGCGTGGAGCCATTCAGAACCCCGCTACCCACCACCATTGTTTATCCCAGCTTGAATTCTACATGAGAAAACTATTGGATCAACCAGAGCTTTGGGGCTAGGGGACAGCTGGGCACCCCAAGATCATGTTGAACCCCAAAGGCTAAGAAGTTGGAGGGAGACAGCCCTGGAAAATCACAGGGGCTCCATGTCCTCCTGGAGGGCACCCTGGAGTGACCCTTGCTCAGGAAAGCATGGGCCTTTGGACGCTCTGGAGTTCCATCTGTAACCTGCCTGCTGCTTTGGGGCTGTGCCTGCCCGCCCTGCTAAAAATACGGAGTGCCCCATTAGCCACAGTGACAAGTCCAAAGGTGGCATAACTCAAAGCAAAACCATCTTCCTAGAGTCCTTGGAAGAGTCAGCAAGGCCGCTTCACTTGGGACCGTGGTTTTTTTGTCTTTGAGTCACCATGGAGGACACTTGGAGAGGTGCACCTCCTCTATTTCTGTGTTCCCTTTGAGGTGGCCCACCTGGCAGTCCCTCCCAGGATTCCTTCCTGGTGGCTGAAGAGTCACACCCCCACAGCTGGTACCCAGTGTGGTGGGACTGTCCTCATAGCTTAACAGTGTGCCCACATGGAGGCTATCAAACCCAGCGTAAGGCCTCAGTAAGATTCTAGCAACCGCTTTTGAGGCGCGGAGGTTTTGTATCTGCAGCTTGCCCGTGTCTACCTTACGTCTTGCATTCTTCTAGTTTGTTGCATTAAAATACTGATTGGTCTAATAAAGTGGGGTTGGTTTGGCAAACCCCCGAAAAGGACAATGTTTGTATTGTGGCTGTGGCTTCCTCTAATACATTTCAGACAAACTGAAAGGGTTTTATGTTCACAAGTGCCGGGATGGCTCTAGTCCTCACGTGGGGATTATTATGGGACACTGGACAGGGGCGTTTGGAGCTGTGTATCTCAAATCCTGTTCACTCTGTCCGATGGGGGGCGTTGCTAAAGGTTCTGCTCACAGTGACCCACCTGCTTCCTTTCTTTCAATGAGCACAGCCCCATTGGCAGTGTATGGAGCAAAAAGACATCCTTCAGGGGGTTTTCAGGGCACACTGGGAAAAACCCAGGAACCTGTGGGTGCTGGTGAGTGCCCTTTGAATGGAGACAGGTGCCGGCTGTCAGCACGAGGGGGGCTGTGATTCTTCAGGGCACGTAAGGAAGCACTCCGTTTCCCAGGAGAGGTCGATGCCTATAATGGAGGTGGCAGCCCAAAGCCGACCCACTGATACAGATACACTGAGACTGCCTGTGCTATTAAAACTGTGCATGATATAATGCACACTTTTGAACTAGATTTTGCATTAGTAATGCATGTTCTCTGCATTCTAAGCAGATGAACATCTAATAAGACACTGCATTCTCGACCCCAGTCGTGCACACTTGCAGGTACATCCCAGTGTCCCTCTGACTCGGGCACCAGGAGGAGCAGGGGGACAGTGTTCAGGTACTGTTCATCTCGCGCTCAGAGCCGAGGTCGGGCGATGGATCTGTGCAGAAATGCTCTTTAAAATGCATTACGTGCACGAGTTTAAAAAGTGCTTGCTGCAGAGTGAATTTCAAAAAGGAGCAGACGGGTGATGAACGACCGGGTTGTTACCAGGCTGAGAACAAGGGGCTGTGTGTGTGTGTGTGTGTGTGTGTGTCTGCTGCTGCACAGTGTGGACGCAGATCACCTACAGGGCTGGGGGGAGGCTGGGAGGGGGCTGCAACCTGTTGGACAGGAAAGCGCAGATTCCAGTTCATTCCAGGGTCAGCAGTAAGGTTCTCGTTTGGATGGATCTGAAGTGCACTGTCTTTCTTCAGCCCCTCAAGGACTGTCCTGTGGCAGACACACTGAGATGTCCTTTATGTGGCTCCGGGGGGGCCACATCGGAACCTACGGGTGGTAGTTACAAACGGCAGATTTCGGCTCAGCCCAGGGAAGACGATGGTAACAATTAGAGCTCTGAAACGGATGGCTGTCAGGAGGTGGTTGGCTCCCGGTCAGAAGCGGTGTTAAATCAAAGGACAGATGACCACATATTGGAGATGTTTTCCACGGGACTCATGAGCCGGGAGAGTGGGGGTTTGGAACCCGATGCCTGCCAGGGCTCGTTTCAACTCCGATTTCGAACCCAGGGAGGGCGTGAGGAGGCCCTGGGAGAGGCCGGGGCGCTGCTCATGGACGTGTCCTTCCTACTCCGCTGCTATTTTCAAAGCATTTGAAAGTGCAGGTGGCTCGGTGACAGGAAGGAACGTTTGGGTGGCAGTTTCAGGACATGGGCAAGCAGGTGTGTGCGGGAGGGGGCGGCAGCCTGCCGTGGAGCCTTACTGACCGGGGAGGGCTCAGGGGCTCTGCGCTGCAACTCACTTGTTGAGGCAAGGGGATTAGTCAAGTCCATGTGTTCGTCATAGTGTCCTCCTCGCCTCCCCGCCTGGAGCGGTCTCGGAAATTGAAAATGATGTTGGCCATTTAGCAATCGTGCGTTGAGTCACTTCTGTGACCAAGACACTGTTCCGGGCATTGTGGGGAGAAGGAGATAATGGAGAGCGAACCACTCACGCCACCCAACCCCATAACACGCATATCAGTGTGAAATGCCCCCAAATGTCAGAAAGTGGATTGCCAGCAGGTGCCAAATAAGAAATCCTGCACCGGGTACATGAACCTGGGAGGGAAGCTGAGTGATGGTGGTTCCAGTCAGGGGCAGTTCACCTGGTGGTTTTCTGAAAGAGGGGGGTTCTGATCTGGTCTGGCTTGGAGAGTTTCTTTTCTTTTGAAAGCCCATGAGAGGATTGCGTTCAGTCCACCTGTTCCTGTCTTTTCCAACTTTCTGCTGGGTAGAAATGAATTCTGGGAGTCTGAAGTGCTCCCCACTCCTGACTGTGGCTATCAGCCAGAAAGGCCTCACCCCACTGAGCATTTGGCGTTGCCCCTCCTGTCACCCCCCGAAGAGGTCTGGGTGCGGGACGGAAGCATTCGGCTCAGTTCTCTGGGGCGCTGCTTTGCCATATTACTCAGGCTGCGCTGACATCAACGGCTCTTCCCAGTAGAAATGGTGACAACCCCGAGCACCTGGTTTTGTGATCTTTTCAGGAATGCCATCTAGAGCTAAAAGCAAACAATAGGGGGAAAGAATCATCTTTTTAGGCCATTGTTGGGATTACAATACTCTATCTGTGCCCTTCATTTTGAAAGGGAGACAGGATCATAAAGGAGGCGGTTCCTGTGTACAGAGCTGTTAGCATCTGTCTTCCCGGGAGTGGCCCTTCCTTTCCCGTCACTGCCCCATGGAGGCTCTGCCGTGATCCCTCACCTCCCTCCCTCACGCAGGCTGAGCGGAAGCTCGGGCACGCAGACCCTCCTTGGGCATGGGCCTCCTGCTTTCTGCTTTGGCCCCAGAGCTCAGCTTTCGTGTGACCCCTGCTTTACCCTCTGGACTCTGGCTATTGGTGTGGCACTGTCCTGTCCAGAAGTTCTTTCTGTCTGTCTGCCTAGCCCCAACTTACACTTTAGCTCATCTGGTTCATGCCTGGACCAGCTGAGACATCAGTGTCCACAGATGCCCACAGGCCAGTGATTCTAGCCCCAGATGTCCCCCTCTGCCCCACACACTGGCTTCCTCCTGCAGCTGGTGGGCGGCGGGTGAAAACACTGCCGACTGCAGAGGATGACTCAACTCAGGAGTGTCCTCCGGCGCCTGGCTGAGCTTTGTCCCACTCTCCTGGTCACCCCACTTTTTCCTCCAGCTACCAGCATTGACAGCCTCAAAGTTGTTTTTCTCTCATCTGCAGAGGCTCTGACTCACCCCTTCAGACTTGGGGGGGAGCAAGCCGCGAGCCAGGCGAGAGAGAATCTTCCGGGTGTCATGGTTCAGGCACACGCTCATAGAAATCCTTTCAACTCAAGCTCTTCAGGATATGATTAGACCAATTTTACGTGTCTAGTCACTGAGGCTCCGGTGGATTGGGACTATTTCTATATGTGCAAAGTGAAGTGGAGAATTGAGGCAATTATCTCCAGGCGAATGAGTCTGGGCTCTGTCATCAGTCCGTCCTGGTAGCAGCTTCATTTACCAGAGCATCGTTTTGAGTTAAAGGGGGTTCGAAGGTATTTGTTTGTTTTCTGTGCTTGGCTTTGTTTTTCCGAAAAGCTGTAGGGTGGAGATCTGTTCTGCCCACACAGGTGTGAGGGTGTGAGGCTCTGCCAGGTGGCAGGACACTGTCAGCTGGTCAGGGCTGTGGGGATTGAACTGGACCGGGTTCGCATCGGCGGTCCATAGCAGGGTACGTGCCAACCGACAGACCTCTGCTTCCGCTGCGGGCCCGCACTTGGCTTTACCGAGGTCTTTTCTTCCCACTCCTCCTCCCCTCGCCTCTGTGGATCCTGAGATGTTGAGCTGATGACTGACAAGGTCACCTTCAGTGCCAAAACAATACAGGCCCCAGTAGGTCCCACGGCTAGACACGTACCGCGTGTGTTAGGGAAAAACGTCATGAGACGGGGAGAAGAAAGAACAGGTCTCAAAATCAGAAATGAAAACTCATTATAGGCCGGAGATGACTTCTGGACCCTCCCTCCTCCATCCGTTGTTTTGGCTAGAAATCATTGTAAATTGGGAGTTTTCCGTTCGCTGGTCTACAAATTCCCTCGTAAAATAGCCATCCCCTCTCAGATCTTCGCTCGTGAGGGAAGAAGGCAGAGAAGCTTGTTGTTTTTCCAAATCATAATTGCCCTTGAGGACAATTGGGTAGTTAGGGAGCCAAAGGCCGGCCAGAGGTCTGTGAGGGGCCTCCGGGTGCCAGGCAGGCGGGCTGACGACGGAGCTGGGCGGGAGATTTCCGCCTGGCCCCTCACCCCCACACCCCCACACCCCCACACTCACACTGAGAGAATAAGAGGAATCGAATTAATTCTAAATTGTGCTTTTGACTATGAGCACCCTAAGAGTGAATGACGTGCTGGGGCTTGAGATGACCATAGAAAAATATACAGGAGTTACAAAGTTGTTGTTTTTTTCAGACTGTCAAAAAACTTCACCTGTCACTTTGAAATTTTCTGATATTGCTTGATTTGTTTTTATAAGAAGAAATGAAAAACTTCCTGTCCACAATTGAGATAAGAGGGTTTTGAAAAACATCTGTCTGTCCTTAGAATATCGTGGCATAATGTGGGTTAAGTGTGTTTTTATTGATAACTACTTTATTCCGGCTCTCTTTGTTAAATTACATCTTCCCCAGTGTTACCAGGTGGGCTTACAGCCTTGAGGATCATTGCTTTATACTGTATTGTAAGATCTGCTGGGGCAAGTGCCTTCTACGGCATATTATCTCCGAATCCTGATAGTTTTGCCTGTTTATTTTTCTATAGGATTAAAGAACGATTTTTATCAAGTTCTGTAATGACCTTGGCGATTTTGACTGGAACTGTGTTCAGTCTATAAATTAAGTAGGGAAATATTGTCGTTTTTTCTGCATTTAGCCTTAAGCCAGCAGTGTGGTCTCTCTCTTCATTTATTTGAGGTTCTGTTTCTCCCATTAAGGATTTGTGTTTTCTTTATGTAATTCTAATATATTGTGTGGAGTTCGATGTGTGACTATGCATCATAGTTCCCTAGTATTTGGTACTTTTGTTGGTATTGTGAATAGACTCTCTGTTTGCATATTTTCAGACTATTTATTACGTGTTTATAGGGATTGTATTGATTTTTGTGCATTTTTTCTCATATTCTGCCCCTTTTAGAATTGGCTGGTTTATGAGGCAACCAGAGGCCTGCTCAGGCAGACCCCCGTCGGAGGATTTTGTAGAAGATCCTGCAAGAGTGAACGAGTCAGGCTCAGTCAGTGGTTGCCAGAGGCCAGTCCACAGGGAAATGAGAAAAATAGAGGTGCTGTTGTGGGTTGTCCCGTTGGGCTACGTAATCTGTTCAGGAAAGGATTGATGTGGACATGGAGGCTAGGTAAGCTTCCTACCTTTCAGTATTTCAGTGTCATCTATTTTTGAGTGACAGTAAGTAGTAATTTGGGGGGGGGTTTGTTTGTTTGAAGCTTTTAGAGGGTTTTTAAAAGAGTTTTTAAACTTTTTGTTTCTATTACTTTTGTAAATAATTTTGCTTAGTATTAAAAACAAAAAACAACAGTTGGCAAACCCAGGTCAGCATCCCACATTTCTCTTGAAATTTTAGCACTGTCTGAAATTTCAAAATCAGGAACTTTCAACTCGTTTCCTCTTGGATGTCACAGTTTTGTGATATATGGACTTTTTTATTTTAAAATAATTTCTGGCTTCTTCTTTTGTATTCTTCGAGTTAGTCACATCACTTAGTTAGATCGATGTTTTTGTTTCTTCTTTCATCTTTGTCTAGTTTCTTCGCCGTTCCTTCGTGTCCCATCATGTTCTCTGAAAGTACGTGAGAGAAGATGCGATTCCTTTCCTAAACGAAGGGAACGGAACAGGCGCACCCTCACGGTGTTTCTAGTTGGAAGGGATTTCTCGAAATACCTTCTCTCTGACAATGTTTAGGTGGGTTTTAAAAAAAACCAACAGATGGCATCAGGAAGGCTGGGGTGAAAGGTGAGAAGCCAGCTTTGGGACCAGATGGGCCTGGGTCTGCATCTCAGTCCCCTCTGCTTCATAGCTGACCCCTGGCCTTACCTGTCTGGCTTTCAGTCTCCTTGGCTGCAAAGCGAGGTCCTTCGAGGGTCCAGAAAAACCCTGCCTCCAGGGCTGTGCAGATGATCAAACGAGCAAGGAACAGAAAGTGCCAAGCAATGGTCAACAACAAGCAAACACTGCCCTGGCAGCTCGGCTGATGACAGCTGTCACTGGTGGTGGTCCAGGCCAAGGTCAGGAGGCAGGAGCCTGCCGTGAGGATTGGGAGGGACCCAGCTAGGCAGAAAGAGCCTACTGGAAAGGCGGGGAGACCGCAGGTTGGGTTTTGTCCATGTGAATTTCCAGTCTGAGTGGCCTCTTGATGGAAGGTCTTAGAAGTCATAGTTTGATATCTAGAAAAATTCACGGAGTACCCACTATGGGCCCTGCACTGCTAGGCACCAGGAGTGTGCGTGGTGAGCTACATCAGACTCGTGTCTCCATCGCGTGCGTTTAGAGGGCGCTCTGAAGTCAGGCATCATCATGTCAAGTGGGGTCTCGTGACAGCCGACCTCAGGGCACTGGTAAAGAAACATGTTTTTTCAGAGTGGGCAGCGAAGGAAGCTGCCCCAGACGTGGGCACGTCAGGGGATAGGACGTGTGCACACTGTCGCTGGGAGCTGCAGGGTGAGCGGGTGGTGGCACCGTTCCAAGGGCGGGCGGGAACCGTGTGTCCGCAGGCCCTCTTGTGGAAGGGAGCGGATGTGGTAGGGGACCCGGCAGGTCAGCTGAACTGGAGTCGAGTCAGATGAGGCTGCAGGGCTGGCTGCAGGGCTGGCGGGGGCTGCCAGGGGGGGAAAAAACAACAGTCTTGTGTCCTAGACATTCTCAGAACAATAGTAGGCCTGTCCCGAGGGCCGGAGGGGCCATCCTCAAGTTGTCTGCTTCAGCAAATCTCTCTGGCCTCAGGCAAGGGGAGAGAATTTGAGGGGAAGCTAGAGATGATGGTAGCTGGGTCAAGGGAGAGGTTGGTTCTAGAAATACATAGAAATGGTGGTGGGGAGAGTGGCTTTGAGAGCTGTTTGGGAGGTCGACTCTCAAAGCGTGGTGCCGGTGTGGAGATGGGGAAGTGGCTGTGTGAACGATGCTGACGCCCAGCTGGAACTAGATGGAAGTCAGTGCCCTTCACTGAGCTGGAGCAGGGCGGGGAGAGGCCCAGGGATGCGGTGACCTTGAGTTTGCTGCGTTGAACAGGGTGAAAGGCCATGAGTTCTGTCTTTGCCTAGTTAGAAGTGCCTTTGGACCTCATGTGAGGAGGAGTCTGGATCTAGAGCTCAAAGGACGGGCTGTAGGGGAAGCAGAAGGAAATCTGGTGGTAAGGGGGTACAAGAGAGGGACACCCCAAGCCGAGTTTCTAGCCAGAGTCGTCCCAGAGCTGGAAGGGTCCCAGGGGATCAAGTCTTAGCCCCTTCGTTGTCCAAGTAAGGAAACTGAGGCTCAGAGACGGGCGTTCGGACGTGCTAATTAGTGGAATTTTTCGTAGTCCTAGCTCAGTCCCTTGTCACGACACCAAGTGGAGACTTGTTGTGTAGAAGGAACATGAGCCAAGGTCTCAGATGCCAACCCCTTGATATCAGAGCTATTTGTTGTCAGCATCCAAACGGACAGTTCACAGCTTCACATTCTCCTCTTGATCACTTTGGAACTGACATTCTGCCGCCTCCTTATTAGAGTGGAGCAGAGCGGGAGCTAGAGGTGGCCTGGGAGCTAGAAATAGAACGACACCAGGCCCTTAATAGTCAAGCTGGCAAGGCCACACGGCAGCCGGCAAGGACTGGGGCAAGGCTGAAGCGAAGATAATGTGGGGACTCTCTTTCTGCTGGTTATTCAAGAATCCAGTCAACTCCAGAAGCACTAGCCACCACTTAAAACTGGTCCCCCAAGTATGGGATGAGATATAAGAAAGGGAAGTCATATTTCTCAAGTTCCCTTTTCAAGGTGTCTATCTCTGAAACATGCGACCCAGCAGCAGCCTTTCCCAGCCACTACTACTAAAAATGTAACGTTGAATTCTGTGTGGAATAGATGAATTACTTCTAGAGGAAGTTAAAAATGCTAACCAGAGCTCAGACCAACGTCTACTTGAATGACCCTCCAGCAGCCACAGGCTCCATACTCAACCTCTGAAATGCTCCTGAGGTTGCCATCTTCATACAGAGCGACCAGTTTCCATAGGAAATGTCTTTTTACCAAAACACAGGTAGTGGTTCTGTCACTTTGTGGCCTTTTCACTCGGCAGGCATGTCTTGGAGACCCTACTGCACTGGTTCACATAAGACCTGCTCTCTTATTCTTTTGAGTTGTCACCCCATCGTCTGTGGTCTGAATAGAAGCCTGTCGATAGTTCGATAGTCACTTCCTGCTTGGCGCTGGGTCCCTGCCGGAAACGCCCCCGCAGGCCCTGTCCTGGCACATACTTCTGTGTACCCGGGTTTCTCGAGGGTTGATTTCAGGCAGCGGAACTGCTGGGTCACACGTAGACACAGAGCATCCGCTCAGTCGCCCTTCAACACAAAGCCACCAGCCTGTCTCCACCAGCAGTGTGAGTGTCTGTCCCCACCGTCCAACACCAGCCGTTCCTCTGGCCAAGCCAGCAGTAGCATATGAGCGTGCCCAGACCCCCACAAGTTGGGAGCAAGGGCTCGGAGCTGTTTTCCTGTGGGGCTTGGGCTGGAGGGCCATGACATTGGCCTCATCATTCTTGTCTCTCACCAATAAAGGAACAACTTCAATGAGATACGTTTCAGAGATTTGCCACAGAGAGGCAGAGGGTAGCCCCCGCTGGAAGGTGTTGGAGAAGAGAGGCCGAGTGTGCTGAGGTTGGGTCCAGCCTCTTCAGTCCTCCGCGAGGGCGGCCGAGCCCTCTTAGAATCAGTGTACCTCACACCACAGCTGCTCGTGCCCGTTTGAGAACGCTCGGCAGCGCTCCGGGGCAGCGCCCTCCTCATTGGCCATTTTGAACCTGAATGGGGGACCTCTTCTGGTCCCAGATCTAGACAGTTTAAATTGGGAATGGCCACAAGTTAAAGAGTGCTCCCCAGCCCTGGAAGTTGAGGTTCGTGTCCTCCCTGTCTGTTCCCCGCTTTCTCACTGCAGGCACAGACGGGTCAGGCACTGTGCAGAAGGAGGGTTACAGCAGGACTTGTCATCTTATCAGGACATGTTTGAGCATGAAAGGCAGTGCTAAAGGGAGGGGATGCTTGGATGCCGGGGGTAGACCAGGACTTTCCTGGCAAACCGGGTTGGATGGGCACCTCAATTTTTCCTTAATAGTGATACTGATATTCGTAATAATATAGTTGTGACACTATAATTAAATATATACATGAAATCATGTAATTATTATTATTAGCACATTTAAGAGGGAGCGTGTCCCATCTCCAACTAGCTTTAAGACAGATTTGCGTGTGAGGAGACAAGACGCTCCCATGGCGAGCCCCTGTCAGACTGGGTGCACGTCCTCACAGAAGGTGACGTGGCTCGTTTGTGCCGCTTCCAAAGTCCTTGTGGAAACGTAAGGACAGGAGCAAACTCAGGAGAAAGCAGACGGGAACTTTGTCAGAGACCATTGTTGGGGAGGTTCCTGAGCAGAGCGCGAGGTCAGTAGCTATGGTTGGTTGGTGGGGGGATACTGGGCTCCCCTTCTCCCCTGTCACCCATGCCCAGGGCAGCCCCGTCTGGCAGAGCCATCGAAACGCCCCACAGCACGGCTGTGAAAACAGAGGGCTCAGGCCAGGTTGGATATGGAGTGGCCATCGTTAGGCAGAGAATGTAGTCAGAACATTCTGAGGTCCAGAACACCTTAGAAATTGCAAAAGCGTGTTACAGTCCCTTAGAAGTATCAAGATCATTTTTGCTCCAACGTCAGTGATTCCATCCTACCTTCCCAACTTCTTGCCATATTCCCATACTATTACTGCACCTAAAAGTTTTCTTTAAATCAATTTGTTTTCTTTATGTAAATGAGTTTAGTGTTAGAGGAACATCATACCAATATCATTTAGCTTCTAGCTAAATATTTCTAAGTACACATGAGGGTCAGTTGTAGCTCTTCAAACGGACAGGGGTGGCCCTTGTCCCCTCAGAATCGTCATGGGCAGCACTGATCTAGCCTAGCACTCGCTTCTCCCTAGCTCACGATAAGGGGCCTGGGCTGTGCACCCGCCTGGGGACACTTGTCTGGACCCCAGGAGGGATGCGAGGACGGGGTCTCCCTGTACCGTGCAGCAAGTGCCAACAGATATCTACCATCGAAGGGGACACATTCAATTTTGACCCCCGAGTCCAGCATGGCCGCACAAGCTGGGGATTCTGGTCCCACCCAGCCGGAGCCTGCTGAGTCTCAACAGGACGAAATTCCTCGGGGCATATTTTCTTTCCATGACATTTGCCTTCTAATAATAAATCAACAGATGTCGTCGTCTGATCTGCCTTTACCATGACATTTGCCGTCACTTCACATGTTTTTGTTTGCAGGCGTAGCCAAGAAATGGGCTCATCGGTGGGGCTTTAACCCGCGCGCGCCCTTGGCCTCAGTAGAGCTGCGTCCCGGACCACGGGCCAGGGGCTCCGGCACCTTTACTTCCTGTTGGCGACACCCCCTGCCCAGGCCGACACCTTTCCTCTTACTCAGGGATTTGGGGTCATCCCGTTCTCTGTTCTGGCTTGGCTGCTTCAAAAGAGCCTGTGCCCAAAAATGTAACTTCAGATATGTGGAAGGACGCACTTTCCATCAAGTTCAAAAGCAAGCAAAGCTAAACACAGGCACACGCGATGACACTAAAGCGTGCACAACTAGCACGTGGTAGACCTGCGATTCTGTGTTAGCTCTGGTGGGAAAGGTGGGCGAGGGGAGGAGAGAAGGACGTTCTAGAGACAAAGTTCAGCGGCTCTGCTCCTTCCCGGGTCGGCTAGAGGGCTATGGGGCTTGTAGTATTTTTAAATACTGAATTTAAAAAGTAAGTGTTCAGACAGTCTCCATGGGTCAGTGGAATGGACATTTGAAGGAAACCCGCCATTTAGGGAGTGGACCTGTTGTACATGGCCAAAGGAGACCGTTTCAGGCCAGGCCCCCGCTCACTTGCCTCCTTTCGCACAAATCGAGCAGTGCCCAGACGGCTCCCAGCACATACTAGGCCCTCATCAAACGTTTGTTGAGTATTTTTTTCACATGTGTATTTTTAAACTTGTTGTTATGGAAGTTTCCAGGCACACTGAAGTGGAGATGAGGCCCAAGGGCCCCCAGCACAGCTGCGGCAGCCATCAGCCCTGTCACTCCTGTCCCCTCTGTCATCCCTACCTTTTCGCTAGGTGTCTTTCAAAGCAAATCCCAGAAATCACACCGTTTCACCCCCACTCTGAGTTCCTCTGGGGCCTGCCAGAGTTGCCCACTTGCCCCTTCTCTTCCCGCAAGGCCCGAGTCGCTCACAGATCCCGGGGCCCTCGCATGGGGAGAAGACCCTTGCTTCTGTGAACCCAAGGGTTCTGTGAGCCCTTGCTTCTGTGAACGTGCTCCTGGGGACCACCACCCATCTTTTGGGCCCCCTTTTAAAGGCCCCCAAATTGCTCCTTGGAGATTTCCTCAGTTCCCAAAGCAAAGCGGACACATTCTCCGCGACCAGGCAAACATCAGCTGTGCACTTTCTAAAGAACGCACTTTGGGAACAGACAGAGCCCGAGTCAGTGTGATGTCAGCTGTCACCGTCCGTGTGGAAAGATCCTGCCATAGCCAGCTGCTGGCCTCTTGGCGCTGTATTAATAGCAGGGCCATGGGGCCCAGTGGGATCGGAAGCCAGGGAGAGGAGAGGGACAGCTGTGGCGGACATCACACCATGCTCCAGGCATGTGCTCCCGTGTCACGGGCACACAGATGGCCCGCAGCTTGCCCTGATGCTTACAGGCCCGCAGGCCGCGCCTGCCTTCTCCTTGTAGGGTCAGGAATGGGCTCGAGCTGACAGTACACTTGATGAAGGAGCCAAATTAAGGCTGGCGTGATTGGAGTAGAGGGTTCGGGTGGCCCCGCGTTCTGGGTCAGCTTACGTTTTTACTGGAAACCAAGCGTGCGCGGGCCGAATGAGGCAGTGGTATGCCAACAGCTGGGGGGATTGGGTTCTATATGCCAAGTCTGGATAGATAGCTTTAAATGTCATGGGCAAATGGAAGGGCAGGTGGCAGCAGGACAGAGGGGCCCAGGGGCTGGAGGACACGGCCTCGCCGTGGCTCGATCCGGTCCAGGGGCTGGGTGGGATCAGCGCCGGGGAGAAGCCCAGCACGCGGAGTCCCAGGGAGCGGGGGAGGGGTCTGGGCACGTGTCGGGGGCAGGCGTGGATGGACCTGTGTGGACACGCCAAGGCCAGGTCTCGAGTTGAGAGGTCAGCGGGGCCCAGCCCCCAAGCCCAGAGGAACAGGTCAGGGACTAAAGCCTGTGGTTAAGGTCCCTGGTTTTGGTGTCAGACAGAGCTGAGCACCAGCCTCAGCCCTGCACTGTGCCCGCTGGGTAGCTCACCGATCTGCCCAGTTACAGGGAGAGGACCGAGGCAGGCTCCCGGAGGGCTAAGCCAGACAGGCAGGCAGCCTGGCGCTCAGAAAGGAGTCCCGAGATGATGGCCGCTGTCAAGATAGCAAGTGTTCATTTGAGGAAAAGCCGCCATCGTGGAATGGAGTTGGAAACGTCCCTCCAGGCCCGATCACACCCAGAGACACGGTGTTTCAACAGCATAAGATTTTTTAACAAGTCTGAATTATGACGCCGCTGACGTTTAGATATCAGAAGCTTTTACGAAAAGCTTTGGGGGTTTGACTTCTCTGGCCCTTGGGAGCCTCTGGTTGTCTGGGGCCTGCTGTCAGCCTGTCCCCAGGCAGCCATAGCCAAGGGGCGGCCGCCCCCTGTCGGGGAGCCACCAACCTGCCACCGTGCCGGCGGCCACCTGGCCTCGCCACTCATCTCTGAGCGGGGCCTGGACTCTGTAGGCATTTGCACTTCTCTCTCTGCAGTGCAGTCAAGTGGAGCTATTATTATCCCAGCAGGAACGCGGGCCATCAGGTTAGCCACGGAGCTGCTGGCTGGGGCCTCCTTGACTTTGCCGTGACTTTGGTCTGGGAGACTTGGGCTCATGGACGAGCCCTGGGGGCCTGGCCTGGGGAGAAAGGGGGCCACGAGCCTTCACGAGGGCCTGGGCCAGGCCCGTGGAGCTAGCGCAGCTGCCCTTTTCCTCCCTTTGGCCCCTTAGTAACCGGAACAGAAACGTAACAGGGTTCTGGCAATGACTGTGGCGACGCCAGCATCTCTGCGTCTCTGGGCCTCTCAGGCCCTGTTGGATGGGGGCTTAGGAAGGCTCCCCGGAGGCCAGGGTGGTCTGGAACCTGGGCATGACTTCTCAGCACGGGAAGGGAGGCAGGCGAGGGCTGGGGATGAGTGCTCTTGGGGCCCTTGGCTGGTGGCAGGCAGCCCTTGAGTTCCTTCCTATTCCTATGCAGAATGTCCTTGTCCTCTGCAGTTCAGACTTCCGTCTTGCTTGTCCAGGCCCCTGGGAAGAAACCGTGGCAGCAGTGACTGTGGTTGCGCCTCAGGGCCACCTGCACGGAGGCTTAGGCGAGCCCTCCTCTTTAAAGAGCCTGTGGAAAGCACTAGGTTTGGCCGTTGCCACGCAGCCTGACTCCTGCTTTGACATGTCTCGTGGTACCTGCCACGTCCTCAGCATTATGGGGTGCATCCATTCATTTACGCTTCACAGCAGCCTTGCCCAGAAACTGAGGCACAGAGAGCTCAAATAACTTGCCAAGGCCACAGAGGTGAAGAGTGGGAGCGTCTGGATTTGAACTCAGGTGATCAGTGAGGCTCCAGAACCCCCCTTCCCTCAGAAGCCACTGCCCTCGAATGCTGCTTGTGAGATGAGGGGCTGCAGGGAGGGTCCGAGACGGTGCTGGGCCTGAGTCGGGAACCTGCCATGTAGCAAGCTGCAGGAAGGCCCTGCGGTGGGGACGAGCTGGCCTGGGCTCTAGGGACCCCGGGAGGCCAGCCTGGCTGCGGGAAGTGAGGGGCAGAGCGGGAGTGGACGAGGAGGGCCGTGGAAGCACGGAGGCGACAGAGCTACCCTGAATCGTGTTTCCGCAAGTTCTTTCTGCTCTTGTGTGGAGGCGGGGCTGCCAAGCGGGGGAGCAGATGAGGCTGGTGCCCAGGAGCATGTCTGAGACGCGTCAGGAGGCCCTGGCATGTGCAGGGCCGTGTTAGGGGGCTCTGCTCCCGGAGGCAGTGCAGTCGGGGGGCTTTCCTTCGGAGGCCTCCTTCCTGACAGTGTACAAAAGGGTCCCTGGCACTTTTGGATGCGCCCTTGGCCCTTTGGGTCTCAGGTTGGTGCCGCGTGGCCTGAGGGCGAGGCCTCCTGAGCCGACTGGGTGGTGGGAGGGGTCACCGCTGGGACGATGGAGGAGCCTCGGGCAGAGTGGGGACACCAGTGCGTGTGCGGGGACCCCACCTCCAGCCCACTTGGCACTTCTGAGGGAAGCGGCTCGTCTCCATCCTCTAAACAGGAGTTACGGGGTTTTCGGCTTTGATTTCCTGACGGGTTAGGAAAGTGAACTTGAGAGACGTTCATGTCTGAAGCCACTTCTCCAGTCCCCTGATGCAAATGGCAGGCCAGCGGGGTCAGCCAGCTAGTGGGGTGGGTGGCCGGTGCTCGCTGTGGGTACACTGTGAAGGGGTGTCCTGGACGTCCCCAGGCCCTCACTGGAGGCAGCCCCCTCCGTGGTCTTACTCTGGCGGATACTCCTGGGTGCTGGAGCCGTGGCACCAAGTACCCCAACCCCTGACCACTAGATGGCGCAGCTGCGGGAACAACACTGCGGGCCTCCGAGGGCCCCTTTCTCAGGAGAATCCTTGGGGTGGGGGTTCCGAGGCTTCTTGGGCCTCAGACACCCGCTCTTGGACCTGGCCTTGTGGTCACAGGTAAGTGGTGTCATCTGTGTGGGTTTCCCGTCTGTTAGGCCAGTGGGTATGGAGATAACGGGTTTCCACCAGCTCTATCGTTTCATCATGAGCAAGGCCACCAATTCAGCTGGCTCGATTCTTCCTTTGCTCCCCACTTCCTGTCCGCGCTCTACAGGAGCGCCCGAGCTCTGTCGGGCCAACTGGAAGGGTTCCAGGAGGGGCTTCCCTGAGCCTGACTTCTTGCCCTCTGCCCTTGACCCGCTGAGGGCCCTGAAGAAGTGGACTTGGGCAGGTGATCTGCCTAAGATTGTGTAAGGAGGTCTGGAGACTGCGACTCCACCCATCCTATGAGCAACCCACTCCCCTTCATCAGAAAAGGGGCCAAATTTTCAAACCGTGACTGCTTCTCCCTTAAGTCAACAACAGACAACAGTCGAGAGACTGCCTATAAGTAGACTGTGTACTGACGGCTGTTTGGACCATTGAAGAAGCCAGTGGAGAGGCACCTGCATGTGACCTGGTGGGCGGGGGAGGGTGTGCATGTGTGTGTCTCTCGTGTGGTTTATCCTGTTAACTCTTTCCACCCTCCTTTCTTTTTCTCTCTGCCCCAGGTCTTTCTGCTTTCAAGTGTCCTTGGCACCGGCTGCAGCTGTGTCCCCTTTGAGGCTCAGGCACTGCTCTGCGTGGCACCTCTGAGGCCCGTTAACGCAGCCTCTTCCATTTAAAATCTTCATGCTTCAGCCTCTTGTCATTGGGAGCTTAACCTTTGCTCTCTGAAGGAAAGGCTTGCTAAGAAAGGTCTTGGGAGGTTAAGGACTGATTTTCACCGTCCACCAGCACCCACCTGTTCCTGAGGGTCCTCTGTTGCCTTGTCTGTAGATGCGAGCTAGAGCCGAATGGGCCTGGCTTTGAGTAAGGCCAGCGAGGTGGCCTGTTAGAACCACCTTGTCTGAGCTGCGTGCCTGGGCTGCTTGAAGATGGCTGACAGCTTCATAGCGGCCACTGCACCACCAAAGCCACGTGAAATGCGGGTTTACTGTGCCGCTGTACCGCCAGGCCGTGTCAGGTGCTGTGCAGGAAACTCAAGGCATCCCCAGAGCAGACACTTCGTCCTGCTGCCTAACAGATGAGCCCACTGACGGCAGTGACCTGGTGGAGTGAGCTGTGCTCATCCACCCCCTGGCTGTTTGTCCGGGGCCAGAGGCTGCTCAGCTGGGGGCCTTCTACCCCCGAGGAGAGCCCTGGAGGGTGCGCCGCCCGAGCCCTCCACACTTCCTGTCCTGGCCACACGCAGACTTCCTCTCCCGGCCCTGGCCACATTCATGCTGTTCCGTCTTCCCTAAGCCACAGCACACACTCGTGGGCAGAATGTCGAGGCTCACGCTGGGACTTCCATCAGCCTAGCGTCTCTGAAATCAGTGGAGAGGCCTGTCAGGGTTGGAGGGCATGGGGGGCACAGGCCTGTGACAGCGAGGTGGCGCTCCCAGGGGCTTTCTGTGACCATGAGGGACCAGCCTTCTGCTTTGCTTAGGAGTGAGCTGACGGCCCCTTTTTGATTTGCAGCTTTTGTTCCGAATTAGGTAGCAGTTTCCCATCATTGCAACACTTGTGTCTTCCGGCCCACACAGAACTGCGTCATTACATGCTCCTGCCACTCAGGTCAAGGTAGTGACAGGCCCTTCGAGAGAAGGTGGCACATTGAAACCAGCCATCGGTGCTGAGGCCGCGACAGAGCTGGGACAGAGTTCTTTTCCGTGGTGCCCCGAGCCTGCTGCCAAGGCCCCGACAAACGCCTGTTCAAAGGCCGTTGCTTCAGAGTAAACAGTGCTGCCTTTGAGTTGGCTAGGAGGCAGGCAGCTGGGAGGCAGGTTCCAACGTGATGTCTGAATGGGGGTCCTCGAGGAAGCTGCCATATGCATCTTTGGTTTATGATCATGTAAGATCTTGGGGTGCAGATCTTACATAATCTGCCTTTGTCCTGTGACACATGTCCATCTGGGACCACCATAGGGCTGGGAGGGGTAACATGGAGACCCTGCGTTAGACGCAGCCTGTGTGGGACATGACAGTGAAGGACTCTTCCGGAGGCACCCCCATCCTGTTGTGCTTGATTCAGAGGGTTGGGTGGAGGCTCTCCTGAAGGCTCTGAAGAGCACTACGCCCACGGCCTGTGCAGTCAGGAGGCAGGACATGGGATGTTGGACAAGAGCAAGGCCAGCCCCAGCCTGGCCACCGTCATCTGCCTGCTCCCCTGCAGAGGCCCCCTCCCACCCTGTCAGTCCCCCAACACGGCCCTGGGGCACTGAAATGAAAACCTGACCCTGAATTCCTCTGCGCCAAGCCTCCAGTGGTTCCCACGACCTGGAGTGCAACCCACCCCCAGCCTTGGCCTTGAGCACCTGCTTCTGCACGAAGGCCCGATACTCCAGCCCACAGCGGCCTGCGCCTGTGCCTCCCGTCCCGGGGCTTTCTCACTCGACCTGGCCGGCCCTCTCACCTGCGGGAAGCCCCCCGCCCATCCAGCCCTCCCTGGGCACCACAGCCCTGTCATCTTCCTCCTCGTGCCGGATGACTTGTTGGCCACCCTCCTCTAGACTGAGCCCCAAGGCCACGGGCTGGAGCTGCCTCGCCGGCTGTAGCTTCTCCAGCTTCTGTCTCCCTGTGTGGCGCGCAACAGGTGCCTAATAAATTTGTGTAGACATGGCAATGGTGTCTGTCCTTTCTGCATGGAGTCCGGCTCCACGCGTGCACGAGTCCCAGGAGCAAGTGGCTGTAATGCATCGCTGCCCTGGGGTCCTGTGCAAAGCCTGGCGCTCCCGCCTTCACCCCGGATCGAGTCAGGTCCCCACTGTCACTTCTCTCATCACAGCCTGCTCTTTTCCTTCGTGGCACCTATCACAGCACAGAATTATAGGCTGATTTTCGTAATGCCTGTCTTCCCCACCAGACTAACCCCCGAAGGTCAGGGCCTGTCTTTCTCGCACACTTAGTACAGAGTAGGCATTTAGGTAATTGCTGGGTGGATGCGCAGAGCAAAAGGATTTAGACACTGAAGGACATGGAAAAGGCCAGTGCCTGGGAAGTGTCCCAAGGGCACAGTGGCTTCCTGACATTCGTGGGATGCTCTGTGCATGAGCGGGAGAAGCAAGCGTAAGCCACCTTCCCATTAGAGCAAATGGATTTTTCTGAGATGCCGCAAACCTGTCCCATCACAAAACCTCTGTCTCCATTACAAAGTGACATAGAGGCAAAGAATTTGGGGCTGGAGGGTCCCTGGGGCCATTCACACACCCTCCCAGGGACTGGCCCAGCTCCACAGGGAAGGGGAGCCTCTGGTGCCCAGTGCTCTGCGGGAAAGGTGCCCGGTCCGCAGCGCCTTTGTGTGGGGGGCTTGTCACTGGGACACGCTTGGGAGCTGGGCTCTGACAGTTGGGTAGGAAGCCACTGGTTGCTCTACTCCACTGCCTGCCCCACAAGTGACACCAGCCAGGCTTGGGTAGCTCCCCCGCGACGAGGTACTGGGCAGAGGAGGCCAAGGGCGCTGAAAAGCAAGACATCGGAACAAAATGAGGCCCTCGCTACCAGATGACACTCGGAGCAGGAAGGTCTCCGAGCTCTTGGGAGCTGGCTTTGGAAACCAGCAGAGCGGTAACGAGCCTCCTGCTCAGGGGTGCAGCCAAGCGCCTGGCCTGACACCCCCAGCCCTCTCCCCTCGGAGCGCTCCCCAGAGCCCAGGACACGGCACAGAAGGTGACGGGGAGGCAGCTTCTGTGACACTGCCTGCCACCCATTTCTCATGCCCGTAGCTGTTGCTTCTGTCTTGGAAAAACAGTGTGGCCGCCCTTGCCCAGTCACCCTTCCTTCTGGTGGCTTCTGCCCCACTCACGCCTCCCCCTTCTGGCCACCTATTAGCCAACAGGCACACGGGCCCCGTCGCGAGAGGCAGGATCCCTCCTGCGTGGCGTTTCCCTTGGTGGTGGTGGTGGTGGGGGAGCTGTGAATAAGAAATGGGGATTACGGGGCACATTAGAAAGTGATCAACTCTGTGGAAAGGCGACGTGGGGTAGGAGAAACGGGAAAACGGGTTATTTTAAATAGGGCCACTCCCAAATGTTCCCTCCCAATTGTGTCTGTGTGTCCACTCTCCCCCACCCACAAGACACCCCCCCCCAGGTTTTAACAATCAAAACTGTCTCCAGACATTGCCTGATGGGTGTCCTCTGGGGGCAGTTCCCCCCCAGTTGAGAACTGCTGGCACAGCAGCAGCTTACACAGGTTTTCCCTTGACCTGCTCAGCAGGGAAGAGATTCAGCGTGTCACCCGTCACCCTCTCTAAACCTGACCCAGCCTCCACTGGCCCAGGGCAGCTGAGGTGTACAGAGAGTCTGTGCCCTCTGGTGACAGAAGCTGATGGACAGATGGAGAAGTCATTCTAGGTCAGTGTGCACACGAGCTGGGGTACATACTCCCGAGCTTTAGCCGCGGCTCTGAGAAGGCCTACAGCCATGACACCCCAGGAGCCACAGGCACCTCCACACTCACACCGGTCTCCAGTGAAAGGGACCAGGCTCCTTGTGAGACCAGGCATCTGCAGGGTGAGGCAGAAAGTGAGGCAGTGCTCCGAAGAACCAGACGGGCACGGCAGAGGTCACGGGATCCAGGGCTCCCAGTGGGCCAGATGGGAACAACGTGACGAAGTGGTACAGGCTTATCACCCAACGTGTAAAATAAATGTCCGCAAGGCCATCTTGCTGTCAGTCACTGAGTAAGTAGATAAATGGGGACAAGAGACAAGTCTCATACAGGCAGCACCAAGGAATTCATGTAGATGTCCCCTCAAGGAGGGGACACACCTCCCACCCCTTTATCCTGGGGAAAGTGGCATCCCAGTCGGGAACCGGGAGCCATGCCCCAGCCAGGGTCATTAGGCTGATGGTGAGGACCCTGGTTGAGTGCATGACCCTGATGGGACGTGATGAGTCTAACCAGGACACTCCTCAAAATAGCTACAAAAACCACGGAGACTCTGAGAAGCTCACAGCCAAGAGGAGACTAAGGAGACGTGACAGTGGCACGTGGTGTCCTGGATGGGATTCTGGCACAGGAAAGGGGCATTGGGGAAATCCAAACAATGCGTGGTTAGTTAATAATAATGTATCGATCGATACTGGCTCCTTTTGTGCCTGGATTCTCATTGCAGTGTCATGGGAGAAACAGGGCTGGGCACACAGAAGCTGCCACCTGGCAACGTTTCTGTAAATCTAGAACTAGTATAAAATAAAAAGTTTATTTAAAAGGTACGTGTACGTGGGCTGGAGGGGCAGTCGGGTCCGCGGAGGGCAGGTGGGTGGGAGTGAGGGTACCCCCTCAGCTTTCCTGAGAACCAGCTCCCTTCTGGGGAGAGCCCTGGAAAGGCCAGGGAAGAGGAAGAAAAGCAGGGGTGCCCAGCGCCATCCCCAGCTCTCTGGGGCCAGCTACCACCCATCACTCCCTGTGGAAAGTCTGAAAAGGCACCTGTGCATCTCCGATGAGCCAGGCCCTGTTGTGGGTGCCAGGAACTCAGGGGAGGACGAGATGGACATGGGCCTGTCCCCGTGGCGCTTAGAGCCCGGGCCTGAGAGAAACCCCAGCCATGTGACTAGCAAGGGCTTGGCTGGGAGAAGCAAGGGAGGCCTTCCTGGAGGCGGCGGCATGTACGTGGACTGAGAAGGAAGTGGCCAGGCGACTAAACAGAAGGGAATTGTGCCCATGGGGGAGAGGCGGTGCATGGAAAGGCCTTGACCCTGCTGAACACCCCCCACCCCAGCTTAGATTTTACCACGGGGGCAGGGACGAGCCATTGAAGCATTTCATAGACAAGTGACAATCCAGTGTGCATTTGGGACAGTTCCTTCTAGAATGCCATTTGAGGCCAGAGTGGCAGTGAGGAGACAAAAAGGGTGAGGAGGCTGCTGGAGCCTCTCCTCGAGAGGTGACAGCCCTGGGTCAGCCCAGGTGACAGCCCTGGGCCAGAGTAGGTGGCAGAGAGGGGAGAGCAGAGTGCCGGGGGCAGGTAGCCTGGGCACCCCAGTGCCGAGGGCTGTGCAGTGGGGGACACTGAAGACACGGGCTGGTCGGGGCGAGACCTGCCATGAGCTTGGTGTCTCCCGTGGCCTTCGAGGCCCCATTTGTAAAATAAGAGAGCTTGATGGGCCACTGGCCAAGTCCCCTCTGAGCTTGGTAGCCCCAAGATGGTGTGGACATGTGGCTGTGGCCACAGAGAAGGGCTTGGACCCCAACGCCCACCCCATCACCCCAAACTTCAGGAACCACAGCATGCAACGATATATACAGGATGTCAGGCATATGACTCCATCAGCTCAGTGGTTCTCAGTAGGGGCAGTTTTGTACTCCTGGGGGCATTCGGCAATATCTGGGGACATTTTTGGCTGTCACAGCTTAGGGGTGGGGAGATGCTACTGGCATCTAATGGGCAGAGGCCCAGGATGCTGCTAAACAACCTGCGATGCCCAGGACACCCCACCGCAGGCAAGGATCTGGATGGACCTCAGAGGCAATAGTGCGGGGCTGAGAAACCCTGACATGGGTCCACGCGGGAGTCCATGGGCGGAACACCGGGGAGACAAGAGTCAGAAAGTCAGACACGTCTGTTTCTCTCTTGGTGAAAGGATTTGGGTGACTTAAAACATTTTCTTCCTTATCTTTTTCTGTACTGTTTGAACTTTTTAAGGAACAATGTGCATGTATCATTTTTATAATAATAATATAAAAAGCTGTTTTCATTTTGTAAAAATAAAAAAGGGATTCAGGACTTAACGATTCTGATCTAGCTCCCTCTAACTAGCTGTCAGGAACAGCTCTCTGGAAAATGTGTCCGTCTGGAAAGAGAAGAGCAATCCTTCTTGCATTATAGTATAGGAATCGAAACTCACATTGCCCTGGAAAGCTCAGTGAGTCAGAGGAGAAAAATGGCTGACAATGGTGAGACATTGCTTCTGTCATATAGTTCCCCTCTGAGGTAATGCGTACATTTTTGCAGCATAGAAATTCAGGAGATGGGACTCAGTGAGGGTCTTCTACGTGCCAGGTAGGTAGGTCTGGCATGCCCCTGGCCTTAGGGTGGGTGGGCTGGGTGCTCCCACCTTTCAAAGATGGCATTTAGTCCCTAGACCATTTTTATTTTATCTCAAGGCCAGGCTAGGGCTGGTTTTCTCAACCAGGGCACTACTGACATTTTGGGTGGGACAATTCTCTTGGGGGAAGGGCATCCTGTGCGCGGTAGGATGTGTGGCAGCATCTCTGGGCTAATAACCCCTCTCTTCCCCCGAGTCGTGACAACCCGAAAGGTCTCTAGTCAATGCCAAATGCACCCGTGGGGGAGTGCCAAGGTCACGGCCGGCGAAGAGCCCCTGGGCAGGCAAGCTCGGTGTTTTAACAAGAGGGCCTCCTAGGTCAGGGCGCTGATGTGCTACATTGCTGAGTCACTGCCCATGTTTTCCACCTTCGAAAGTCTTCCCTTTGTGGCTACCCCACTCGAGACAGCCCCCCACACCTTTTTCCCTGTGTCCTGTAGACACGTCCCGCTAGGCTCTCCCACCAGTGACGACGCAAGGGCAGGAGCACAGGAGCCCACTGGCACTGAGGGCCGGCCCGGAGAGGGGCCGCTGCAGCCACTGCTCACCAGCCCTAAATCACAATCAGAAGATGAACTTCACATTGAGAAACATAAAGCCAGCCTGGAAATTCAATCTCTCACATCACTTCCCGTCTTGATAAAACAATCCATAATTCATGGATAACCCAGTCAGGGGGCGCAGCTCAAACTGGATTACCCTGTTTTCTAAAGACAAGGCTGGGAGAGGCCTTTTCTTGAAATGCAGAACATAAACAAGCAGCTCTTTAGAGCCCATGTCCCCTGATCCTGACCTCCATCCCATAGGGTCGGGAACATCACAAGCACGTTTGAGACAACGTCCCCCCCCACGTGGTGAGTCACCCAGCCGCTGTCTGCCCGCCATGATGGGCACACAGGGGAGTCACTGCAGAGGGGGCGGCAGGGGCGGCAGACTGGCGACGACATACACACCCGCCACGGAGAACTGGCTCAATAAACCCTATTCCTGCCCCGCAACGGAATTACCATGTGGCGCTAAAAACAGAACCAGGAGGCTCACTGTGACAGGAGAGCGTCATTGCATTGTCGGAGCACGGTGGGGGACAATGTTTATAGTGTGCTGCCATCTGTGTTTATCACAAAAGGAAAAAATATACACGTCTGCACTGGTTTGTATATACCTACCGTATCCCCAGGCTGGCTGCCGCCCAGGACGGGCAGGGGGGCCAGCGGGAGGGGGGGAGGCCACAGGACACCTCTGCATCGCCTTTCATATGTTTTGATTTTTGAACCAGAAATAAGTGCTCAGAAATAAATATATAAAATTAAATTCCCTTACCAAAAAAAAAAAAAACCCAAAACAAAACACCACGCACAGTGCTAATTTATTATGAAGAACACACCACGGGGAAGGGCTGTCCCATGAACTCCTGTGAAACAAACCCAAGTGTGTCGCCTTGGGGCGGGAGATCCAGGGGATCTCGAAATTTTCCATTATGCCTTGCTTTCTAAGGAATCTTTGCTGATACTCTGTGACAATTTGGCATCTGCCAAGTTACAGTGTGGCCCCGACAGCCTCTAGTTGTGGGCCGCAGCTTGCTCCACAGCGTGCGTCCCCCTCCCCCAATGCGCACGGCCCTTCATGAGGGGGTGAGGGTTTGGGTTGGCACACGGGTGGTTATGCTGATAAGCACGGACTTGTTTTCTGGGATATTTCCTATTTGTAGCAAGTGATACAGATTTTCCCACTCTCTATGGAAGCGTAAAAGTTCCTTTTCAAGTCATTTATGTAAGTAATGCAAAAGCAAAACAATGTTAAGTAAATAACAGCACAGCTAAGCCTGCAGACATGCCAAAAGCAGAGCTGGGGCCTGGTGGCTGAAATCTGGGGCACGCAGCTCTGCACAATGTCACCCCCGCGCCCCAGCAAATCTGCTTTACTCTCAGTCAGCTGGCCTCTTGGGCTCCGTGCCTCAACGCGATCAAGGGAAGGGAAACAAATGGGCATCTGTGGTGTGCAGCAGACCCAGGGGTCCTGTAGTTCGGTGGGCGGGGAGGCTTCCCAAAGCACCGTGCTGCTTTGCTGGCTCTGTCCACCTCTGTACGGAGATGATGGCCTTCACTTCCCGTTCCATTTTAGAATGTATTTTCCGTTCTGTTTTACAAGGTATTGTCCCTTCACTGATGTCAGTCGTGCCCTCAGTGCCACAGATCCTTCGCTGATAAGGAAGGCAGAGGAGCTTCAGGGTTTGGCTCGCCGGCGGCCCGTTCTCAGAGACGCTGCAGACAGACAGCGCCAGAGACGGGTCCTGGGGTAACGCACCCCACAGAAGGTCTATGGTCTAAAAATTGGGTAACAGATGAGGTGGCGATATTGCTTTACGGGGCGCTTACATACAGATGAGCCCCAAATGATGCTGTGGAAGCACATGGGAGAGGTTCCAGTGGACAAGGGGAGAGAGAATTCAGGCTGAGGACGACTGTGTGGTCACAGCCACACACACGTGGCACCTCCCAGTTCCAGCTTTCCAGTTTGCCGCCCCAGCACCCAAATGCTGGTGTTGGCTGCAGCCTGCTCTCCGTGCATGGGCTTGTGCACCCCTCCCAGTTCTCAGATATTTCCTTCTAGAAAGCCTAGTTAATCCTTCCGTCCAACTTTGACTTAGCCTTGAGCGTGGGAAAAGCAAGTTCCCGGGGAACCACAGTTTCTGGCTGGGCCGTGGAGATGTTTCTGGAGGGCCTCTTTGAGGTTTTAAGACACTCCTGAAAACGGCGCTGGAGGGTACTGGGCATGAAACGGACATGAGCTGTACTAGGGAGAACAAACAACCCAAACTCATCTGCACGGGCAGGTGCTGACTGTATATATACTACCCCACTGGATGTAGTCAGGAAGTGCTGGGGCCACTTGCCCACGGTGACACAGATGAGAAGGTTGGAGATGGGGCTCAAATCCAGGTCTGACAGAGGCATGCTGAGGGCAAGGGGCCAGACAGACCCTGCTGGGTTCGCCCTGAATGGGCACCCGGGATGGGCCCGGCCAGGCAGCCGTGGGGCTCGGTGCTGGTCTTGTAGGTCAGACAGCCAGATGTTGTTGGCAAGTTCACGTTGTCATCTAATAAGTTCTATGGGGACGGGCTTTCCTTGGTTCCCTGCTGAGCGAAGTCCAGTCACGGGAACAGGGCCTGGCACGAAGCAGGCATCAGGAATGAGTGGACACAGTGGCCAGGCTGAGGCTTGAAACGCTGACCCCCTGGCCGTAGGGAAGAACCTTGCAGACTCAACAGGCACTCTGACCCCCTCCCCCATTTTGAGTGGTCCCTCCCACGCATGCCCCAGGCACAGGCGGAGGCAATTCCTAACCCAGATCAATGCCCGCTAATGGGGGACTTTCAGGCAGCTGAGGAGGAGTTCCAGAGCGGGTGTAAGGCCACCCTCCCCGAGGCTCATGGGGACAGCAGACGTGGGTGGAGGGCTGGGAGGCAGACTCTGGCAGGGCTGTGGACCCAGTTGGCCGTGGGTACTGAGCGATGACCATTTTATACACCAGTGTCTAATGAAGGTTGCAGGTAAATGTGAATGGAAATGAGAAAATAATTGCCTGAGCCGGGAAGTGCCAAGGCTCTGGAGGCGGTGATTTTGGTGCTGAT
Organism: Hipposideros armiger; assembly: GCF_001890085.2. Taxonomy (NCBI): domain Eukaryota; kingdom Metazoa; phylum Chordata; class Mammalia; order Chiroptera; family Hipposideridae; genus Hipposideros; species Hipposideros armiger. Next base: position 3,645,339 of record NW_017731382.1, read on the forward strand.
GGAAATGTGGCCAAGGGGAGGGTTGGCTGGAAGAAGCGGCCACTATTGTACTTTCCTGAACGTGAAGTTTCGGGTTCCTGACAGTTTTCAGGTGGGGGAGCTGAGGGGCCGGCCAGGGAAGTCCATTGCAGCCAGTCTCACAGCCAGGCCCCTGTCCTTTACTCCTAAGTGGGGGCAGAGTGGAAAGAAATGAACCTGGGGTCAGTGCTGGAACCTCCTGACTCCGCAGAGCAGGAGGGGCTGTATTCGAGGGGAGAAGGGCCCGGGAGGGATCGGTTTTTTTCACTGATCAAGGACTTGCGGTTCAGGTTAAACAGCCACCGCCCCTCCAGCTCCCCTCCTCTGGCTTTTAAAAAGTCTTGGTCAGGGTGTGTGTGTGTGTGAGTGTGTGTGTGTGTGTGTGTGTGTGTGTGGTGCCCAGGAGAAACAGGCAGAAGGAGGCCACAAAGACTCCAGTGCCATCCCTGAAACAGCCCGAGGGCTGTCAGTCGGGTGGGCTGGTGGCCGTGGCCACAGAGGTGACGTCCAGGCTCGATTGCTGCTGCGTGCTCTCAGGTAAGATGGCCTGCTTGTTTCTGAGAGAGGAAGGGGCATTCCACCACCGACACCTGCTGCCCAGAGCTTTCAACAGCTCCAGCCTTCTTGGCAGTCTCCACCTATTGTTTCTTGCAACCTGACCGTCTATTCTGATAAAGCTGCAAGGGAAGATAAGACTGACCTTGACATACTCTAGCCCTAGCCTGGGAATTCCACCACGAGCGCCCCAGCCCCTCCCCATTTCCTGGAGGCCAGGACAATTGCGGAGCCTAAGCGCTGGGTCCAGTGTGGTTAGGGACCGGTGGAGCAGCACAGACTGCAAACTCAGGCTGTTTACAGCCCCCGCACTTGCTTGAGGATCTAAGTCGCTATGCGTTTGTGCTCTGAGAGGAAAGTCCACCTTCTCACACACTGCTTGCACCAGCCACCTGAGTGGCTCACCTCTGGGCTACATACACATTGCCCTTGTCAAGCAGCACAGAAACCAAATTGCCTAACAGAGCATTTTCTTCTCACTGTGTGTGTGAGTGGGGAGAAGGGCGAGCCTGGCCACTCTGCTACATGGACCTTTACAAATACAGGTTCCCAGGCCCTGCCCACACCTGCTGCTTCTGAGGCTCCAGGAGTGGGATCCAGGGTCTGTGTTCTTCTTAAAGCCTCGCTCCGTCACACCAGCCTTGGAGATGCTGGCCTAAGGATAATGCCAAAATGGATTCTCCATTCAAAAGGATTCAGGCGGGACCTGAGGTTGAGTGGAGAGCAGCGCCCTGACTGGCATGAAGGTGGGAGGGTGAGGGAAGAGAAGTCTCGCTCTGCCTTGAGACTTGCTCTCCAAACAACTTGAGGCTGTGATTATACATGCAAAGTGAAGCTAAAATTTCAGAGAACTATCTGGAGAATTCAAGGCAGAATAAGCACGTTCGTCTGAAATACCTAGATAATTAAAGAAAAAAATATATTCATTGCATGAATTGCTCATTAATTCACTCCTCTGTGGGGGCACACGGCTTAAAAGCAGGCGCTTTGATTAATCCAAGCTCTAGGAAATCCTCAAGAGGCCTTTTCTTTCCCTGTGCCTGGGTCTTCATATTTCCTTCCCCGAAAAAAATCATAAATAAAGTTGTCCCTTTGCAAAAAAATGCGTTTCAGATTTGGCTTGGTAGAATCAAGTTGGGTGTGCTTTTTCTTTTTTAAGTATACATTTTGAAATCAGATGCATTCTTTCCAGTTCACTGGAAATGCTAATTTTTTTTCCATCACATTTCAAAGTTACATTGTGTGTGGCTAAGCGAATAACAGCCGGCACAATAGCACTTCAGAGTGACTGAGAGGGACATGATCCCAATCAGAGGGAAAGTCAGGGAAATGGTTAATTCCAAAGGCAGACCACTGACTGGGGAGAAGAATCTATAAAATTATTTATTTCCTTGGGGGGGAGAAAAACAACAACCCTGAAAATTCAAAATCCACTTGGAAACAACAGGCGTCTAATTCTGATGGGTTGATTTTTCCAGATCCTCCGTAATGACATTTAACACGTGTGTTCCCCCTCATCCTCTTGACTGTCTTCAATCCGATCTTGGGGTGACCTACGGTACTTTAGACCCAGCTTCCCTTTTCTTCTCCTTCAGCTGTCTTATTCAGGTACAATGACTACCTGAGCCTACCTGGCCTACCTGGGGCGTCTGCTCCTGGTTCCGCTCTGCCCCACACCTTCCGCCGGGCTCCACGAGACGTAGGCGGCCCCACGCCTGTAGCCTCTGCCTCTGACAAGTGGCGGGAAGTGAACAAAATCATACACCGAACCTGTAGACTCCACTGTCTAGACTTTTAAAAAACAGCCTTTTTACATCTGTCGGCTCGAGCCAGAGAGCGTGTCCTCAGTGTCTTGCGAGGATCAACAGGAAGTGCTTTGTACCATCTTGTCTGACAGAGATATGGGGGCCCACGAACACCCTGCGCGCGAGTGGGGAGGTGGCTCATAGGAACTATTTTCAGACGCGGAGGGACGCCTCTGTCCCGTTGGCTAACACACTGATGCGGTGGTTCTTCCTACGCGGTCAAGGACCCGACCCCAGGTTTGGGATTTTACAGACCAGTAAAAAAAATAAAAGTAATTAGGGGGCAGATTGCCATTTTTCACTTTATTAGGAAAGGGCAATTAAAAGCAACCACCTTCTAAGGCCGCTTCTCATAAAACGAAGAGCATGTGGGCGCCCGAAGGGCATCCAGAGCAAGGAGGAGCGCGTCTCAGGCGCGACTAAGGGGTCGCCGCTCCCCCAGACTTGGCCGGCGCCTCCTCTGGGCCGGTGGCAGCCCGGGCGCCGCGGCCGCTGCCTGCAGGGGCGGCCCTGGAACGAGCGGAGCAGGGCGCCTCCAGCCTGGGCAAAGCTCGCTCGCCCGCTGGCCCGCGTCCCCGGGGCGGGACCAGCCCCCACGGAGACCTCGCGGGCCCTGTGCGCGCCACGCCTGTGCGCCTCTCACCGGGAAGTCACACGTGCTCTCCAATGGCGATGCCCGCGTGCCACAGGCCCAGCATGGCCCCGCCTGGGCCTGGCATGGCCAGGCCGGACAGAGGATGGCTGGTGAGCTCTAGCAGAAAGCAGACCGGCCCCAAATGGCAAACGGTTCAAGGAGAGGCGAGTGACAGGAAAACAGGCAGAAAAGACGGCATGCTTCTTTTCTCCTCCTAGACACCCCCACGAAAGCCACCCAGTAGGGGACGCACCCCTCGTCACCCACTAGTGCTGAGGGCAAGGCCTAGCATCAGAAGAAGAGGGCCGGTGCCCTCCCACGCGTCGTGGGCCCCTCTTCCAGGAAGCACCAAGCCCTTCCTGCGAGCTGTGTGGGGCACCAGTGTCCCCTTCTTCCTGCTGCCAGGGGTCCTGTGGGTGTGTTTCTCTCCCGGCTGCCCAACGGTAAGGACCACTGTAACTGTCATCTCTGGCAGCTCTGATGCAGGGAGCCCCGAAAATGAGGGCCCACTGTGGGTGAATCATTAGAGAAAGACCACGCTGGTACTAGCCATTATTCCTTCCGTGACAAACGTCTTCTTAAAAAACGCCCACCCGCACCTTCTGAAAAGTTCACACTTCCTTTGGATAGCACACCCTGCCCCCTCCATTCTAAAGGAGGCACCTGGGCTGCTGCCAAAGCCGGAGGGGCAGTGCCTGGGGATCAGGAGGACCAGCTGGGGGTCCTGCTGGGGGCTCCTCTAGACCAGGGTTGGCAAACTACCCCCCGACCTGAGGGCCACATCCAGCCTCCCAGCTAAGAACGGTTTTCACATGTAGAAATGGTTGGATAAAAACATCAAAAGAAGATTTTTCTTGACACACGGAAGTTATTCGTGGGAACCGAATTTGAATTTCTCGTAATGTTTTACTGGCACAAGCCACGCCCATTTGTCTATGTCGTCTGTGGCTGCTTTCGCTGAAGATATTCCCTATCTGGCACTTTGCAGCAGAAGTTTGCTGAGCCCTGGTCTAAACCCGGGGATGGACTTTCAGAGGTCCATGAATTCCCTGCACCTGTTTGCGAAGTAGGGTCTGGGCACTTTTTCAGAAGAGGGCTCACAGTTTTTTTTCATCAAACTCTCAAAGGCCTCAGGTCCCCAAAACACAAGGCTGCCAGAGTTAGCGAATGCAAATACAGGACTCCCAGTTAGGCTGAAACTTCAGATAAACAGCAGAGTTGTACTAAAACATCCTGCACTGTTTATCTGAAATCCCAGCGTCAGTGGGTGTGCTGTATTTTATCTGCAGCCCCACCAGAAGGGTAAGACAGACCAGCTCCTGAGTGTCCCCTCTCATGGCCCACCCTTACTCCTGAGCTGACCCCATGGGGGAGGGGTGATGGACCCTCCCCTGCCCCCTGATTCCACTCAGGCCTCCCTCCCATGATCCCCGAGCCATGTGGTGGTCTAGCAAACATGCAGTTTCATTGATTTCCTCCAGATTGATTTTTATGTCTTTTTATGGCATAAGCCTTTTCCTGACTACAATAGAAATCCACGCTTATTATAAAAAATTAAATTCTGGATGAAATGCATAATAAATGAAGGGGATGTATCGTGATCTGGCCGCTGGATACCTACCACCTGCCTCTCATGGGCTGTTTGGGGCTGGGTCGCCTGTGTTTCCTCCATGCCTATACCAACCCGTGAGGTTGTCACAAGTACATCTGCAGTTACCTCATCTGTGCAGTGATAGATGGTGGACATCTTTCCACATCAGTACATTAGACTGGCCTCATTCTTCTTAAATGCTGCCTACTACTCAATTGATGGCCGCACCATCACTGAAGTCATGACCTACAGATGAACCTGAAGTCATCCACTCCCATATTACTGCATCTCAGAACCTCTTACTCTGATTACATGAATTAAGGAATCTGGTATTGCTCTAACTTTTTCTTTTTAAAGAAGTAATGCATGCACATTATCTACAAGCCAAAGAGCTCTGAATGCTTGTGATGAAAACCTCGGTCCTCTGCCTGCCCCTTGTCCCTGGTCTGGTCCTTCCGCCATTTCTTCCTCTGATACTATGACTCTTTCTGACTTACCCGTCTGAGCTCCTTCACTGGGGACGACACTTGGCGCCTCTTCACCCCAGGGGTTCTGCGCCCTCCTCCTCAGCCGCAGGATGCCTGAGGCTGCCGCCTGCCCCAGCCTCAGGGGCCACTGAGGTCCCTCTCGCCTCTCCCTGCTGGGCACGTCCTTGCCCTGGGCAGTGCCTGACTCTGGCCCAGAACTCCACAGTTCCTGGCCCTGGGTGAGCATCATAAAGGCGTGGATACTCCCCTACCTGCCTACCTGCCAGTGGCGCCAGGGAGAAGTGCGGGCGACAGAAGGAAGGTGGGAGAAGGCAAGTGACAAGAAAGCATATTTTTGTTGACTGTGTAAAAGAATTATAGCTGCTCTCTGATGGAGGCACAGGTCACTGAGCATCACCTTTGCAGACCCTGAGATAAACACTCTGGGTTGTTACCTTATGAGATGTCAGACACGTGTGGAGGTTCTCCCAGCTCTGATTTCACAGTGGGGCAGGAGCCCTGAGAAGTGAAGGGCTTGACTAAGAGGCAGGGCCAGGACCGGGGCTCACCAAGCTCCCGAGCCCTGCTCTGATACCCTATCCTGCTCTTTTGAGCTTCACCACTCTAAGCACTGCCCATGGACCTCAGCCTGGCCTGTGGACCTGTAGCCAGGCCCGTGGACCTCAGCCTGGCCCGTGGATCTGCAGCCTGGTCTGTGACCTCAGCCTGGCCCGTGGACCTCAGCTTGGCCTGTGGAGCTCAGCCTGGCCTGTGGACCTCAGCCTGGCCCTGACTGGGAGCGTGGCAGGACTAGTCCCTCACCCCCATGGCCCCCGTCTGCCAGTCAGGGCCCTGTTCTACAGCAGCAGTGCCCAGTAGGCAGCGCTTTCTGTAATAGGGGAGGAAATGCGCTCTATCAGCACCAGCCAGGGCACCGCCACTGGCCATGTGTGGCTTCTGAGCACTTGAAATGTGGCTCCTGCAACTGAGGTACAGATGTTTCATTTTCCTGAATTAAAATGAAATTTTAAAAACAAACACTTGACTTAGTCGTTGGAAAACATTACGGTTTGGAACAACGTGGGTGCGTGGATCTATGCTTTCCACTTCAAATTTTACGAAATTGAAATACACATCAAGTACTTTTGGTGAAAATTTAGCATCCAAATTACAATATGCTGTAAGAGCAAAACACCAGATTTTGAAAACTTGCTACAGCCAGAAGAACGTAAGATATCGCCATAGTTTCTCATGTGGCTGACCTGTTAAAATACCAATGTTTGGGTGTTTTAAATCATCACTCGTGGCCCGTGGCCTGACCCCTACAGCAGAAAGCAGCCCCCACCCCAAAGGCTTGAGGAGAGCAGTGACTTTGGGGAAGGGGTTTCTACTCGGTGGTCTAGGACCTTAGAGGCAGGATTTCCTGGGGGGCAGGTAGCCTCACTTTTAACCATTTCAGCCTGTGGTCTCTTCTTCCCATGGAAGGCCGCTTAGGTACTGAGCAGGCTCGTGAGTGGGTCTGTACATGGCTAGAGCTTAGAAAGCTGTGTTTTTCTCCAGAAATGGGGAGAGTTGGAGGCTCTCCCCAAGAGGTCCCCAAGAGCAGTGAGGACCCGGAGCTGCACTCTGTGCTGTGGGCCTTGGGCAGCGAGGAAAACCAAGTAAGACGTGGCAGGGGCGGGGAGGTGGGCGCAGCGGCACGCATCACGGCAACCATGCGCTTTCTTTTTGAAACGTCATCATGGTAATAGTAATAGCAACAATAAGAATCAAGTGCTTTACATGGTCATCAACCTCATTCGACAGGTGAGAAGGCTGAGGCTGAGGGCAGTGTCACCCATCAGGTTCCGCCTGCGTTCGGTGGTGAAACTGAAACTCCCACCCAGGCACCCGGCAGCACAGCCCGTGTTCTACAGGCAGGAGGAGCGGGGAAGCCTGCTGTCAAAATGGGCCCAAAGCTGAGTTAAAACAAACCACTGGGGAAAGCCCCAAGCTTAGAAAACCAGACGGCGCCAGTGGGCAGCACACACAGAGGTCTGCCCCATCGCCTGCCTGCGCGGCCCCCCACGAGTGCTCACTGACTGCGGCTCACCCAGGGCAGAGACAGGGGCCAGCCTCTCAGCACAGGGCGAAGTCAGGTGCCCACGTATCGTTCACTGCTTAGCTTAACAAACATGGGCTGGAATACTGAAGTGGCAGGTGCTGCTTGTCCTCACATGGGGGGTCAAGCCCCAATGAGAAGCTGTCCACCTTGGAAGAAGCAGTCTGTATGAATAATGGCCCACACCACTTTCTCCAGCGTGATTATACTCCCACTCACCTTGGCTGGACGAGCCCATCCTTTATCTTGTACCTGTTTCTGTGCATAGCCCCGTGACAACACCAGGCACTCAGGCCCAAAGCAACCCTGGCACGGATTTGCAATACATGAAAAGCAAAATCTTCAAACAGCCGACTCTGTCCCCTGAAGTGAGAGCCAGGCGCAGACGTGGCTCGCCCAGCAACCCCCAACTCAATCCCGTCACTCCTCGAACCAGTGCTTTGCTGGCTTCATCTGCTCAGAGTCCAGTCTGCACGTTGGACTGAGTGATGCATGGCTCCATGGCGGCTTTGGGGCTGCCCTGCATCTGTGTGCAGATCCAGCGGTGTCCTAACGGCCTCTGACCTGCCCCCTACGTGCCTACCACGGTACTCTGGACACAGGGTATATTGATAACGGCACGCCGAGAGCTCGTCCCAGTTTTAATTTCACCGAGAGCTCCAGGAGGAGAGGAAACCAAAGGATGTAATTAATATACTCTAGACGGACTCAACTAATTTCTTCCCCAACTCAGGCAGGCTAGCCCTGTCTCTTAGTGCCTCCCAGGACGGAAAAGTTCAAACACAGAATCTGCTGGATTCGTTAAAAAACCAAAACCAAAAACATAGTTGTGCCTCTCGTCCACGCCTTGAGGCGGCCTCCCAGAAGTTTCTTCTCTGCTTAGGAACCATGAACCTGAGACCCTACCCCCATGATGCACATGGGATCCCCTCCCCCGTGACTCCTTTCACGTTCCATCCTAACGAGACCCTCACTGCTGACCCTGGAATGAACTGGAATCTGCGCTTTCCTGTCCAACAGGTTGCTGCCCCCCCCCCCAGCCCTGTAGGTGATCTGCGTCCACACTGTGCAGCGGCAGACACACACACACACACACACACACACACACACACACACACACACACGCGCGCGCACAGCCCCTTGTTCTCAGCCTGGTAACAACCAGGTCGTTCATCACCCGTCTGCTCCTTTTTGAAATTCACCGAACAGCAGGCGTCTCTTTAAACTCATGCACGTAATGCATTTTAAAGAGCATTTGTGCACAGATCCATCGCCCGACCTCGGCTCTGAGCAGGAGGCGGAATGGCGTTTTAGCGAGCACCTCCCACAGCCTACTTAGAGTGCATATACTGAGATGTATATGTGGTCCTGTGCCACCAGGGCTCCGAAGGGAGAATGTCCGTAACACTTGGACTGAGTGACAGGGGGCTGTGGAGGCCAGCAAGCCTCTGGCTGGGTTTCTGTCCCCGCGAAGGCGACCTGGCACCTTCTAGTGAGGGGGGTGCTCCTTGCCGGCTTTGGTCTTGGAAGAGAGTAGCTGGGTGCCTTTGGGTCTCATGCCAGCGCTTCGATTAGGGGTGCTGGGTGATAGCTCGTTCATCAGGCAACACCTCTTCGAGGAAGCTTGGCTTGAAGGGTGGGTTGAGGTCTCTACAGAGTGGAGCTGGTGCGGAAATCTCGCAGGCAAAGTATTTATGTGTTGGTGTGAGATCAGTAGCTCTCTGCTTAGAAGGAGCCCTGGTTAAAGTGGGGACCTCACCTGCCCCCTCACTAGACTTGGGATGTCCCCTTCACTCGGATCTCCTTCCTGAACATCTTGCTTCCGTGGTTGTATCTCCCCGTCCAGCTAAATTTTGCAAGCAAGCTCTTTCCTTCACCCATTAGACGCGGGCATCGAATGCACCACGACAATGCTTTTCATTGTCTTAAATTTCTTTGAAATCGCCACTTCCTTCTTCAGCCCACCTCCTCACCCCAGGGCACGCTTCCCCCAGCTCTCCCTGGGCCTTTGCACTGCCCGCTGGTCTGCCCGTCTTGTCCCCTCTAGTATATTCTCTGCCCAGCAGTGACAGACCTTCTTTGCAGTGAACCTGACTTTGCCACCTCCCCGCCGCACAAAGCCTTCAATGGCTCTTAGTATAAAGACCAGTAAGCTCCATGTGGCCTCCAGGACCCCATGGGCCTCTCCTAGCACGCCACGCCCCTCCTGGCTTTCTGGGCTCCAGCACCCCCGGCTTCCTTCCTCAAACGCCCCTCACAGAGGGCTGTCCAGGCTCATTTTTTGCTCCCCCTTGCTCAGTTAGCCCTCACTAGTCTCCCTTCCTTCGGCTCAGTCCTCGCCCGCCCCCGGAAGCTGCCCTGGCCTCTCCAACCGCTGTGCACCTCTTGTCATGGCTCTGATCACAGCTGTAATTTTACATTTGTGTATAGAGGGTTCTCCAAGGTCTCTGCTACCAAACCGGCCACAGTGTGGCTGCAAGAACAGGGACTGTTTTTGTTCGTCTCTGTATGCATGGCACATCACAGGGTCTTGTATGGATGGATGGATGCATAAGACCTTGAAGTGGCCAGGGAGTTTACACACGGATGTGTAGACCATGGAGGGCCCTCCAGTGCTGCGGTGGCGGTGTTGGGGGCTATCGGTGGTGGGGACGGGTAACAGAGTGCAGAGAACCTAGGGCTCTTCTTCAGAAGCACAGAGAAGAACAGGTGAGACAGGAGACCAGGCTGGAGGCAGTGAGCGCAGCAAGGAGGCCGTTACCGTACTTCTGAGAAGATCAAGGTCAGGGGCCCGGGAGGAAGGAAAGCAGAAGACACGCGGAAAACACTCAGGATCTGAAACAGGTTTCAGAAACCACAGCTCTGACTGGAGGAAGACACCCATGTCCCCTGGAGTTTCACATGGCTTTTGTACAAGTTGTCACCAGAAAGTTAGCCCCAAACAGCATCCCCCGCCCCCCGCCCAGCCCTCCACCCAGCCGGCTTCCTCAGTCTCCTGGCCTCATCTCGGACGTCCTGGGGGTAGCATGAAGGCCTGACTTCAGGCCTCCCAGCCAGGCAGCACCCCCTCCTTTGCCAGGTGATGCCCCTCCCAGGTGGGGGCTGACAGGACCTCCCCTTCCACGTGGCAAGGGGCACCGGGGACAACGCTCAGACCTGGGACTGGCAGCTTGCTTCCTTCTGGAAAAGAGTGAGATGGTCTCAGGTAAGAGACCCACACACCCCAGTGAGGGCTCCCAGACCCAAACTGTCCCAACCCCTACGCTTGAAGCATGAAAACTGTTAAGCTGGGGGAGCCCTTACTGGTGGTGGGGCAGGAGGGGTGGGGCTGGAGGCCTTTTTAGGTAAAATGTGTCTTCTGCTTGTCCCTGTAGCTGGGAAGGCCTAGTGTCCATCACATGAGAAAGGAGAGGAAGCCCTCCTGCGGGGAGGCTCTCAGAGGAGGGGGCTGCTCACTGTCTTACGCTGGGACCCGACTCCCAGTGGCAGCTTTGTGATGGGGGAGCGGCCGAACCTCAAGTCCCCAGCTAACCTGCCCAAACGGAGCTTTGGCTGGTGACAAAATGCAGTTTATCCAGATTTTAATTCCAAAGTGGATTTGAGAGAGAATCAAGTGAGTGTGCGTCGTGTGTGGGAACGCCAGCATGGCTGCCCTTATACGGGGCATGGCTCCTGGCAGGGAAGGCTGGGTTTGGAAATGGAGTTCTTAGAAGGCTCTGGAAGTCCTGGCTCTGAGACGTGCCCGTGAGAGGAGCGTGGGCCTCTGTGCTGCTTTGTCCCCAGGCAGCTGGCTGGGCTTCTGGGCTGGGCTTCGTCTTGCTGCTCTGGGCCTGTGTCATCTGGGTGCCCGGGGACAGCCACTGCCTGGCCCGGTGACCTCGCCCTGCCTGGTCGGCTGTGTCAACCTCCTGGTCCCTGTCAACTTCTCTGTGGGGCTCCGCGTGTCCCAGGAGGGGCTGTTCCAAGGTGTCCCGGACTGGCTTCTCACCCACCTGGTCCTCAGGCCCTACCTACCTCAGCCATGTCTCCACCTGGGTGCAAGGTGGGGCCGTATCTTTTCCTGTGTGAGGGGCGGGGCCTGGGGTTTTTCCACTTTAGAAAAGGCCACAGGGCCCAGCCAGGTGCAGCAGGGTGTGGGGCAGTGGGGGAGGCCTGGAGCTCGGCCTCAGTGGAGCCCAGGCTCTGGGGGACCCTGTGTGCTTTCATTTACCCTCTGGGCTTCAACTTCCGCCTCTGCAAGATGGGGTGGGTGGTCAGACCCCTCCGTTCTGACACGCGTGCACTCCATGGGGCACGGCACGAGTGATGAGAACCCCAGGACACCGATGGACACGTGTGGCCATGCCCCCAGTGGCCCTTCCACTGGGCCACTGCGGCTCACGCACCTGAGATGACAGGGCCCCTGAAAGACACAGAAGCCTGTTTCTGCTCCTGGCCCCAGTGACAGGAAGGGAAACTCATGATTCATGTCCCGGGGAGGCTGCGGGTAAATAATAAAGTTACCGTTTGGTTCCCACTGCGGAGTCTCTATGCATTTTTATTTTGGCTGCTGCAGCAGGCCCTGGAGAGACCGACACTGGCAGAGGCTTGGAAGAGGCTTGGAAAGGGGAGTGTGGGGACGCACGTGGTGAGGACGCTGCCCGGCCTGCTTTGTGACCCGGTAGCTTCCAAGGGCATTTCTGTGCATGCTTTGAAGTTAACCATTCCTCCTGGGCAGCCCAGAATCTGAGGGTGAAGAAAATCCCAGGACCCAGCTGGCCCCGGATAGCTCTCAATGGACACACAGGTAGTGGTCCCAGGTGGCCTAGGTCCCTCCCAGGAGCTCAGGGCAGGGCTCAAGGATGGCCCATCAACTGGGAGGTGTGCAGGTCGGGTAAGGCCTCTCCTGGCACGGGGCTTTGTCCTCCAAGACTGGATGTAGAACTTCCTGGGCCTGGGTGGGGTCTGAGCCACAGCCTGCCTCCTGAAAAGTGCCATTCCTTCGGGGTGGGGATGAGCAGGGGGGTCTTTGGAGGAGGCCCTCTGACCCCTCGTGGTTCTAAGAGTCCAGTGTCCCATCCCCGGGAGCACTACGTCCTCAGCCGTTGGGCAGGCCAGGAAGGTGGCAGGGAGGTGTCCAGCTGGCCTCGGGTGCGTGGGCCCCGTTCTTTCCGTGTCTGAACCCCCCATAGCCCTCTCGTTCCTGTCTGTAAGAGAAGTCTGACCTGTAGGCCGGGCCAGCTCCATCGGGAGGGAACATGGTAGAAGCCCCGAAGAAGCGGACACGATGGCTGGCCACCCCAGGCACTGGCACCATCTCTAGGTGCCAGGGAGGGGTCAGGGAGAAGGCGGGGGCAGAGCCGGGCGGCCCCGACTGCTGCTCCTTTCCTCCCTCTGGCATGGGGCCTCCTGGGCAAGCACGGTCCACCCTGCGCTGTCACGTGTCCCGTCGTCGGCTCTGAAGGCAAGGGGGCCGTGGACGCGCTCACCTCGCCCGTCCTCCTGTCCTGCGTGGCCCTGGAGCCCCTCCATGCCCTGCGCCCTGGCCCCTTGGCCCCACCTCCCGCATTCCGACTTCTGCCCCGCCCAGCGGCTGTGCGACGTGGGGCTGCTGGTGCTCTGCCCCTGGAGGGGAGGCCGTGCTGCCCACATGCTTCACACCAAAGTCGCCCAGCTACGTGTCTGACCCCACAGGACACACGTCAGGCGGGCTTGGCTGACGGTTCCTGACCTGATGGCAGCAGCACAGGGGCGGGGCAGGGGAGAGAACGCAGTCTGCAGAGGGTGGGGACAAGCCCAGCGGCGGAGCCTTAGGTAATATGGAGCCGAGCCTGGGGTCTTGGCTCAGTTTCACACAGCAGCCCTGGGGACCAGGCAGAAGGCACGGTCCTGTGACTTCAGGTCCTCCCCACCCTGACATTCTGGCTGCCCGAGCACACTCTCTGTATCACATTTCAGGGTTCCCAGTGGGCAGGGCCTGGGAAAACGCGGGGCTCAGCAGGCCCAGGGCACCGGACTTCTGGGGCTGGCCCCACGCCTCCTCCGTGCCGTCTGCATCTTTCCGTGGCAAGCCCAGGGGTTCTCACAGTGAGACAGAGCTCTGGGGGCCTGGACAGCCACCGCTAGCGCCCACGGGCACATATCGATAAGGTCACACAGCCTGACACTTCAACGCATTGCTCCAGACAAGCCTGCAGTCTGACACACAGGTGGTAAGAGATGGCGCACGTACGAGAGACCCCGAGATCGGGAGAGCTGGATTCCACACCACCCAGACAGACAGGACCCCCAATCCAACAGCTTCGAGTCCCTCTGGCTGCACGTCCCAAGCTCTGAGCTTTGCTTCTCTGCAGGCAACTTAGCTAATGGCACAGACCCAACTTCACTTCGGTGTCTCATAAAAACTTGTTTAGACCCTCATATAAGATTGGCTTGGGCTCCGGCCACCAAATATTTCTGTTGGAAAAAATGATTCTGCACGAGGAGCCCTTACTTCCAAGCTCTCCCTGGACCCTTCCGGTTGCAGCTGGTCTCGTCCTGGCTGGCCTCTAATGCCTGTCCCCTTTCTCTAGTCACCCGCAGAGCAATTCATCAGGGAATGTGTCTGACTCGCAGATACACTATAATTCATGGAGAAGGACCCTGAAGTAATTTTGGATGGCCACAGTCTCTTAGCCAATGGTAGTCCTTATCACTATCTACACTTAGCAGTTTCAAATCATTGCTGGATTTTTCAGCCAAACCCTGGGGCTGTGTGCAGAGGTAAGAATGTGGTTTCTGAAGCTGGTGGGTGATAGCTCCCACAGTCGCCTTGCTAAAAGGCCCAGCTCTGCCAGAAGTCGTGCGTCTGGGACCAGGAGCAGGGAGCAGCCCCAAGGCTTCCTTCATGGAAACCTGCAGACGAGATAGAGCAGTGACTCATGGGGGCCCTTCGGGGAGCCTGAGAAGAGTGACGTCCTGAGCCTTGGGCACACAGGAGGAGGGGGGTTCTTCTAGTTGGTTTTGTGCTATGTGGGCACCTCTGTCAAGCTACCAGCTCCTTAGGTCTGCAGAGATGCCTCTGGCAGCCCAAGGCTTCAAGGTCAGAGCCCCAAGTCCAGGGAGGGGGAACCCATCAAGACTTTGTGCCAGACCACTCCTGCTCTGCTGGGACTCCGCGTCTATGGACTTGAAACCCCTGGGCACTCGCACCCATCCCTCGGGATTTCACCACACTCTCACAAACCCTGTCCACATCTCAAACCCTTGATTTCAGTTGCGAGTCTGAGTTATACCAAGAGCACGCATGTCCCAGAGGGTTCCCTGAAAGTGCTGGGTTCCCTTAGGTCACATGAGCCCACCTGCCAAAGAACCTGTGTGGGCCCAAAGCCACCCCACCTAAGCCCTAAGCCTGTTGGCTCCCAGATGCTACTCCTGGGTCCCTCACAATCAGATACCATTTGGTTATCTACGGCAAGGGCTGCGGGGCTTCTTGCGGATGGGGTCTTTGTCACGTGGGATGCAGGCTGGGGCCTGCCGGGTGGCCTTCAAGGCTTTTTCCCCCTTAGCCCGGTCCGGGTTAGCTGATCTACGCCTGGAACAATTTGACACGTTGCAGCTGTTTGCTAAGTTTCTGCTGGCATGCATCCTTGAACTTCATTACTTTAATGAAGACTTTCTGAAGACCCCCAGCCTGCATAATATTCGCCCTCAGTGGAAGGGCACATCTCACAGGTACTGCTGTCCCCAGGGGGAGCACGTGGAGATCCTGCTAATTGACTCAGAGATGGCCCAGCTCAGGGGATGGGAATTACATCTCCTTTCCATTTGCTGAGTCATCCGTTGTTGGTGTTCTTTGGAAGCTGGTGGGGAGAGAGAGACCCCGTGTCTTCGCCGGGCCAGTGGGCAGGACAGGCGCCTCCGGCTGCAGAAACACGCCATCTCTCTGTCCAGCGGGCACTCTGTTGTAGCTGGGACTCCTTTCACGAGAGCCAAGAGCCGTCCACGTGCAGAGGTGACCATCCGATGTTCCATGTGCCTTAGGGTTTGCTTGGTTTTAGCTTTTACCATTCTGTAGTCTCACTATTACGATGCTGGCTGTGAAACCTGGCTTTTAAAAGTTTCCCAATTTTTAGACTGAGTCACTAATATGTTAGACTATTTCGCAGAATTCTTATTTTAAAAGGCGGTACGTGGCCAAAGCAATTCATTTTCTGACTAAGAAAAATGAAGCAGGGGGCTGCTGTCCTCTGAAGGCCCAAATCTGTTTTTCAGATCAAACTCTGCAACACTCTGAACACGTTTCATGAAAATTTACACAAAATACCACAGCTTGATTCTTTTTTTCCCCAGGGGTCCTAAAATACTCTTTTTTGTCAACATCCTACGGTTTCTGGTTTTTACTCAGCTTTGTTCCTATCCCCAGTGGGATTTGAAAGCTATGAAGGCAGCGGGAAGGGTGCTGGTGAGCTCCCCGGGTCCCACGGGTGTTGGGAAGCCACACCTGTGAACAGGGCACATCTTCTCCCTGAAATCATGCCCTCAGAGATGCACATAAATTAGGTCTGATACCGAATGGAGGCCCCCTGTAGAGGACAAAACTTGGGAAGAAACGCTCCCTTTCGAGGCCTCCTGGGCCCCACTGAGTCAACTCATGGAACGGTGTGAAGGTTTTCAGAGGCAGCTGACCATGTTTGGGGACCGGGTTGCCATGGCAACATGAGCGCCAGCCCCCACTGTATTTCCAACATAAGCGCCCTGTGAGCTGTATCCCCAGCAACACGAAGGAAACCAACACACATCTCCTGTCAGACCTGTCTCTTCTCTTTAAAATTTCTCCTGCAGGCGGGGAGGGTCTCCCCGGAGGGCCTAAGCCCTGCATTTGGGGTACCAGCGAAGCCATGCCTTGTTTAGGCACCCAGTTCCTGTATGTTAACCTCATTCTTTAAAAAAATTTCAGCAGAGAGTGAATGCCCATCACTAGGGGGCTGGCTAAACAGATGACTGAAGATGTCCGCGGGTCTCAGGCGTAATACCTTATGGCCGTTAAAAAGAATGAGGCAGCTCCGCGTAGAGACGGATACAGAATAAGCTTTGAGACTGACTGCCCAGTGCAGAAAGCAAGGTACAGAGCTCGGAGTGGGAATGTGTCCCGTCTGTTAAGGAAAAGGGACACACACAAAGCACAGCTTTGGAAGAACACGGAACAGACCTGTGATGCTGCTTGTCTGGGGGGATGGGGACACAGAGGTGGGAAGAAGGGTTACTTTTCACTGTATATCTTTTGAATAATTTTTTAATCCTGCGCATGGACAGCCCAGTCAATATAATAAATGAATACACTATTAAAAATCTATTAGAGAGTTTGCTATTTAAATAAATTCAATGGAAAGGAATACTTTTATAAACAGGGAAGCTCACATGCTCCCCCCACCCCAGCTTAAAGTTACACCTCAGAAACTTCAGAAGAGCTAAGAACTAAGTAGTGAGGGGCAAGCTTCCAGCTTGGTTTCTGGAGTCAGCTGGGCCCTGAGAAGGTGTGAAAAGCATAAAGGTGATTCCCAAAGGTGTAGAACCAGCCAGGTCAGGCAGACGTTTTCCCAACAACCAAGTCCTTGGCTGTGCCTTACGCATATTTCTTCGTGGCTCGAGCCCGCTTCTTACTTGGATAAAGCAGGCTAGGAAGCTGGTCCTCAGTCCCCCATTTTAAATGTCTAAGTGTATTTTGCCTTTGGTTTTTAGCCTAGGACCCAGTGGGGCAAAGGGGGCAACTCAGAACTTGGCGGACAAAGCAAGTGGTGTTGTACAGGATGAACGGAGATCGGAGGAGGACGGAAGGCCGGGGTAGGATGCACCAGCAGGTGGGAGATGCCATGTCCCCCAGGAAGGCCTGTGTGATGCTGTCCGGGCTCGCTCTCTGCTGTTGCCAAGAACCCTGGACATTAAAAAAAAAAAAAAGAAAGAAAGAAAAAACCCCAGCAAGTTTGTTGACTTGATTCCCTGATTCAACACAACTCAGCATGCCCTCCTCACATTTTATTTGGGGGGACATGCAGATTGCCCCAGGATCGGGGTGGCCAGGGTGTCACTCCCCGGCCACCTGCCTGCTTGCTCTGGCCTCACCAGCCATTCTTTGTCTCCTCGCCAGATGGGGAGTCAGTAGTTAGTCAGACCCTCACATTCCGAATTCCGTGCGACAATGCTGGTAGCAGCTGGGCTGACAGTTGTCATTGCACTTGCAATTAAAGCATACTTTGCAAATGAAAGTGACAGAGGTTCCTGGAGTCTGTTTTGCTTACTTGCGAGGGTGGGAGGGGTGGGGGGCAGCTGCTTCCAGGTGACTCAGGACCCTGAGTGTGTTTGATTCAGCTTGTTGGGGTGGAAATAAGAAATGCCGGCACTTGGTACAGTGCCTGACACATTCTGAGGGCTTGGCACATGCTAGTTTCTTTCATTTTACCAAATCCGAGTCTTTCTCAAATAGTCAGACCCCCATGTAGAAAGACTCCCTCCTGGGCTGTGAGTTTTTATCCATTCACGCACCCGTCACTGAACATGTAGTGAACAACTTTTCCGTGCCGGGCACCATGCTAAGCACTGAAGACACAGAGAAGAATAGCTGGTGTCCCCGCCCTGAGGAACTCACAGTCTACAGCGGGGTCTGCAAACCGTGGCCCCTGCGCCCAGCCCAAGCCTCCGGTGTTTGTAGATGAAGCGAAGCCATGTAGGTGCTGCCTGTGGGGGCTTTGGTGACACTGGAGTTGAGCTATGTGACAGAGACCTTATGGCCAGCAAAGTCTAAATTATTTACGATGTGGTCCTTTATAGGACAGTCTGCCAACCCCTGGTCCGGAGGGGGAAACAGTAATGCTAGCAGGTAGTTGGAATATGGGAGAACGACGTGTCGACGGGCAACTCTGGGGGCAGAGAGGGAGGGAAGGTCAGGATGGGGATGGAGAGGTCTTGCTGAAAGTATTCAATATTACTGGAAAACAGCATTCTTTGAAACAAAAATCCAGCCGCTTCCTAGTTTTCTCTGCTTTGTTCTGGCTTCCTCTGAAACGCACAGGTCTTCATGTTGTTTTCCACAAGAACCTGGACCCCATGGAATCACCAGGGGCGGCCAGTTAGAGCCTTTCTCTTCCCCTCAGAGAAGGAAACGAGTGATTGGGACTCGGCAGTTGACAAGCTGACTGCTGGTTTTCTGAAGCGTCTAGAAATGGTTAATGGAACTCGAGTGTTTCTGTGGTGCAGTCTGGAAATACACATCGTTCTGCTGTGTCTCCCGTGGTCACCTGGTTCCGGCTGCAGAAGGCCAGGGGCTCATCAGGAGGTCCGTGTGCTGACATGTTTGGAGACTCAGGGTCAAGGTTGGAGAACTTTTTCTCTTTCTTCTGCAGGGCTGACCCCTTATCAAACGTCCAGTGGGTGTATTTTTAACCCCCCGGTCCCCCGAATTTGAAATGCTCCCATCAGACAGGGAGCAAAACCAGGCCAAGGCACCCATGACTTCAACACTTTCCTTTCTGAGCTGAAGCCCCTCCCAGCCAGATGGGGGCTCCGGGGGCAAAGGCAGGGGATACTTCCCAAGCTCCCCAGCACCTGCCTTCGTGGCGACTTCTCTGAAGAGAGTTATTGAATGGACCATTAAAATACAGCAATCAGGAAAAAAGCCGTCTAGGGCAATGTGCCATTTCAAAGGTGAGAACATGGAGGCCTGGGTGGAAGGGATGTGAAGGACTAGTCCAAGAGCCACTTCATCCATCAATTCATGCCACAAATACTGATGGAGGGCCAGTGTGGACCAGGCACTGTGCTGGGGGCAGGCGTGTGGGGAGACCCCACAAAGGAGATTGCAATGGGACAGGCACACACACGTGCAAGTGGGCAGAGGCCCCGTGACTGGAGGTGGTGAGAAGCTGGGAAGGCAGCTGCTGTTGGGTGAGGGGAGGGGCAGGGTCAGCACAGGCCGGGGACGGGGCGGGGAGGGAAGCCCAGGACCTCGGCCCCGTCCAGACTGCCCCCCGTTCCCCTGTGCACCGGCCTATGGACAACGCATGCAGGAGGCCAAGACAGGGACAGAGGCTCGCCCCGTCTCTTGGGTGGTGGGGTGGGGATGGGATGGAGAAATGGGTGGCTACTGGCTCGCATCTCAGGGGCTCTGGAAGGACCTGTGCTGGGGCCAGGCACAGAAGTGGGGGGCAGCGCAGCTTCCTGGGGGCCAGGACTACAAAGGCACGGGGCCTTGGGCCCCAGAGAGATGGTGCCCTGCCACGCCTGTGCGGCCACCGCCTGCCCAAGCTGGTCTGAGGCCTGGTGAGCCCCACGGGGGTGAAAAGCTGACTCTGCTCTTAACAGGGACCTCCCCCGCACCCTGGGCCCTCCAGTTCTTGCTGGGAGAGGAAGACAGGCAGCAGGTCTCAAGGACTTATAAAGGAGAAGCAAGGCCTTCTGGTCCATCCTGGTCTTTTACAGATGGGGGACGGAGGCACAGGGGCCTGCCTGGGGCCTTTCAGCTGGAGACCCTTCCTAGACAATCCTGTAGCTTGAGTCACTTGTGGGGCCCATTAATGGGGCAGACACATCACCAGGTAGCCTGGCGTCATTTCTGTCTCCCCCCAGGTGTGGCAAGAACGCAGAACCAGCCCAGTGGCCGAGCTCACCGGAAGCTCGGTCCTCTCCCCGCAGCCCGTGGGCCCGGCAGGCGAAGTGCGCGGAGCAGTAAGGACCTGTGAGGGCAGAGTGTGGCCAGTCTGAAGGTAGGGACGAGATAATGGTCCACGATTAGTAGGTATGGACAGATGGGGATGTCAGGGAACCACGTGCCAGGGAGGCCTGGCGTCCCCGTTCCTTCCCGGGGAGCATTCCATTAAGTAATTGCTTTAGTGGCCAAGTTATGTGTTACCGAGAAGGAACCTGCCTCTGACTTATCATTCACTTTTACTGTTTTGCCCGGAGAGGTTTCCATGGCAGCTCAGAAAGCCAGGAATGAATAAGGACAGAGGTGACATTAAAGGCGGCTGTCAGCAGAAGTGAGAATTAAACAACTCAGCCCAAATCGAAGCCTGGTGGTGCCCTGCCTGCACGAATGGGGAGATTAATCACTCCCCTCCCGGAGCCTCTTCCAAGTGCTGGAGGTTTGCAAGCCATTGTCTCGTGACCCTAACTCTTTCGGCTCAACCCTGTAGCATGAGGATTGTCGCCCCACTTTCCAGGGGAGCGTCCTGAGGCTCAGAGAGGTGGAAGCACTCGTCCCAGGTCACTCAGAGAAGGAATGGCAGGGCTGAGGTGAGATCCCATCTTGGGGTCACAGCTGGCTGCTGGGACATCTCATCTTGCCAGGTCACACCTGAGGAGCACGAAGCAAGTAGAGAAAGTCCCAGCCCCCGCGGCAGGAGCGAGTGGGGCACACACACCGCCCTCACTCCTGTTGGCTGAGTGCTCCCAGGCCTCAGTCTAGAACAAAGAGGGAGGAATTATGTAGCAAAGGAAAGGCGGCCCCAGCCACCACTGTCTAAGCACGTACAGAGCAAAGTGGCTGGCCAAACCCGTCTGGTACAGGGAAACGGGATGGTAATGACAGAGAGCTGCCAGTACTGGGTGCCCGGAACCCTATTCCCTAGCATCCCCCCAAGACGACCACTGCATCTGCTCAGGGTTCTCACTCTGGCCCTCGAAGAAGTGCGCTTTTCCCAGGAGGGCTGTGAGATCCACAGGGCGCGGGCCACTCATCCGGTCTCACAGAAAGGGGCAGGCCAGGTTGGCCCAGCTCTAGAGCTTGTGGTCACAGTGGTGCACAGGCGGACCCTTGGGCGATGAGCCCGGTGGCCGCTTAGGCTGTGCCCTGGGAGGCACGGGAAGGGTGACCTCACCCATCCCAGAAGAACCAAGGGTGTTCTATACACACTGTTAAGAAGGCAGGGAAGGGAAGATACCGTATTTGCCGGCGTATAAGACGATTTTTTGGCCCTGAAAAATATGCCTCCAAGTGGGGGGTCATCTTATACACCAGGTACACTTCAGATATACTGCCCATAGTGCTTGCCCCGTGCCATAGTGGCCTCCCGATGCCCGCCCACTTCATTCCACATACCGTTCAGCCAACCATATAACAAACTCTGTATTTTGAGTGGAAATGTTAGGGGGTCGTCTTATACGCCCAGTCGTCTTATACGCCGGCAAATACGGTACTTTTTTTCCTTCTTTTTAAGAACAAGCTACCTAAGAAGATTAGCAGCAAGGCTTGGTGACGCTCCACAGGGCAAACACTCTGCCCTCTTCTGCATCAGCACGGGCAAACCCCCCAGGATGCATTTCCTGGGAGTTCTGGAGAGCTGGGGTTTCCTTGTAAGGCTCTGTATTTTAAGAAGTGTCAGCTTAGGGCCGGCCGAGTGGCTCAGTTGGTTAAGAGCTCGCTCAAGAGTTTGAGCTCTGAGCAACAGCGGTTCGAGTCCCGGCCTGAGCTGGGCAGCTGCTGAGCTGCCAACAGGTGGCAGGATGGCTCAGCTAAAAAAAATGAATGAATGAATGAATGAATGAATGAATGAATGTAGTGTCAGCTTTGGTTGATGACCACTCAACTGCAGACCTTGCCCCCAGAAGCTTATGGAAAAGGCCAAGCCAGCGATCCACATCCTCAAACGGAAGTCCTGTTTAATCTCCACCTTCTAGTTTGCAGAGGGGTGCATGGCCACGGGAGGGAGCTGGTCAGAGCGGAGAACCTCTGTGAAGTCCCTGAAAGGTGGGGACGAGTCCAACAACATTTGCCCAGGAAGAGGGGCGACGCTCAGACCGTCTGGAGAGCCGAACAGACCTCGCTATTCTTCTCAAAGAATTAGTGAGTCTCCTGCAAGTGCCTCGCCTTGAAGTGCACAGGACATACTTATGGCTAAGTATGAGCTAATAAGGTAATCCTTTTCATTTCAGTGTCAGATAACCAATAGGGAAAATAAAGCATATTTATAACCAACAGTTAGGCTTTCACTGCATTTTTTTTCCCCCATCGCTCATCGCCAACCACCCTCTCTAAACCCCATCCCCGAATCTGAGTGGTTCTTACTCCATCCCTCAGGTCTTCCTGGTTGCAGGAAAGATTCCATAGCATTAAAAAAAAAAGAGGCACTAGCCCGCTAAGGATGATTTTGAAATTCACACGTCACGTGCGGCAAGATGGATTTTAGCGTTCATCAGCAGCCTTGTGACGAGCTGGCAGCCTAGGAGGGGAGACGTCCTTGAAAGGGTGTGTGGGTACACGTGCAGTGTTCTGAAGTGATATAATCAGGCAAAGTAAATGAACTCATTCAGATTGGCTTGTCATTCCCCGCTTGTCAAGAATCTTAACTGTGGGAAGCGTTCTCCACCTTGATCAACTGCCTTTGCATTTGTGGACAGCATTCTCAGGTAGGAAGTAATGAAACGAAATGTTTGGAACCCATGGGGGATATTGTTTGGTTCTCTGACAGCCGCGCTCGGGAAGCAGTCCCTCTCCCTCGTAGGAGTGGATGCTCTTGGGAGTGGGCAGGTGGCTGGGATGGTAAATGCTTTTGATCATCCAAACCACAATTTTATTGGAGAATTGAGGATGGAGAGTACGGGTGAAAATTTCTGTTGTTAACGAGCAGCCCTGAGAAATAAGGCTCTGTTCCAGGGGGCACTGACTCAAGGTTCGCTTTGCTTGGTTGGCAGAACCGATGGGCCATCTTGGCCCTCATGACTTTGGAGGTGACAGCGAGCCGGCATCAGGGACCCCACTGCCTCCCAGACTCAGTGCCAGAGCCCCTGCTCAGCACTACCTCTGACACCATCAGCCCAGCACATCTTGACAACCGGCTATGAGGTGCTCCGCAGGATTTCATCAACTATGGATTTTACAAGTTGGGGCTTGAAGTGACATTCCTGCATATGCTCCCACCTGCTAGGCTGTTTCTTTCTTTCTTTCTTTTTTTTAAACAAGGAAAATATCTAACATATACAAAAGTAGAGAGAATAGCCCTTTTCCCGAAGATGGCACTGAAAGCGAAGAAGGAAGCCCCTGCGTTTCCCAGAGCCAAAGCAAAGCAAGGACTCTAAAAGCAACGAAAGCAGAGCTGAAAGGCGGCCACAGCCACAACAAAAGAAGGTGCGTACGTCACGCACCTGCTGAAGGCCCAAGACACTGCGGCTCCGAAGGCAGCCCAGATATCCCGGGAAGGGCGCCCCAGGAGAAGCAAGCTTGACCACGGCGCCATCATCAAGTTCCCCTAACGACCGACCAGGTCTGCCATGAAGAAGAGCGAAGACGACCACACGCTGTGTTCACTGCGGGTGGCAAGGCCAGCAAGCACCAGGTCCAACAGGCTGTGAAGAGGCTGCATGACACTGACCTGGCCAAGGTCAGCACCCTGATCAGGCCTGATGGGGAGAAGCAGGCATTTGTCTGACTGGCTCCTGACTCGGATGGTTTGGATGTTGCCAACAAAATTGGGATCCTCTAAACTGAGTCCAGCTGGCTAATTCTAAATGTAAACATTTTTTCACTGTAAAAAAAAAATAGCACAGAGAATAGTATCATAAACCCCTGTGTGTCCTTCATCGTTTTCAGCATTATCAACTCTCGGCCCGTCTTGTTTTCAGCCGTCCCCTCACTGTCTCCCCCACCCAGGGATTATTTTAAAGGATATGCCAACCATCATGAATATTTCTGTGTAGACGTCTGAAAGATACAGACTCTAACCATAAAAACAGTACCATTTTCACACCTAAAAAAACCCCGCACAATTCCTCAAAATCCACTAACCAATCTGTGTCCAGAGTTTCCTGATTGGCTCATAACTTTAAAAGAAAATCTGTTTAATTGGGGATCTAAATAAGTCCACACATTATAATTCATTATTCGGTTGATGTGTCTTCCAAGCTCTGCATCTATAGGTTCTCTTTCTGTCCCTGCAAGTTCTTGGTTCAAGGGCCCGACCAAATGGTGCGCAATTTTTCATGGACTCGATTTCGCTGATTGCATCCCCACAGTTGTATTTCAAATGGTGATATCCTAGTTATATGGTGTCTTCTTTATTTAGTAACTGAAGGATTTCTATGAAGAGAAACATTCTCTCATCAACTTTGCAATTTCCCTGGGATGCAGCCCTTATTAAAAAGGAAAAAAAAAAAGCACAAACAAATGCTTGATTTTTGAAAATAGGGAGTTGGTTTTGTAGGGACCGCCCAAGGTGCCCGGTGAGTTTTCAGTGTTTTGATCCACTGCAGCCACCGTCCTATGGGTGCTCAGACTGCCCTACCTGGCAGTGGGGACCCCTTGCTCCCTTCTTTGTAACAAGGTTGATGGGTTCTGCCTCGTTTTCTCTCGGGACAGTCTCTAACGCATTGGGTCATGTGATTTATCCAATTTGCTAACACATCAAATGGCTGTAATGAGTTTCTGGGCTATGGGGTGCTCTGTAAAAGCACTAAAGCAGAAACAAATGAATGAACCCAACTCCCCACCTTCCGCGAACCCCAGGAGCCTTCTGGCCCCAGGGACCGGGGCGGCCAGTCCTGTCCCCGGACTTCCGCTTGTGGGTGTCCAGGGATACCTGTCGCGCATCTTTCGCCCTGCATTTCAGCGGCATTCTGCGGCCACCCTCAACATCACAGGGGGGCGCCTGGCTTTCTACTCCCTCGTCCATGTATGTCATCTGGCTGATTCATTTGCTGCATCTTCAGCGGAGAAAAGCAATTGCTGAGGTCTGGCCCAGACACTGTGGTTTTCTCGTCAGTCTTACAGCCTTTCAATATTTTCTGTGTCTCGGGCTGCGTCTTGCTTTCTGCAAAGGTGAGCCAAACCACCTGCACACCCCTGGACTCTGGCGCTTCGGCAAATGCTGACTTTGCCCCGATGTGTTGGGTGTCCTCAGGCAGGGCAGCTGGGGTCCCTGTGCCTCTCCTCCTTTAGTGGAGAAGTGCTGCCTGGAGGGGCCCTGGGGCCCCACCCTGGGGCCCCTTGTTCTAGGGGACAAGCGCCCACCACTGATGAGAACAGGCAGGCCCCCCGGAGCTAACCCAGGCTTGCCCCGGGAGGAGCAGCTGTAAACAGTGAGAAGAGCAGGGGGCAGGAAGAAGGGCGCGCCCCCCCCTCGCTGTGCAGCTGGGCTTCCCCCCACTCCCGGCTCTCCTCCTCACAGCCGTCGGGCAGATGGGGAGTCCGTCCCGGCATCCCCACGGCTGCGAAGGAGAGGGTGGCTGTGTCCCGGGAGCGGCGCAGGGACGGGCCCGAGGCGAGCAGCTCTTGGCGGCGCAGGCCCCAGGGGACCCGGCCTGCTCCTTGGATCGTCTCGTCCCAACACAGCCAAGATTCAAAACCTCGCCCTGTTCCTTCTGCTCCTTCCTAGGCACCAGTTTCCTGGCACGCACACCTGGTGTTCGTAACGAGTGTGCCTCAGCACACGTCCACCGCCTTCCTCGTGTCTGCTCCTTGGAGCCCCTTGGGCCTTGCGTCCCCCTCCTCCCCTCCCCCGCTCTGTCCACTCTCCTGTCTCTCTGTCGCGCTCTTCTTCTTCCCAACAGTCTTCTTTTTCCTTCTTTCCTTTCTCGCTCCTTTGCGCGTCTCTCTCCTCTTCCCGTTTCTTGCCCTCACTCTCCCTTGCCAGCCTTTCGCTGGCTTTCTGGCTTCCCCGCCCCTCCCATCCCCCACTCCTGCCTCTGCTCCCCGTCCTGCTCCCCCAGGTAGGTGCTGAGGCCTTCACCCCATTCCCACGCGTTTCTCTCGCTCTGCCGTCTCACCCAGCCCGCTTCCCAGCTCCTGAGTGGCGCGCGCCCCCGCGACCGCCCCTTGCGCGGCACAGGGACCGGCCTGCCCCGCACTGAGCGCGGCTGGGCAGCTGTGGCCGTGAAGCACCCCGAGCACCGCGAGGCAGACCTGATCAGGGTTCCCTAGGCACGTCAGCTGCTAGGGTCTTGAAGCAGTTCCAGCATCCTCTAACTGGTTTTTTTTTTTTAAGTCCTTCTCTTGACCCTGAAATCATATCCAACATCTTAGTCATTCCATATAATTTGAAGGAAGCATTAACAGAACATAGGCTCAATGATCTTTAGAAAAATAATGAAGACAAAAAGAAAATTGCCCCTTCCTTTACAGATTACCCATGGAGAACTACAAGTACAGAAATACATTCGCATCTCATTAAGGGGTTGCATCTCCCAGAATTTGCCAAGGAGCCGGAGGCCAATTTGCTCCTCTGTGAATGCCGATGGTGTCTGAGTGCCTCTCTTCAGGAGCCTCAGACCGGGCAGGCAATTGAGAGCTCAGGACCTGCCAAGTGCCATTTCAGTCTTCCTTCTTTGTCAGTCTTCTTTCCGATATTTCTCCATTTCATCTTCTTGTAATCACCCAGACAGTACTCAGCGAAGAAATATAGTTACCAGGTTCCAAGGTCTCAATCTAATTAAAAAATGCTTGCCTCGGAGAGAATTTTAATTCATAAGCATTATTCCGATGGGGGTGGGGGTAGGGTAGGACTTTCAATAGATGATTTAAAACCCAGAGGTTTAGCTAGATACTAAATAAAAAGTGGACGACTGATTTGCAGAGATTTCCAAATGTTGTCTCAAATAAAGGCCTTCCAAGATTTGGATTTTGTAAGTTAGCACTTACCCGTCCAAAAGCGAGCACTCTTGGTGTTCTTTTTGGGGTGCATCCTTCTCAGTCAGTCTAGAAAACATCCATCTTCTTGAAAACAGGCTGAGCTGTACGTGAGCAGATAGAAGTGTCAACTGCGGAACAGTCAGGGTTTTCATGACCTCCATCCGCTTCTTGCCTTTTCCCTGAATTCTGTCCCATGCAGACTCCATTCTTTCATTTAAGTCATCCATCCAGCAAAGGCTGATAGACCCGACCTCAGAGCCCAGGGTTCTCCCAGGTCCCACACGGGACAGTGAGCTTCCCTGACTGGCTCTGTACTCACGCTCTGAAAGGAGGGAGGGGTTCGAGGAGGCACAGCAGGCTTTGTGACCTTCCAGGGTCCCTAGTGACTCCCGGAAAGTCACACAGTGGTCTTGTCCCACGTCCCCTGCCAAGGAGATGGTGACAAGGGAAGCTCCCACGTGATGTGAGAGGATGAACTCAGCCCCCTGCACACACCGTGGGTGGCTCTCCACAGCATGGGTACTCAGGAGATGAGTGTGCGGACACCCGCGGCCACTGGGGGAGACGGCAGTCACTGAGTCTTCACAGGTGACTTCCTGCGTCTTCTTGAGGTCTCCCTACAATGGCAAGTATTTGTCGACAAGAACAGAGCGCTGGTGAGAGTGCGGGCAGGGGATAATATGGAGGTCGGCCGACAGCTAAGGCCGGAAGAGCTCGGCCCACTCAGCCCTGTCCCCCACTTCATCTTCTGCAGGTGAGTACTGAGGGTCTGGTCCTAGGCACTCTCGTGGGTGGGAAGTCTTTACGCCCTCTCAGCATTGTGGGCCCAAGAATTGCTTCCTTTGGGGAGAGATTACTATGACTTTCTTTTTTTAATAAAAAAAATTAAATTGACATAATTTATATACAGTGAAACATTCAGATCTTAATTATAACACTGAATCCATTTTGGTGGGTGCCTATCAAGACACAGAATGCTTCCGCCATCCCAGAAATGTTCCTTGTTCCTCTTCCCAGTCAATTCTCCCCTCAGCAAAGGCAACCACTGACCTGGTTTCTGCATCGTAGGTCAGTTTTACCTACTCTGGAATTTCATCTAAATGGAATCATATGGTATGTACTTTTGTGCCTGGCTTCCTTTGCTCCCCTAGTGTTTTTGAGATCCATCCAGTCTGGCGTGTGTCAGTAGGTCGCTCCTTTTCATTGCTGAGCAGTATTTCACTGCACGAAGATTCCACATTCAATTACCAACGATGGACTGATGGACATCTGGGTTGTTCGCAGCTTGGAGCTCATACCAGTAAAGCTTCCATGAACATTGCTTCACCGGCTTTTTGTGGACGTGTATTCATGTTGCTGGAGGAATACCGAGGGGCGGGGCTGCTGGGTCACAGGGTAACTGCCCATCTCTTGTTTTAAGAAACTGCCACACAGCTTTCCAAAGCAGTCATACCATCTCCTGTGACTCTCTGAATGCCTCCCCCAAGTCATGTACCGTCTGCTGACCGGGTCCCTGCCATGTGCTTCCCTCCCATTCTTGCATTCAGAAATATTTATTGAGCACCTATTATGTGCCAGGCACTGTTCATGGCACTAGGAGTTCAACAGGGTAAAAACCATCCCTGCCTGTATCCCAGCAGGCTCTTTTTCAAAAATAAATTGAAAAATTTATACAGACAAGCAAAGGACCCAGAATATCCAAAACAATTCTGAAAAAGAGAAGAGCAGAGCTGAAGGACTCGTACTACCTGATTTCAAGACTTATCACAAGATTCTGTGTGCCATTGGTGGAAGGACAGGCACCTAGATCAATGGAACAGAGAGTTCTAAAACAACAGGCTTTTCAACATGGTGCTGGAATATTTTTTGATATGTTCATATCAAAGAAAAAAACTCCCAAACCCTAAAATACAAAAACCTTTATCACCATACTTCACATCATACACAAAAATAGATGTGAAATGGATTATAGACCTAAATGTAAAACTCCAAACCATAAAACTTATTTAAAAAGTAGGAGGAAACTCTTTGTGACCTTGGGTTGGAGAACGATCTCTTAAATAGGACACAAAAAAAGCATAAACCATAATAGGAAAAAGTTGATAAATCGGACTTCATCAAAATATAAAAACTTCTGCTCTTCAAAAGACACTGTTAAGTTCACAAAAAGACAAACCACAGGCTGGAAGAAAAGATTTGCAAACACATGTCTGATAAAGGACTCATACACAGAATATATAAAAGACTTTTACGGCTCAATAAGAAAACAAGGCAAATGTTTAAATGGGTAAAAGATTTGAACAGACACTTAATCAAAAAGATAATAAGCACATTTTGAAAAGATGCTCAACATCATTAGTCATTAGAGAAATTCAAATTAAAATATGATGCCATTACACACTTAGTAGAATGGCTAAGATTAAAAAATCAAAACAAAACACCCAAAACCTGATAATATCAAGTGCTGGAAAGAATGCAAGCAACAGGAGCCCTCATTCATTGCTGGTGGGAATGCAAAGTGGTACGGACACTTACAAGACAGTTTCTTGTAACGTTCAATGGACGTGTACTTTTTGACCCAGCCATTCCACTCCTAGGTATCTACCCAAGTGACATGGAAACTTAGTCCCACTAAAAACCTGCACATGAATGTTTATGGCCACTTTACTCATAACCACTGAACTGGAAACCCAAATGTCCATTAACTGGTGAGTGGATACACTGTGGTACGTCCATACAATGGAGTATCATTCAGCAATGAAAAGGAATGGACTATGGACACGTGTGTTAACATGGATGACTCTCAAAAGCATTATGCCAGACACAAAAGGTGACACATGGGTGCCATTTATGGATTTGGGAAAATGCAAAGCTATAGGGACAGAAAACAGATCAAAATTTGTCTGAAGGTAGCTACGAAGGACACAGGGAACTGAGGAGGAAGCCATGTTCTGTATCTTGACTGTGGTGGTGGTTGCAGGGCTGCACACCTGCCAAGTGGGAATTGTGCTGAAGACAAGTAGTACCCGGAAAGGCCTGGCCCTGCAGAGACCCAGGCCTCAGGAGCTCCCGCCTCGCAGGCGCTGTCACGAGTCCCTGAGGGCCGCCTGCTCTCTGCGTTTTGCTCCTATTTTAAGATGACCTGTGGGAGGTACATTTGTGTCCGTCTGTCAAATTACGCCATCTTTCCTTTTTACTCGCCTCTCCAGTCTTCCAGGTCCCGCTGGACATGGCGAAAGTTGCTGTTTTTCGGCATCATTTCTAGATTGCGCTTCGCCTGGTGTTTTCTGTGGGAACGACACGGGTCAATGTCTTGGGTGCCCGGTACCTGGTCCCCTTTGGGCAGTTCATGCGGCGTGGAGGTCACCTCCTCCTGAAGCCCGTCCAGTCCGTTCTCTGGCCGCTGGGCTGCCTGATGGCCTGCTTGGCGTTGGTGGTTGTGTGCACACCTTCCTGTCAGTGTGGGACAGCCCTTCTTTCAAGGCTGCTCTTTGTTTCCTAGCCTGACTGTCTTAATACCCTGAAAAAGGCACTGCCAAAACCAACAGTCCTCTTAAAAAGGCCTTTTGCAAAGCTATGTTTACCGAAGGTGGAAACATGTAAAATGATGCTCCTCGCGCCGCACATGATGCGGCCTGGGCTGTTTGGAGCAGCTTTTGAAGTTGAAGAGCTCTGAGCTCAAAGCAAATCAAGAGGTAAAAGGGAGGAAGTACAACAGGAAGTGCACTTTCTGGTCCAGCTCAAAACCTGGAGACGGGACCCCCGTGAATCTGGTGTTTGTTCACTGTAATAAAACGTGCCCCACCAGCCTGGTGTATTTCAAAGTGTAGTCGCGTTTGAATGAATATGGAACGAAGCGGATTAATCCAGTAGCTTGAAGGCTAGAGAAGTCATGGGTCTGAAAACTGGGAGGGGCCTCAAGAGATGACGTGGTACACCCCTCCCTGCGCCCATCGCGGGCTGGTAAGACTTAAGATTTCACGAGGGACAAAGGCAGAGGAGTAAGAGGCCAGCCCAGGCCCATCAGCTGGCCTAGGAGACACTAGGCCCCATCTCCAGACCCCCAGTGCTGGTTGTCTGATCTGCTGTGCTCCACGCAAAACTTGCAACTCGGCTGCACAAACTCCACTCAGCATCATGGAGTCATGATTTGGACGTCTCGAAGCCTCAGATCATCCTTCAGAATATTGGGCCTCATTGGCCTGAAACTTCTGACAGATGGCCTGTCAGATAAACTAGCTTTTACGGTAATGGTGACACTCGTATTGCCAATTTATCTTATTGCATCTCCGTGGGCAGAGGTACCGGTGTCCTTTAGTGTAATGCATCTTGGGACTTCTTCTCCTAATGGACAAGAGGTCTTCTCTCATAAAAACCACAGACTGTGAGAGCGGGAAGGGGTCTTCAGAGATGACATGGTGACTTTGCTAATGAGAACACTGAGGACGAGAGAAGAGAAGGGCGACGGCCAGCTCTTGGCCACACAATTGCTCATGGCCACCCAATCTCCTATGCTCAGTCCTTATTGACACAGAAGGGTCTTCCACAGCCTCTGATTAACCCCCTACTTTGTCCTTGGGGGAGGAGCATGAATAGGCCACTTTGGCAATAGGCAAATGCTCCTCTTCTGGTTGATTGACACACTCGTGGTGACTGCCACGCTCGTGGTGACCACTACAGAGACAAACAAAAGATGACCCTGGTTGGGGAGGCCAGGATGGGGAACGTTGCAGTCTGTTCCAGGCTTCTCCTCTATTGCGGGTCGGTGCATGTGTACCTAGAGGCGTTCCTTGTCTCCCACTGCTGGCTGGTCCACCGTTTTGGCACATACCGCACAGTCCAAGGGTACTGACTAGGCAAATCACCAGAATGAGCACCAGCTT
Source organism: Hipposideros armiger (assembly GCF_001890085.2). Classification (NCBI taxonomy): domain Eukaryota; kingdom Metazoa; phylum Chordata; class Mammalia; order Chiroptera; family Hipposideridae; genus Hipposideros; species Hipposideros armiger. The sequence goes on from NW_017731382.1 coordinate 3,676,963, forward strand.
GGCACGGCTGCAGACCTGGGCACAGCTGGTACAGAGCCCACGTGTGTTTTTGAGAAAAGAGATCAAATGCATAGCAAAGTTGAAAAAAATGGTACAACTGTCCCCCACAGCCCATCCCCAGATTTACAGCGATTATTTTGCCTTCTTACCTTTCTCTGTATTTGTGTGTGTGTGCGTATACGTATTTTGGTGAAATGACGGAAAAGAAAGGTACAGACACCAATAATTCTCCTCCATCACCACGTTCTTATCAGCTCACCCTAAGGAAACCAATTCCTCAGTATCATCTGCTATTCTGTCCACATTCCAATGCGCCATTGCTCATCAATTGCCGACAACAGCTATTATTATTACTACTACTAGGACTCAGGGCCAATAGAAATTCATATGCTGCACTTCACTGTTTTGCCAGACCGCTCTTTGAAGGGACACTGAGGAAAGCCCCAGGGGAAACCGAGAGGTATCCACTGTCTCTGGGGAAAGTTCAGGACCAAACGAGGCCTCAGAGGCTCTGCCTGGAGGCCCAGGGTGCAGTCAAGGGCAGCGGTGCCCTCTGGCCACTGGCCTCTGGGCTCTGGGCTAGTCCTGCCCTGTGGCTACAGCGCTTCCTCGGAGTCTGGGAGACCCCAGCCACTGATCTGGCCTGTTAGGAGGAGTCCCGGCTCTGCGGCCGGAGCTGCAGCTGGCTCCCTTTTATGAATGAGGGGAAGGGGCAGTGTGTTTATTCTAACTTGCCACTGACTGACATCTGGGGCAAGCTCGCGTTCTCTCTCTCAGTCTGTCAGGAAAATATGTAAGGACACGTCTCTCATCTTCCACAGACAAGCCCAGGGCTCTGGGGCTCAGGGCTGCGGCCGGCGGGAGGAGGTTTCAGAACACCCTCGCTCGGGGCTGAGATGGAAGGCTCTCAAGCCCCTGGATTACCTGTCCCACCCCTGTCAATCAGCACCACTGTTGATCCCAAAGGGGAGGCCAGGCGGCTGTCGGCATGAGTCACCTCAAAGAACAGGGAAGGGGGTGAGCTAAGGCTCCAGGAAGGGGCCAGTGCAGATGGAGGGCTTTGTGTCCCAGCTCCCCTAGAAAATCACCATTTGGGTAGGAAGGGGAGCAGAGCGCCCCAACGGCAGCAGGCAGGGTTTACCCAGATGAGACCTGGCTCCTCCCAGTCCGGTGGTGGCCTCATCAAGCACTGGCCCTGGATTCCTGGCAGCCCTGCTCCCGTCTTCCACGTGGCCATCTCTGAAGACAAGCCCTGTGAACCCCGAGAACAGGAAGCAGGGACCTTTGGGATGCTGTGTGCCTCACCTTCCTGCTAACCCAGCAACAGATCTTCCTGAGCTATTACCACCTTTACGTGGTAGCTGACCTAGAGGCAAAGCCTTAGAATCCAGGTTCCAGGAAACCCAGGATAAAGACACCCGATTTCAGGGGCTCCACTGGACACGAAGGAACCTTTAGTCAAAGGATCACGACATGTTAGAAATCAGAGAAACCTCAGACCACCTCATCCCACCCTTCTCCTTGATAGAAGAAGAGCTGAGGCTCAGAGTGGGTCCCTGGCCTGGGGTGTCTCGGCTGGCTAGGTGCAGAGCAGGACAGCCCCTCCTCCCAGGCCCTCCCCCAGTGCCCTTCCACCATGAGTGGCTTCCGCCCAATGAGTCTGACTCATTCTGGTCATCTCCTTAGGGCTTCTATTATGCAGGGCGGTGAGATTTGGGGCAAGAAACTGACTTGTAAACACAGAGGGAGGGCAGGTGCAAAGGACCAGCTTCTCTGCCAACCTTTGGGTGACTGCCAGTAACCCCATGGCTGCGAGGGACTGAGTTCAGCTTGGAGTCGAAGGATGGTTGGCTAACCTGCTTGGAATCGGTCCAGCCAGCCCCCACCAATCCTGGCCTTAGACTTCAGTCCTTGTTGAAATGTCTGCTCCTCAGTTTGCCTGACAATCCTCACTCGTGACAGATCCCTCATCTGGTACTAAACTGATCATCTCACAGCCCTGGGTCTGCTCCTTCATTGATGGGACCCACGGCCTGTGCCGGAGGGAAAAGACAGGTTTGATTTCAAGGGGATCAGACCATCCGTTTCGGTGAAGACCAATATCCTAGAACTCAGATATGCCACTGAGCTAACTGTGCCCTCAAGCATAACAACTTCTCACCTTACACACCTTCTCTGCCCAAGCACAGCCGTCTTCGGGCACCTTGGAAGCATCCATCCCCATACGCAGTCTCCATGGCTTGAGTGTTCTGTCCTCAGTCTGTTGAGCTAAACTTGGTCTGTAAGCTCTTGAGGTTTATGCTTTTTAGAGAAAAAGGAAAAAAGGGTTCCTTTCGAGCAGCCAGCTAGGCCTGTCTGGTCATATGAATGATTGATACAATTCATCCTGAATTTTGGTGCAAAAACGGACAGCAACATTTTACCAACAGGAAGGTGTTACCTAGGGGAAGATGATTCCTTAAATGTACTTTTTTGCACACCTGGGGTGCTGAGTTGTCGGAGCTATCTTTACACAAGCCGTTGGAGCGCTGAGAAGATAATGAGAAAAAGTCCCGACTGGTCACCATGAAATAATTCCGGAGGCTTTTCTTTCTCACCCTGGAAGCATAACCCTTCCAAAGCATCTGCCGTCTTCTTATTGCTTACTTTTCTTTGATACGGACTTCTCCCTTTTCCTTTCTTTCTCTTATTTTTGAATTTCTCCAAGAAGAACAGCCTGAGTAAGGCTGGACCTGCGCTGGGATTCGGAGTGTGTGCGCTAATGAGCTATAACTGTCAGTCAATCAGTGGGTGGAGGCGGCAGAAACTGCAGCGGGTCCTTCTAACTCGGAAAACAAAGGCCGTGCTCTTGAGTGTGATGGGAACATGAGTTCCCCGGGATGACCCATCACCTGTTGTAAGAGAGGTGATGCTCTGACCTTCTACCGGCTCTGGCTAAGCTCACTGTCCCCCACAAGGCCACTTCTTTCCTGGGTCTAAGCCTCATTCAAGCTGTCCCTTGCTAAGAGGGGCTGCCCACTGTCTGGTTAGCCATGGCCATGTTCCTCCTCAGTACTCCACTAGCTTGCATGCCCCCCAGGGGGTAACCAGGGAAGTTGTAGGCAGTACGCACAGGAAGGTCTTTCACTTATTTATCTTAACGCACGTTAGAAGGGGAAATATCTAGGCTGACCGTCTCGCGAGCCACATGTGGCTCTTTGGGTACATACATGTGGCTCTGAAGTAAAATTGAAAATGAAAACAAAACTATCATAGTTTCATTTATAAAAATTTCAAAGGATATTATTCAACATAATGGTGATTTCATTTGTTTTATGGCTCTCGAATAATTTTTAAATTGTTGTGAGGGACAAGATTGGCTCTTCTGTCTCAAAAGTTTGCCGACCCCTGCTCTAGTGAATGACTTCAAGGATATTATTGCTTAGGATGAGGCTAAATTTAAAAAGTGAATTGAGGGCCGGCCGAATGGCGCGATGGTTAAGAACTCGCTTGGGATGCCAGAGGGCCCCGGTTCGGATCCCACATATGAGGGCCAGTGACACTGCCCTCCACAGCTAAGATGCTGAACAACAGCTCAACCTGGAGCTGGGCTGCCATGAGTCGCCGGCGACGGCGTGGGCTGCAGTCCCTGTGGCAGTGGATTGCCATGGGCTACCGTGTGTGGCCAGCAGCCAGCGTGAGCGGCCAGCAGCTGCAGTGAGCGGCCGTCCAGAAGCCGGCGACTGATCTGCCTCACCAGAGAAGAGCGCAATGATGGTGCCAACTTGGGCCAGTGAAGCAACATTCTCCACAACTAGATTGAAGAACAAAACGACAGCAACTTGTCTGTTCCCCTTTCCCCAATTCCCCAGCACTGTTCCCATCCCCCCAATTTCCCAATAAAAATCTTAAAAAAAAAAAAGTGAATTGACTTAAATCAACTCTAAAAATTAATATTGCAGAAATCATGGTATGTACATGATAATTTGGTGGGGTGCTATATGGTTGCCTGCTCAAGTCTGAATTCCCAAACTGTCTGAGCCCACTAGGGGTCCCAGCCACAGCCCCTCCTGTGCGCTGCTGTCGGTTTGAGTTTACAACTCCACTTGTCACCACATGCCCTGTCTTCTGGGGCTGAGAGCAGAGCAGGTCAGCCCTCCTATCCCTCTCACCGGGGACCCAGGACAGCGCCTAGAATAGGATCCCATCCACATGGGCGTGGGGTGCTGATGTGGCCCCTCTTAGCTCAGGGACTCTTGGGGACAGAAGTTTGGGCACCTCTTCCTCTGCTTTGGGTCAAGGGGAAGACAAGCACAGAAACCAACCAAATGGCAAAGGCGTTTGACTGGTGGAGGAGAAGGGGGCTTTTTCTGCTTGCCTTTAATGGCCAGGATGGAGAAAAGCAAAGCAAAGCAAAGCAAAGCAAAGCAAAGCAAAGCAAAGCAAACGTCTGCTCCGCAGGGAGCCTGCAGGAGTCCTGCCTCTTGGCCTTGAGCTGAGCTGCCTGTCCAGGGATGCTGCCAGAAGGGCCTGCGCCCAAGTGAGCTGTGGTTACAGGGCGTGTGGACATACCTGCCCTCAGTGGTCTTCATACTGGGACATTAAGCTGATTCCTCCACTGCCAGCCCGCCAGGCCCCTCCCCCCAGGAGACCACAGGAAATGGATTTCTCCCTTCAAAACTACGGTATAATGGACGTGCCTTTTTATCCAATGCAGCTAAAGAATTTAGATTTGAAATTGTGCTTTGGGGTGAAATTTGAACCCAAACTGAAGTTACAGACAGGACCCCACCCCATTTGCAAAATAAAAACACCTCTGTTCAGGAAGCATTCTTTTGGACTAGGCCCTGGCTGTCTGGAAATCTGTGGTTTACTTAAAAAGCATTTTCTGCCTTTCAGTTTTGAGGTTTTTCAGAAAAACAAGACTTCCCCAAAGGGCTCGGTGGCTAGAGAAGAAAGACGTTTCATTTTTTATCGGTCACGAAATAAATAAAATACCTTCCTAAAGTTGTTACTTTTAAATTGGACTGGATTTTCTCTTTCGTTCGACTGAACAAGTTCAAAAAAATAATGTTGTCCCTTGGCCACCAACCACTAAGATGATTCTGTTTTATCTGGCAATTTCTATTCCGTGTGTGATGTATTGTTTAACCTTCCTAATTGGGGGACACCCTGTCTGAATTAGTGACAAGACTGAATTATGGTGCTTTTAAGAAAAGAGATTCCATTTCAGTACTTCCAAGTTCATGAAACCATTAGAACTGGTCTCCCAAAGCGTCGCCCTGTCACGGCCCCCAGGGAATCCCCGAAGCAGAGAAAAGATGAGCCTGTCAGTTTACGTGCCAGGAAGACTTGGACACGCCTGAAAACAGCACATTAGTTTAAGTCGTTTATACACTTCCGTTTCAAATTTTATTTGCACTAATGAATTTGTCCTAATGAATAATTTTGTAAGGTGGGTGGGGGAGTTAGTTAATAAATATTCAATGAGTTGATTCCAATTTCTTCACTAGACGAGTCAATTTTAGTCCAGCCCCTTATTTGAATGACCCCATCCTGGTCCAGGGTGGTAACGGTCAGTCGACTTGGGTCTCTTCTTTATTTAGGTGATGTCAGTACAATGGAAGGTGAAGCAGAGAAAACATGGCAGCAGCCTTGGGTGAAACATCCTTCCCGGGAGCTGGGAGCTGTTAACAACGCCTGGAACACAGCCCCTCAGAAGACAGGATGCTGGGGGCCGGTTGGGCGAGGTGGCCCTTCCAGGGCCTCACATGAGTCCACTCTCCAGGAAACGCCTGCCATTTTACACAACAAGGAGGAGGCAAGCAGATGGCTCGCGCTTGTCATCCCATCAGGACTATCAGAAACAAAAAGCTGAGCGTGAGCGTGCCCTTTGGGACAGCAGGGTCCCCTCCGTCTCCCAGGGGCAGCGTGCTGGAACCGTGCACAGTGACTCTGAGTGACTGCAGCTGAGGAAGAGACGGGTTGGAAACTGCCTGGCTAATGAGGTGGATTGATGGTAAAGGGAGAGGGAAATCCACGGGGGTCTAATGGGCAATATCAATACTAATACATAATTTAAACCCAGTTAATGAAAAAGGTAAACCTGCTTTGACAGTGTTTATTTCTGTTGTAGAATGTGCCAGAAAGGAGGAAATCTCACGCGTAAGATAACACGCCTGGGTCACGGAGATATCAAACACACCTGACGGGGCTGGACTCGTTGTGAGGGGTTCCCTGGGCGAGGGGCAGTAAGGCGTGCATTCCAAGTGACCCAGGGTGGCAGCCACAGCCTCTTGAAGACTGACATTGAGGAAGAGGAGCCGGAAGAAGGGAGTGTGGCCGAAGTAACAGCCAATCTGCCAAAGCCCAAACCGCGTTCCAGGTCACTTTTCTTTGAATCGGACTCAAGAGCCAGCGCAGCGATGTGAGTGCAAGGAGGGCGCCCTGGCCTGAGCAGCTCTCCTTCCGTGCCAATGGGAAGATGCGCTCGGCATCGCTGTGTGCGCCAAGGGCATGCCTGGATCCGCAGGCAGGTCCGACTGCAGAACAAGGGGCTCAGAACGGAACTCGAGGCCGCGTTTATTTGGATTCCTCTGGGGAATTTCTAATTACAAACAGAACAACTCGCTGGGGAGGCCTGTCACGGTGGGTGCTCGGTGCTTTTTATTTGTGATCACGGAGTGACACTGACGGTACCGTCCCTGCTCAGGGAACTCCCTTCCGAGTGTCGTGAAAAGCGGTGGAATTGCGAGGACGCCAGTCGGCCGGTCTTTTTTGTATCAAAGCTGATCTTGGTGTACGTCCTCCCGCTGTCCTGGACACATGCAAATCCAAGCGGAGAGCAGGGCTGCCCATCTGGAGGTGTCAGTCAGTAGCTGCGGGATATTTCAGGCAAAAGGGTAAATTAGCTGAAGAAATGTTTTCCTCTTCTTCGCTATGCCTGCACATGTGTGTCTTGTTGTGTTCTTATTATCTAGGTTTTTTCTTAAGTGTGCATTGTAGTTGAAAGTAATTACTCAGAAAAATATTGAGGAGAGGGAAAACAATCCCATATATTACTTACTGTTTGCTCCCATCTTAAGGGATCCATTTTTCAATTTCTTTTTCTTTTTTTTTTTCCTTTGGTAAAGGCAGAACTACTTAAAGCAGACAGAAGAAAGGCTGTCACCCCGTTTTAGCCTTTATACCAAAGAGTACTGACTTTTCCAGGAATAAGGAGAGATCATCCAGCAAAATTCCGTTTGGGGTTGACTTTGACGTTCCAATGTCCAGATGCAAGTTTAAACATCTTTTAAATTCACAAACCACTGCTAAGAGCCCTTTCTCTTCTAGAAGGAAATTACTTGGAACAAATGTGACATCGATTTTCCATCTCCCTCGATTAGTCTCATTTGGCCTGATTGTTATTATGTAAGGCTTACCGACAACGAGAATATACAGTTAGCAACGGTTCTAATTAGATTTTGTGACCTTTAAGGCAGAAAAGAAGGGTCTGGGCCCGACGATGCCCGAAACTCCCACAGATCAAAGCCGGGTTTCGGGCCGTCTCCCCACGGCTCTCACACGATGCTCGGGCCGTCTCCCCACGGCTCTCACACGATGCTCTGCCGAATAGCTCGGGGTCCGTTCTCAGGACGAAGAGGCGATGGGGACAGACGTGCAGGAGGGAGGGGCCCCCACGGCACCACTGGGGGGTACTGTGCATGCAAAGCGGGATTTGTGTGGTAGCAGATCAACAGATGGTCAACGGGGAAACACTGGCGTCAAACAGTTCGGGCTTGTGACTGGGCCCGTTGACAGCAAGTGGACTGTGGAGGGAAGATGAGGTCATGGGCGCAGACAGGAAGCAGAAGGGGTCTTTTATACACACTGATGAAGGGGGTGCATTATGGAGGCGTCCGCGCGGCGTGGACAACGGGCATTTGCTGAAGGGCCGACTTGTTAGTCGGAGATACTGGGGCATATGCATTTTCCAAGCCTGTTTTCCATAATGGCTTGAGCTTTGGAATGCACTGACCAGACCCAGAGAGAGAGAAATATGCGGTCTGTTGAGTGTGCGGTCTTTCGTAAGTGAGGCATTCACTGGACTTAAGCCCTGAGCCCTGACAAGTAGCAGACAGCAGCCAATACGAGCCGGAAAGGCTTTACGCTTTAGACGCCCCTGCTTTTCCTAGGCTCTGCCACGGCGATCAGGTGAATCGACATTAATGCCCGAGTGCACCAGCGACCCCCCAAAAGTGCCCACAATGTTCTGTATGTTTAAGGTGGACCGTAATTTCCACGGCCCATCAACGCGCCTGCCGTAGACACACAGACACCCCTATTGGGCTCTAACAAACATGTACAGAAATGTAAACTGAAAACAGATGGGAATTTCCAGTGGCCATCTATTCTGTTTTCCTTTGGTGTGATTCAGGAGGTGAGACACTGGCCACTTGTGAGGTCAAAGCGGAGGCCGGACCAGAGGATTCGGAAGCACCTGGTACACGCGGCCATCCGCCATGTCCAAAACAGCAAACACCCCAGAAGGAAAAACAAATTACTGAGTCAGTGCAGACATCTGCCAGGCTCGCTCGGGGATGAAAGCGGGTAGATGTGGTTCAGAGACGAACGAACGAGGTAAAACCCAGCCCCAAATAAGAAATGGTGGAACACTCTGCAGCATTCCTGCAGAGATGCAGGAAAGGGGGTTTCAGGTAGGCACCTGCAGCTCCAGCCCCCTCAGCGTGAGGCAGAGCCTTCATTTCTGGGGAGAGGTAGACTTCAGGGGCTGGAGTGGGCCCTGGTGCCCTGTCAAGTGCTTCTTCCACTCAAAAACTCATGAGCAAGAAGGCTAAACATGCCTGTGTCCGAGGCTTGGAAAGACAGGCACGAAGTCACTCCAAGAGGGCAACCAGAGTCCCAACGGAGGGTGCTCACGAAGGGCTCACGGCGAGCCTGGCGCAATCCTGAGACCCTAACCCCCCTGCCTGCTTGAGGATGGCGGCAGAGAGGTGAAGGACCCTCCTCCCCCTGGCTAGCACGTCGGGAGCCAGGCTCACAACTCGGAAGACCTCAGCACAGAGCCGGCCTCCCAAAGGCCATGCCCTTCTAGCTCAGCCCCACCTGTCTGCTGAGCAGCTCTTCCCAGAGACTTCCCCAGCCATGATCTCAAAGGACCCTGCTTTCAGAGCAAGTTAGGGGGGCTTAGGATCAGGTCCACTCCCACCCTAACTAGCTGGTGTGACCTTGGGCTAATTACTTAACTTCTCTGGACCTCGGTTTCTCCAGCTGGAAAAGACAGATAATGAGAAAACCCAGGTGACAGGGCTGCCGTGGGAATAAAGGGTCAAAACACAAAACCAGAGCAGTGCCTGGTAGACAGCAAGTCCCCAGTAAATGTCAGCCACTTAAAATGCAAACATGAACACCATCACCCTCTCCCCACATGGAAGGAGGGGTGGGGGCCGAGGGCACTCAGAGACAAAAGGTCTCTGTGGGTCCTACCCTGGTGCCCTCAGCTTAACCCCTGGCTCCCACTTGGGCCAGGAGCCCGCTCTATCTAGGCGCAGGGCCTCCCACACAGCAGCTCAACGCTCAGCCAGCGGGCTTGTTGGATTTTATATTTGTGTCTCTATGAGGCAAGTAAGACACAGAAGCAGCACCGGTCTTGGGGTTTCGTCAGTTAGTAGTCCTTGGTCACCAGGCCCAGTGTGGTTCCGTCTCTGCTGGTGGAGAGCTGGGCCACCTGGGCTGCTCTCGCTTGCTCCCCACAGAAGGCCCAGCTCTCACTGCACTGGGGAAGGTGCTGCTGGATGAAGTCACCCAGGCCCAGGGTGCGCTGAGCAGACAGAGGGCCAGTGTTGCAGTGGCCGTGCGGGCGGGGCGATGTGTGTGGTGGTGGTGAACTGTCAGTCAGGCGAGCCTTGCAACGGCAGACATGGCTTCCTCTTACGAGATCAATTTCTTTTAATTATTCCATTCCGACAACTTTGAAAGTCACTCTGTAAGCTGATGGATGATTTGTGCCTTGCATTAGCTCCTGGCGATGACTGCTGAAGTCCTCAGTGGCTCCCCCTCCCTGGCCCTACTCCCACCACCTGGCACACACCCTCCTGGCAGGTTCAGGCTGGAGGCTGCAGAGTCCAGGGCTCCGCTACCTGTGTCGGGAGCTCCTGGGGAGTCTTTGGGGCACCAGTGGGAGATCCCCTTGGTGATGCATCCTAACTCGTGTCCTGAGATGTGAACTGCAAAGACTCATGTTCCATCAGCTCCCTGTGATGGAGAGCAGGCCTCACAGCCCTTCCCCTTCTCCCCTCTGTCTCCTCATTTGCATCCCTCCTTTTTTTTTTTTCTTAATGTAATGAAGATGGGGGGGGGGAAGGGCCGCCACGGAGAGCATTCTGAGACTCTGCCATTTCCTACCGCGAGAGACCCCACGAGCAGCCCCCGGCGGGAGGGGAGAAAGGCAGGAGAGGCACCCAGGTAGCAAAGGGTTACCTGGGTCTCAACAGCTGCTCCAGGAAGAACTCAACTGTCTGACAGAAATGGAAAAAGAAACAGCCACAGAAGACCAACGCGGAAACAGGCAGCTTCAGGCTGGACGCCCCCAGGAGGGGCTGGAGGACCTGCTGACGGTGGGAGCAGGTTGCCCTCGGCTCCCAGGAGGCTCCTGCCCTGGGGGAAGCTCAGGTGAAAAAGGCTCCCTGTGAAATCTCAGTCTCTCTGAAGGTCAAGACTGTGTTTTGGGTGCCAAGGACATTTATAGAGCTGTAAACGGGGTCATTTTTACTAATGCCACGAAATTAGACTCCGAGTCGGTAACAGTGGCCCACGGCAGGTACCGGAGTAATTTTCCTCGAGTGCAAAATCTGGCTTTTGAAGAAGTTAGAGGTGGCCTTTTCTGTGCTCTTTAAGTGCTCCAACAGAAGCTGTGACTTTGTAAATGTGTCCCTTTAAAAAAGTCACCCGGGAGGGCTGGCTGGAGCAGATGCCACACACCTAATGGGACTAGAGAGCGGAGGGGAGCTACTCAGCGAGGAATTCTGAGAAAGCCGGTCTTAGAGCCACCCGTCTATTCAATCGTGGCTGTGTGTGTGCTGGGCGCTGTGGGAGGGCCACAAGGACAGACACCTGACCCCCAGAAGTCCATGATGTGACAGGGAGAGGGACACGTGGGCAGGCCATTCCAGTCCAGCCAGGAAGGTGGCCTTTCCCGAGTGCTGACCCCCTGGTAGGCTGGCCCTCGTGATTCTGCGTGGATTCGCTCCTTGGGCATCAGGAACCCTGAACACCATGATTCCCACGACACGAGAGGAAACCAAGGCCAGAGAGCACACATGGCTTGTCCAAGGTCACACTGCTGCCATGTTCTGCTGCCTCGGCGCTGCTGCAGGTGGGGGCGTCCAGGTGCTATAGACGAAGTCCGGAGCGACCCCCGCCCTGGAGGGCCCCCATCCGGTGCCAAGGGTTAGTGAGGAAAGCCACCTCCGCCAGCAACTGGCCTTGGGCTCACTGCTGCTCAGCCGTGTTCCCTCCTCGGCTGTTGCTGCCAACCGAAACTCAAGCCCCGCCCCGAGCTCCAGCATCCTCCACCATCCCGGATGGGACATCCCGGGTCCCTTCCCAAAATCTGCCCCCTCGACCCCACCTGTGTCCCAGCAGCAGTGCTTTCTCATCTGGAGGCGCGGCCTTCCTCTCCTGGGCTCTGGCTCACCCCTACCCCTCCCCTCCCCTGTCTAGGTCCTTCCTGTTCTCCAGCCCCTTTTGCGCCCCCTCTAGCGCCCCAGCAGGCTGGCGTCTTCCTGGGTCTCAAGAAGTCACACCCTTCTTCCTCTCCTCTGCCCCTCACCAGAGTTCTAGAAAGGGGAAAAGAGCAGTTTAGCCTCATGCTTCATTTCCACGACAGCTACGCCTTCTGCGTCCATCGCAGGCTTTTAGTGGGGCCCCTCTGGCTATTCCCACTTGACTCTATTTGGCGCGTCCCCTGTCCTGCACCCTGGCCTCAGGCACCCTTCCTCTCGGTTCCCCCTCAGCATGCCCTGAGCTTCAGGCCAGGGTTCCCACCTGCTTAGGAGCTGGCTCTCATCTTGCACAAGCCAAGCTCACGACTCCACTCTCCCCATGAACTGGGTGCCCCCTCTACCGCCAGCGTGGTCTTTGCTGGTGAAAGCCCTGCTCCAAGTCTCAGGCCAGGTTGCCAGCCGCCCAGCCACTGGCACTGAGGCCGGGAGTAGCTGTTAGCGTCTTCCTTCTCCCTGCCCATCGCGTCCAGGGGCACAGTACCCTGTGGACTCTTTCGTAAATGTCTTGGGGTCCCACCCCCACTTCTCCCCCATGCCCAGTGTCCTGAATCAGACCTCTGCGGCTTCTTGCTTGATCTATTAGCCAATCCTCCCTGCCACGGGCTCCTCAATCTAATGTGCTCTCTGCATTGACCCAAACTCGTCCCCTGGCTGCCCTTGTCACCCCCTTTTTAACCCTTCAATGGCTTTCCTGAACCCCACAGAATGAAATCAAACATGCAGCCTGGCTTACGATGCCCTCCGTGATCAGATGGGCTTTCTGTTCCCCGGCCTCTGTTCTTTGACTCGCACATGACGTCAGCTGTGCATGGACTGTCCGTTCTCCCGGCTGCTCTGCCTAGAGAGGTTTCCACTTGTCTTTCAAGATCAACCCAGCTCCTTGTCCTCCTGTGAGCTTCCATACTGCCCCGGAAGGGACTCTGGCTCAGACCCTGCGCCCCAGGCCCACTGCAGTCATCAGGACCTCTCTGTTGCTGCAATGCGAGCCCCGTGAGGACAGGGGCCTGCTGTGTCCCTTTGTGCCTCTGCAGCCTAGTTCAAGGTCTAGAACAAAACAGCCTTCCAGTGTTAGCTGACAGGTTTGTTACACAAAGCAATGTAGCTCCCACTGATAACGCAGGAAGAGACCTCAGACCCAAGTGACCACAAATTCCAGGTGAGAGGCGTCTGGAATCAAAACTCATGAGCCTTTAAAAAAAATTTTTCGAATGTTCTCTGATGCAAATGCAATCAATTGGTCATCAGGGGTTTTAAAAATGATGTGTTTGGGGTTCGGAGAGGTCACAGAGATGGTAATGAAAGTTGCTGGGGTGCAGCAGGAAGATGAGGAGGCCCCCTGAGAGCTGCCAGCCTTCCTGTTACACCCTCCCCTCCCCTCCCCCCCACCATTCAGAGTACCAAAAGACCAGCAGAAAGCCGCCTTTCAGGGTGTTGCAAGCCAGTGATCGGTAACTTAATAGGCACGAATTAGCTGTCACCCGAGTCAGGAGCCAGCACACTTTCCTTGCTCAGTACAGTGGCCCAAATTGCTGTCCTCGGGTTGGCAAGTTGCACTAAAAGGTGTTATGCCAGACGCTCAGAGGCAAAGTAAGTGTTTCTTTGAACTTGATTACTTGTTTGAAATCATTTACTCAATAGAGAAATTGTGAGCAATTGCGCTTTTTTGCAAATCACCTATATTTTTTTAAATGCATCTGGAGAGTGCCTGTTAAATGGAAAAGTTTGTGGCTGAGTGCTCCGGGAAAGTGAAAAATTGCTCCGGCTGTAGAGTTTGGGGAAATGGAGTTATTTTTACCCACTGGGTGTTCTCACGGCAGGACTACACCCACCCCATCTAAGGCCATGGGCCTGTCTTGCCTGGACTGACCGCAGGGTCCCTTCCTCCCTCCAGGACGCCCAGGACCATGAGCTGGAGCCGTCAGACAGGTTTTCTGGGCGTCCGCCCCTCCTGGTGAAGCTGACTTTCACCTTGTACCAGTAGCTGTGTCCAAGTCTGAGCTATGCTGCCCGTGATCATTCTGCATCACCCGCCCTCGGCCTCCGGCCTCTCCACGGTCCTCCCCATCATGTCTCTCCCGTGGGACAGGCTCTCAGTCCCCTCAACAGCTTTGGATGGCAGCACTCTACTACACAGAGGTAGGTGCCAAGGGGGCGCTCCTCACAGACCCAGCTCCTGCCAACAAGTGAAGCACGACACCCACCACCATCCCAACCACTGTGCGTACCTTGATGTGGTTTCAAAGCGACACATCAAGTGTGAGAATCAAGTTAGTGAGGTGGTGGCAGAGCCAGAGAATGGAACCCCTAACGTCTTCCCCTCTGGTGCTCATATTCTCCCAAGAGCACATTAGCTTTCAAGAGCCAGGTGGGGTGATTAATGGGTGCTCCCACGGCACCCTGGCCAGAGTAGGTGCACAGCAAACATTTGTAGATTTCTCCCAGTGGGCTCTGGCAACGCATGTTTTTATTATTTTGATTTAATTTAATTCTTTGGCATCTTGGATGTAATTGACCACCAGCTCTTTCTCTCTGATGCACTTTCTGACTCAGATGCAACATCTGTAAACTTGAAGATGGCTTGTCTGTGAAATTAATTAGAGCAACAGTTAAGCAGCAGTCATTAGGTTGCTTCTCCCATCACGCCATTTTTACGAGTCTGAATAAAGTATCGTTCCCTGGTGCTGAGAGTCCTGGCGAGGGAGGGCGGGGAGCACCCTGGATCGGGGTCCTCTCCTCAGAGTCACCGAAAGTGTCCTGCGGGAAGCGGGAGGCACCCCTGGCTTTGCCCAGTCAGGCTCCTTAAGCTCTGACGTCCTACCATTGTATGAGCTGGGCAGAAAGATTTGTGTCAAAAAAACTATAACTCCTTCATAAAGGATAATCCACTGGGAGGAATATGCTTTTGAAAGTCCATGCTATATTTTTTGTATATAAGTAGACCCCCCCCCCAATTACAAATGAAACAGATCTATTTGAGTCACTGCTTATAGCTGAGTCCAATAAAATTTAATTCCCCTGTAAGCGTCCCTATACTTTTGACTTTTAGTTTCTACCATCTTGCACTTGAGAGCTTGGTCTGAGTAATCTCCATGGTCCCATCCCCCTTAGCGTCCCTCGTCCCATCGGGGTCTCTGGACAGGATGCTTGGGAGCAAGCCAGGCCTCGTCCAGATTGTAGAGGGAGGGACACCAGGCCTACAGTGACACATCTGACGTCATTTATGGGTCCACCTCTCCTGCCTCCATGTTGATTGACATTTGCTCTATACCAGGAAAGGACAACAGTCTGTAAGAGGCATGTGGCCTTGTCCTAACCCACTCAGGCCCTCTTCCCACGAGGCCCCGTTACAGCTGCACCTCGTGCTGCATCTGAGGTGGTTCTCACAGAGAAAACCCTGTTCTTGCCCCAGGCCTCTGAAGCGCCAGCTGCCATGTGCAGGGCGTGGCTTTGGATGACATACCATGAGCACAGGGTGCTCTAAGGAGAGGGGATTACAGACCGCCGCAGCGTCTGAACTTGTCGCCCCCGTGAGCTGTCCGGGGGCGGCAGCAGCTTCTACATCAGTGCTCTGACCTACAGGGCGGACTCTCCACTCTGTCCACACTGACCAGCAAAAGTATGTTTTCCCGCTTAAAGGATTACAGGGTCAAACTGGACTTGAAGAGCACCTAGACCAAGCCTCCAATTGTACAGACAAGACATGGAGAGGGCATTGGGTCCAAGGTGGAACTGCAGGCGACAGCCCGACTCCTAACCTTCTTCCACATGGAACAGGGGCCTCTCCATCCACAGCTCTGCCACTGGCCACCAGTATCAGTGGCGACAGAGGTGCGGTGGCCACCCTGTCCACTCCCAGGGGGCTGGAGTCACCTCTTCACTCCCTCCTGCTTCCAAACAGAGGTATCACCAGCCAAGCCCTGAGCGGCGCTGTTTACCTGCCTGAGGACCTGGACTTTCAGGAGTTCATGAAACAGATGCGTATTAGGGAAAGTCTGCAGGACAGTACGTGCGTGGCCGCTCATGTCCGTGGCCTGGGAAAGCTGCCCCTGCTTCCTAACGTGTCTGCACGAAAAGGATGGGAACTGGGGCTGGCCTCTCCCTCTTGCCCAAAGAAACAAAGCCGTTTTTGAGCATCTGCAGCCTAAAAAGACAATCTCTTAAAATCACTACGCTGCAACTCGCCTGTGAGAGGGGCAGGCTGGGAGAGCTGTCTTAACCTGCGTGCCATGCATCGAATTGATTTAGCAGGCAACAAACATCAGGAAAAATCAGAAAGGGAGGAATAGCTCAAAGACATTTTAAAAAGGTGACCAGCCCTCAGCAGCGTCGCATGGGGCCAACCGACGTATTCATGGTAGTTTCTGAGTTTTTGTTTCTTTTTAATCTCTAGCCTCTGCTGATGACCAGAACGACCCTTACACTGGTGAAGCCCATTAGCACACACAAGCGCTGCCCCGGGCACTCACTTGTGGTGGGGGGCATCCGTGTGCGGGTCCGTGCACGCACAGGTTTTCATCAGACCAGTTGCAATGACTTTTGCTCTCTCCTTCCCTTTTTAGGCCACTGTCATGGTCAAATATTTGCCACAGTTTGGATTCAGTCCCTGGACCACAAAAAGAGGTGCTGCCATCAGTAGGGAAAAGCCACTTTCTCTGCCAAGTAGAATTAGGATTGGGAAGAAGGAAGGCTGTGTCCTGCGTGACCTCCTGCAGTGGCCCGTCCTGTTCTCCATGGCTCTGCACGGCCATGAAGGGGCGACAGCCTCCGGGGAGGGGACTGTGCCATTTATTGCATCTTCATTCTCCACAAGTTTCATTTGCTAGTGATTAAAGTAAGAGGTAGGGTGGCTGAGGCCAGAGTAACCACTCTTTTCTACCACGGGAGGATGCTGAGACGTCATGCTGCTGGAGCCTGTCCCTCCCGGGGACATCACCACCGACAATGCAACTCCTGACGCCTGCTTTGGCCTCTGGTCGTTTTGCTGCTCTGCTCCCTGCCCCAGTGTGTTTTCATTCTACTGCAGTTTTAAACCGTTTGGTTTGAGACTTTCCTGTTCCCCGGGAAGCTCCCACAGGAGTGTGAGCTGTGGCTGGATTCCCAAACAGCTCACTTCAGGGCCGAGCCCCTAACCCACGTCCGTGCATCCTGGGGGTGCGTGCATGCCCCGCGAGGCCCTGCTCCCCTCACCCCCAGGCCCCCTGCCGGCCCCAGGAGCCCCTCAATTCCTTCCCACCTCGTCCCACACTGCAGAGACTTCTGCCACACCTTTGCTGTCCTGTCCTGGAAACCTTTCCTTCCTGTCTTCCCGTCATACCCTGTCTCTCTCCTCTGCTTCTTCCCCATGGAGGGCTGGATGGCACAGTGAATGAGACAGGATTCGGAGGTCAACTGTCCCCCTGCTAGTTCACGACGGCGGCGAGTCCTCCTTTTCTGAAGCAGCCTGGAGAAGCGACCTTGCTCTGCTGGCTCCTGCTTCCTGGCTGGCTCTCCCATCTCCACGCTGTGCTTGCTCACCCCCAGGGCTGCTTCCCATCCATTCCGACGTTTTACCCTCACGGCCACCCCACAGTCTAGCCAGGCCAGGCTTATCATCCCAGTTGGCAGGTGAGGAGCCCGAGGCCCGGAAACAGAGCGATGTGCTCAGCGTGCCACAGCGAGGACGAGAAGCTGCCCCGCTCCGGCCCACGGAGCACTCGGCCAGGCTGCAGCGGACGTTCCTCCGGCCGAGCCCCTCGAGAGCTCGTGCTCGGGTGAGTTACGTGGGTCAGCCACAAGCAACCTGCCCTCATGGCGGCGGGAAAAGCACGGCACCCCCGTGAGCACCGGAGCGGCTTCCTTCTGTGCCTCTGTGCTCTCTGCAGATACACGGAAACGAACCTGGGTCTTGTCCTCAGTTTCCCCGTGTATCAAACCAGGGAGCAATCTACGACGTCCTCCCAGAACCTTCTAGCCGGTGCTGAAGTATGGTCCAGCTAGCAGGCGGCCCACAGCGTCACCCCCCAACACACACAAGGAACCACCCCCCGTCCGCCAGGTATGTATACGCCGTCACCCAGCCCCAGGCCAGCCCAGTGTGTGGCATGTATGCCGCCTGCCTGGTGGGGGCACTTAACTCTGCCATCATCCTCTGGCTACTGACCTTTGGGGTGAGGCAGCAAGCGCTGGACCCAGCGTCTCCCCCCAGACTGCCGAGCTCAGCACTCAGGCTTTCTGGGAACCGCTGCCCAGAACTCCGGGTTCACAGAGCTGCGATTTCCTTTTGTTGTCGGGGGTGGGGAGGCCATCAGTTATCATTAATAACCAGGCAGACGACAGGCAGCTCTGCCCTCGGCTTCCTTAATAGCAGAGAGTGGTCTCCCTCCCCTGCTCCCTCTCTCTTTTTAGAATAGCAATTCCACTGACTCCATTACTGAAATGGCTCTTGCCTTCCATGCCATGTCCAAGTTGCTATGTCATTGTTTTATTGCTTCTCTGAAAAGCTCCTACTAATTAAGGTAAAAGCCAGATACAAATGGGGCGGGGGCTGCAGTGCGAGGCGCAGGTCCTTCAGTGACCGAGTCTGTGGGCTCCTTTAGGGGCCCTGCGGCTGCCACCTCCTCTCTGTCCAGGGCTCCCAGCCTCCCCCGAGAATTCATCCAGGCCTGTGCCCTCACCCCAAGAAACGGGGATGTTTGCCGGCCAGAGTGGGGCTGGAGGGAGAGACCAGACTGCCGCACGGTGCTCTCAGCTCTGGCCCGTGAGAGTGGGCGGAGGGGAGGAGGGGCAGTGACGGTGGGAGCAGGCAGGGTCCCCCCCAGCTTTGGATCTTGGGGCATGTCCTGCTCTGTGTCCTGGGGCTCACAGAAGTGTCAAAAGCAGCCCCAGCCCTCAAGGGGCTGGGCCTTCGACTGAGAAAACGGGACACGTCTGGGACAGCAAGTCACAGTGGGAGCTGGAGGCCAGTCAGGGGCTTGGGGTGCACCACGGATGACCACTCTGCTTGGGGACAGAAGAGGGGAGGTCAGGAGGGGTTTCTGGAGTCAGGGGACATTAGGACAAGGCCTTGAGGGCTAAGCCGAAGGAGAACAAGAAAGACGAGCAATGGATGCCTGCTGGTTTTCAGGGCGTAAGGGAGGAGGGGCCCTGCTCAGGGAGATGAACAGAGTGAGGCCAGCAGGAACTGGGGGCTGCTGTCCAAGCTCAGGCTGAGGCCAGAGGGGCCCTGCAAGTCCGGGCTAAGGAGAGTGACGTCTCCTAGCGAGTCTGAGTGTTGAGGTGGCAGGGACAGGGGATGGGCAGGGGTCCTGAGGCCTGGCCCTTTTTCTAGGCCCCTCTGCCCTGGTAGAAACACTCGGCTGCTGACCTGCTTTCAGAGGACAGGGTGCCTGCAGCATTCCAGGCCATCGTGCTCACCCCGTCTGGCATGAGAACGGTGGACCGGGCCCTCTACCTGTCCTGCTGGGGAAGTGTGCGGTCACGGTCACTACTTGTGGGCACTCTGGCTCGCCTACGTTCGGCCGGGCATCACCCAGAGGTCATCTCTGCTGCCTTGTTGACACTCCTTTCTCCCTGTCCCCAAAATGAAGACGAGAAAAGATGCATCTGCCAGGGGAGTCCCTGCCAATTCCACAGGTGTGAAAAGCGGGGGGCTCAACCATGGGTACACCTGGGCAGCCCCTGGGCAGCTTTGCCTGTCAGCTCGAGGAGGACTTATCGGGCCTCAGAAACTTCCTCCAGTGAAATTCCCCTGGGGCCACCTGACTTGGCCCAGGTGCACCTTTGCTCCCCCCACCCCTACAAAGAAGGTGCAGGCCGGGCCTGCCAGGGAGACCTAGGGAAGCGCGGGTCCCAGCTGAGACACGGTGGGGGGACGCAAGGTAGCATCGACCTGCTGCCCCCAGGCCTGGGGCTCCAAACCCAGACTTTGGGCAGCAGTGACCAAAAGCTCCTAGATGGAGTGCACCCAGGGCCCCCAACTTCTGTCTGGCAAGAGACTGCAGCAACCTTACTGGGGGGGTTCATTTCTCGGAGCCTCCTCCCCCCCCCCGCCCCGTTAAGAAGATTTAAGGATGATCTCTGTAGTAAGTCAGCAGACAGCCGTGGCGAAGCGGGGGGTGTTCAGCACCTGCGCCCATGGCTTTGGCTTTGTGCAGAGCAGGTGACTGGAGATAAAAACGCGCCTTTTTCAGGGAAGCAAAGGGAGGGGCCACCTGCAGATGGAATCTTGTGGAAAAAGGTAGTTTTACCTTTTTCTTCCTTTCTCCCCCAATGAACAATTATTCTTGAAATAATAACCCCCGTTTTCCTGTTGGCTTTGGTGGACCCACTGAGCTGTGTGGGTTCCTGAGGGTCTGAGACAGCTGTGCACAGAGGCCCCTCCTGTCCTGGCTGGGACCTGGGGCCCAGCCACGACTTGGACCGCTGGCTTTTCTGGGCACGCAGCAGGTTTAACCTCAGTACGGGGCTCAGACATGTACCTGGCTGGGCGCACCGACTTCGGCCTGTCGGCCCACCAGATCCACTGCCCCTACGTAAACTGAATCAGCCGATCCTGGATCAAGTGCAGCTACGCAGACCGAATCTGCCCACCCGGGATCACGCAGGGCTATGCAAAGCGAATCCACCCGTCAAATCCAGTACAGTAGCACAAACTGGATCCGTGGCAGTTTCCTGACCAAAACCTCAACCTCATCAACCTTGCCTCGTGTACAGGGTGAGTGGGGAGCCAGCTTCTGACACAGCTGGCTGGGACCCGCCAAGGGCTTGCACGTCTGTCCCAGCCACATTCTGGGCCACGTCTGGAGGCACGGCTGCTTTGATGGGACCATGCCCTGAGAGGGTCTGGAACCCATGGCAACAGGGAGCCGGCTGTTTGCACATGTGCCTGGAGCTCCTTGTGCTCGGTCTCACTTCGTGCAGACTCATCCCTTGTGGAACGCCTTTCCCTCTCGGCCCCACACTAGGGGCAGATGAGACCAGACCTGATCCCCTGTGGGATGGGTCAGTAGCCCCAGAGCAAGGACACCTCTGGGGTGCTCCGGGAGGGGGGGAGAGGACCCGAATGAACCGCTTTACTTGGCAAAGGCCCAACGGTGCTGTGGCCCGCGAGCCCCAGGGTCCTCCACCTCCCCTTGCACCCTTCCCCATCCCGGGGCCCCTGAAGGCAGCCACTGTGTCCCCGGAACACGTCTCGCTCTTTCTCACCTCTCTACCCGGGGCCCGCTGTCCCGGAAATGCCTCACCCCCCACTCACCCTCTTCACAGAACCACCTCCGTCCATCCTTCAGGTGTCGGCCTAAGGGCCTCCCAGCCACCCAGTGTGCAGGGTCTCTGCCACTCTGCTTACTTCCTTCGTGGCATTCACCGTCACCTGTAATGTGCGCCTCTTTAGTGTCCGCACACTCCAGCCGGGATGTTTGCGTCTCTTATTTACCCACATACGAGTATCCTAAACACTCAGTACAAGCCTAGCTGAAAGTGAGACTATTTGCTGAACGGATGGAGAACAGGTGGCATGGCTGGGGTGGGTGGGGTGGGGCAAATGGGCAGTGACTAGCGGGGAGATGGAGGGTGGGGGTGGAGGACGGAGGGGATGGGGTATATCACATTGGAAAGATAAAAGGGGAGGGATGGAGTGGGGTGGGAACGGAAGGGATAGACGAGATGATGGTGGGACTGGACGGAGGGGTGAGGTGGGTGATGCGATGCCACAGACAGGACAGAGGGACGGGCTGGACCACTGGATGGACTGGCGCCCGCGAGCCTGCCGCTGGTCCTCTCCGCGTCCAGGCTTCGCTTTGTACCTTCCCCCCCGGAGCTGAGGGCTGGCATCGGTAGGGTGTGGACTGGCTGCCCTCAGCCTGTCCAGCTGGTTGTGTCTGGAGAAGCTATATGCCAATCTCTGCATCACGAAGCGTGGGCAGGAGTCTGAGAAGGGGGCACACACAGCTCCTGCCACCCAGGGCCTAGGACGTGGTGACTTTCCTGGCCTCAACCCTATCCCCCTAGAGCAGTGAGCTTGTTGCCCAGCCCACTGTGCCAGGTACCACTGTGCGTGCCCCTGGGCCTGGTTCACCGGGACTCACGAGTTTGTGGGACATCCTCAATAAAATGGGGGACCTTGTGCTAATTTCTCCATCTGACGGAGGAGGTACCACTTTTAGTCCCTTCTGTTGGGGAGGGGGAGCAGGCAGCTCAGAGTGGCCTTGTGCCCCGGGTCTCACTAGAAGTGGTGGGGTTAGAACCTGGGTCCAACTCTCCCTGTCCCCAGAGCTTCGGTCCACTAGACATCCCCTGAATCGACCCCTTCCCCCCAGCTCTCAAGGGTCATTTGCCAACCTGCCCTCCGTGAGTCTGCACCTGCTGGGCCCTGCCCTGCCTGCCCGCTTCCGCGGAAATGCCCCCGGCCTCCTGCGCAGCAGCAGAAGGCTGGGAAAAGTGGGGCTGGGGGCATCGTCACACTTGCTTTGCTTTTCCTCCTGTGGCTCCTCCTGGTTTGCACGCCCCTGTGAAGATGGGCAGTGTAACCGACCAGCTCGTGGATGTGTCTGTCTGTCAAGTTCACCATCAACGGTTATGAGGTGGCTGGGGGGGAGGCGCCTTGCTGTAGGATGGTGGGGGCGGCCAGCACCTGCTTCCCAGCCTGCAAGAACCCTCTGCTCCCCAAGCTGTGGTCCTCCAGTGGATTTGGGGCTCAGGCCAGCCTCTGAGCCTCTGCCTTTGCTGTTGCCTCCCCCGGGCACACCCTTCCCGTCTCCTCCACCTGCCAGTTTCAAAAGAGGTGCGATCCGGGTCTCTTCTCTAAGCTGGCCTCTTGGCCTCTTAGCGCATTCCAGCTGGTGTGTCCCCCCAGAGAGAATGGAAGCTTCCTGAGTGCCATGTGGAGGTGCTTTGGCGCCCGCTTCCATCACCAGCAGGGGCCAGCTGTGCAGCACACCCCACCATTCCCCTTTCTCTTAGACCATTTTCTGAGCTCCTCGCTGCAGAACCAGGTCCCCTTCTCGGACGCAGACTATGACCAGCTGACCCAGCAACATGCCCTCCATCCCGTGAGCGTCTCCCAAGCCCAGAAGCCAGCAGGTCTCCAGTCCCCATTTGTGCATTTCCTTACCCCAGATCCCTACCAGACAGCAAAACGTCACACAGCTACGCTTGTCCAAATGGGATGCCCCCAGCCCAGGAAAGGGGGGCGAGATCAACGCAACAAGAGCAGGAAAATGAACCCAAACTACAAAGGTCGCGTCACATCCCGACACGGCTCCCTTCCGCCCACACTGCCTGCGGCCTGCCACGCACGCAGCTCCCGGAGAACCTCAGGCCCAGCACGTTGTTCTCACCACAATCACAAGTCCCACCAGTCAGCTTCAGGGCCTCGGCCCTGCCAGCCAAGCAGCCGTGGTCAGGGAGCTAGCCGGCAACCCCTCCATCTGCATCACCACCTCTGGGCCACTCAGAGGTCACCTGGCACCGTCCAAATTCACAGCCCTGTAAGACCCCACTGTCCACGGGCTCTTACAGGTGAATATCAGGAAGTTCTGAGCCGTATTCAGATAGAGCGGTAATGACCGACCTTGAATGAGGACCGCGCAGGTGTCAGGCACTGGTCCAGACTCCCTCCCCCTTCCTCCTTACTTCCTCCTTCTCGCTCTCTTCTGTTCTGTTCTCTTCCCTCTCTCCTTTCAAAACAAAAAACAAAAAAAACTTGTTTTAAATTTATCCATCGTTTGCCAATCTTTTGCTATGGTTAACTTTTTTAGGATCAATTTGTTTTTGCTTTTAATTTTATAAAAGTAGAACTGAGAAACATTGAGAAAAGTGTAAGTATGTGTATGTATGTATATGAGTATATACTGGGGGGCGCCAAAAAAATGTATACACATTTTAGGAGATGTTAACCTATGCTCAAGCAGTAGTTCACCATCATTAGAAGTGTCTGGACGCTGATGGTCACCACTCTGAGCACCTCTCGTAATTGCAGACGTCAAATGTGACTTGTATTCATCTTTTGTTATCGGTATATGTTGAGTATTACAATGTTAATACAGTTTTCCTTTCTTAAAATGTGTATAAAAAATTTTGGGCACCCTCCGTATATGCAAAATTTGATGAATTTTCACAAACCAAACATACGTGTATAACCAGCACCCAGATCAAGAAACAGAATGTCACCATCCCTCAGGCGCCCCTGGGGTCCCCAGTCGTGACCCCCTTTCCCAATGGAAGCCTCTACCTGACGTCTAACAACATAGATTAGGTTTGTTTTTTTGAATTCTGTTTGTCTTTAAAATCAGTCACTGTGATTTGCTTTATTTTGTGAGACAGAATACCAGTATAAAATACCATTTGTTTTATTTTTAATGATATGATTAGAAAGAACATGTTTTAAAAACGGACTTTCTTAGGGACAAACAATATGTTACTTGTCCCCAAAATATTTCGGCATTACGTTAATAGACTTTCTGTTTATTGTCTTTTTGCTTTATGTTCTATGTTATGTCGCAGATTTTGTGAGGAACAAATTTGGAACATTAAACGGGGTATATGAAAGTGTAATGATGTTAGCTGAAGGTTGAACACCGATATGTATTTGTAATGACTTTTGTAATGAGGCAAATTTACACACAGTAAATTCACAGAGAAGTATACAATTTGATGAGTTTTAAGTAATGCAAATACCCGTGTAACCATCACTCCAACCAAGACAGCTCTTTCTATTGATCCAGAAAGTTCCCTCATGACCCTTCCGGTTCATGCCCAACTGAAAACACTTTTCTAATTTCAATCACCGTAGATCAATCCTCCTCGCTCATTAACTTCATATAAATGTAATCACAGAGTTTGTACTCATTTGTACAACACACTGCTTTTGAGATTCATCTATATTATAGCATGTATCTGTTGTCTGTTCTTTTTCTTAGCCTATTATCTCATTGTATGAATATATACACTTGATTTATTCAGTCTTCTATTAATAGACATTGGGGTTGTACACATTTTTATGGACATGCTGTCTTTTTTCTTGAGTCAACACCTAGGAGTGGAATCGTTTCATGATGGGGAAGTTGTATGTTCAACTCCCTATGAAACTTAGAAACACTGTGCAAAGTGAGTGTGCCAGCTTGCACTCCCACCAGCAATGTATGAGTTCCAGTTACTCCACTTCCTCACCAACAGACATTCTCAGTCTTTTGAGTTTTGCTCACTCTGATGGATCTGAGTGGCATCTCACTGTGCTTTTGTTTCCTTGATCCTTGATGACATTGAGTAACTTTATATGCACTTCCTGTCCATTTGTGCATCTTTTGTGAAGTGTCTAGTCAAGTCTTGCTCTGTTTCTTATTGAATTGTAAGAATTCTTTAAATATTCTGGATATAAATCCTTTGTCAGATGTGTGTATTACAAATATGTTCTCCCAAACTGTGACTTGCCTTTTCATATTCTGTGTCGACTTTTGATGAGCAGAGGTGTTTAATCTTGAAAAAATCCAATTTGTTACTATTTCTTTTTGTGGTTAGTACTTTTTGCATCCTCTCTAAGAAAACTTTGCTTACCTTGTCTGTATTCGGCTAGAAGCTGTCTAGTTCTGGCCTCTTTGTTTAGGTCTATGGTCTATCTCTAATTTTTATGTGTGATGTGAAGTAGAGGTTAAGGCTCACTTTTTAGATACATTTTCCTAGGGAATTTATGCTGAAAAAAAAAAGTTTCTTTCTTGTTGAAGATGCACTGCCTTGACACCTTTGTTTAAAAAAAAAAATCAACTGACTGAATACACATAAATCTATCTCTGGATTCTTTATTATAATCCACTGATCTATTTCTTTATAATCCCATCAACACTATACCATGCTGATTACTGTAGCTATCAATAAGTTTTGAAATCAGGGAAGTGTGAGTTATCTAACTTGGTTATTTTCAAGATTCTTTTAGCTATTCTAGGTCCTTTGCATTTCCATTGAAATTTTAGAAATAACTTGTCAATTCTACAAAAAGATCTTGTTAATATTTGGATTGAAATTGTGTTAAAACTATAAGCAGGGCCGGCTGAGTGGCGTGATGGTTAAGAACTGGCTTGGGACGCCAGAGGGCCCCGGTTCGGATCCCACATAGGAGGGCCAGTGACACTGCCCTCCACAGCTAAGATGCTGAACAACAGCTCAACCTGGAGCTGGACTGTCGAGAGTCGCCGGCGACGGCGTAGGCTGCAGCCCCTGTGGCAGTGGGTTGCCATGGGCTACCGTGTGTAGCCAGCAGCCAGCGTGAGCGGCCA
>NW_017731382.1:3703162-3708345 GCF_001890085.2 Hipposideros armiger
AAAAAAAAAAAAATAAATAAAAAACAAACAAAAAAAAACTATAAGCAACCACAGTTCAATTTGGAGAGAACTCTCATCTTAACAATACTGAGTCTCGAAGCCATGCACATGGTTTAAATCTCCATTTAGAGTTTTAATTTCTCTTAGCATTGTTTTCTGCCTTTTTATATATAGGTCTTGCACACTTTTAGTTAATAATTAAGTATTTTATGCTTTTTTATGCTATTATCAATAAAATTGTTTTAAAATTTCATTTCCAATTATTTGCTGCTAGAAAAAATTGAGTTTCTGTATTGAATTTGTGCCCAATGGCCTTATTAAAAGTACTTATTAGTCCTAGTAGTTATTTTCATATATTCTTTAAAATGTTTCAAATAATCATGACTTCTACTATAAGTATAGGGAAGCTCATTTTTTTCTTTTCAATCTCTACAACTTTTATTTTTCTTGCCTTATTACACTAGCTAGGAGTTTCAGTAGAGTGGTGAGTAGGAAGGCTGAGAGCAAACATTCTTGCCTTGTTCCCTGTCTTAGGAGAAAAGCCTTCAATGTTTCAGCAATAACTATGATGCTAACTAGGATTCGTGTATGTCCCTTATTAGATTGAAAAAGTTCTCCTCTCGTCCAAGTTTGCTGACAGTTGGTCATGAATGGGCACTGAATTTTGTCTGATACTTTTTCTATGCATTTTGAAATGATCCTATGGTTTTACCCATTTATTCTGCTAATGTGGTGAATTATATTGGTTGATTTTTAAATGTTGTATCTTTTCCTTGGAAAAACTCTACTTAATTATGATGTATTTATTAAAGCACTGGATTCAATTTGCTAATATTATGTTAGGAATCGTTGTGTCTGTTTCATGAGGAATACTGGTCTGTAGTTCTCTTATAATGCCTCTGTATCAGGATTATGCTGACTTCCTAAGATGATTTGAGAAATATTTTTATTTCATTAAATATTCAGTTTTCTGAACCAATTTGTGTAAGAGCTGTATTATTTCTTCCCTGTGTGTTTGATAATAGACACCAGGTCCTCTGGGCCTGGAGTTTCCTTGTGGGAAGAATTCAGTAACAATTCAATTTCATTAATAGATACTGGATCATTCCGAGTATCTAGTTCAAGTTGTATTAGTTTCAGTAACTTGTGTTTTTCAAGGAATTGGTCCACTTCATATAAATAGTTGAACTTCCTGGCACAGAGTCTCTCAAAATATCCCCTTATTTTTTTATGTCTGTTGGATCTATAATGATAGCTTCTCTTTAATTTCTGACACTGGTAATTTGTGAGTCCCTCTCCCTTTTTTTCCTTGATCAGTTCTGCTAGGGATTTTAAGAGATTTATGAAGGTGTAACTGACATGCAATAACCTGTACATATTTCAAGTACAGAATTTGATGAATGCTGACACACATACACATCCATGAAATCTTTATCACAATCAAGACAATGAACATTTCAATCACTCATGAAAGTTTACGCCTGCCTCACTGTAGTGCCTCTCTTCCCCCACCTCTATTTCCATGCAACCAGTGATTTGTTCTCTGTAACTACAGACTAGTTTGCATTTTCTAGAAGTATATAGATAAATATATAGTACATACGATATTATTTGAGCTGACTTCTTTCATTTAGCATAATGAGTTTGAGATTCATTCATCCATACTATTGCATTTATCACAAGTTTGTTCTTTTTTATGGCTGAATAGCATTATGTTCTACAGAAATACCAACATTTATTTTTTCATTCACTTAGTGGTAGATACTGGAGTTGTTTACAGTTTTTGTCCATAATCAATAAAACTAATATGAACATTCATGTATAAGCCTTTGTAAGGATATATGCCTTCATTTCTCTACCTAGAAGTAGAATGACTGGATTGTATGGCAGTTTTTTGTTTAACTTGGAAAAGAATTATCAAACTCTTTTCCAAATTAATTGTACAATTTTATACTCTCATCAGCAGTGTATGAGAATTACAACTTTTTCTGTCTTCTCCAACATTCTGTGGTCAGTTTTTTAAAAATTAGACATTCTAATGGCTAAAAAACCTATGATAGTTTTAAAATTGTATTACAGTTTTAATTTTATCATATTAGATTTTAATTCGCAATTACTGACAAATGATGTTGAATATCCTTTCATGTGTTTATTTGCGATCTGTATATCTTCTTCAGCGAAGTGTCTGTTCAAATCTTCAGGCCATTTTTAAATTGGTTGTTTGTCTTCTTACTGAAGAGTTGTGAGAGGTCTTTATATATTGTGGATAAAAGTCCTTTGTCAATTATGTGTTTTGAAAATATTTTCTCCCAGGCTGTGGCTCGTCTTTGTCTTTTCTTAACCGTGTCTTTTGAAAAACAAAGCTCTTTAATTTTGATGAAGTCCATTTAGCATAATTCTCTTGCAATCCATCCAAGTTGTTGCATGTATCAGCAGTTGTTCCTTCTTAGGACTACTGAGTAATATTTCATGGTGTGGATGTACCACAGTTTATTTAACTATTCACCCAGTGAAGTTCATCTGTTTCCTTTTTGTCTATTACAAATAAAGCTGCTATGAACATTTGTGTGCAGGTTTTTGCAAAATGTTAGGTTTCCATTTCTCAGGATGAATGCCCAAGAGTGCAACTGCTGGGTCATGTCACATGTTTAGTTTCATAAGAAACTGCGCAATGGTTTTCCAGATCGGCTGGACGATTTTACATTCCCCACTATCAATGTATGAGTGAACTAGGTGGATCGTATGGTAAGAGTATCTTTAGTTTTGTAAGAAACTGCCAAACTGTCTTCCCAAGTGGCTGCACCATTTTGCATGCTCACGAGCAATGAATGAGAGTCCAGTTGCTCCACATCCTCGCCAGCATTTGGTGTTGTCAGTGTTCTGGATTTTGGCTGTTCTAATAGGTGTGCAGTGGTGTCTTGTTTTAATTTGCAATTCCCTGATGACATATGACAGGGAGCACCTTCATTTGCTTATTTGCCATCTGTAATATCTTTGGTGATGTGTCTGTTTAGGTCTTTAGCCAATGTTTTAATTGGGCTATTTTATTGTTGAGTTTTAAGAGTCCGTTGTATATTTTAGAGAATACTCCTTTATCAGATATGCCTTTTGCATATATTTTCTGTGACTTGTCTTTTCATTCTTTTACAGTGTTTCTCACAGAGAAGAAAAATTTAGTTTTAATGAAATACAGCTTGTCAGTTCTTCCTTTTCATGGATCATGTCTTCAGTGAGCTTCATACATTTCCCCCCCCCGCCTACTCCTTAGATGGGACAGGATGGCTATTGTGGGCTGGAGTTGGGTATTTACCTTCCCTGTACCTGCTGAAATGAACATACGCCTTTCTTGTATGGTCTTACGTATGAATTACATTTATTTTGTAACATTAAACCAGCCTGAATTCCCAGGATAAACCCACTTTATCATGAGGCATTACAAGTTTGTGTATATATATTTACATTTATATTTGAGAGTATTTTGTTGAGGAATTTTACATCTATGTTTATGAGGGTTATTGTTCTGTAGTTTTCTGTTCTTGTAATATGTTTGTCTGGTTTTAATCTCAGAGTAACGCTGGCTTCATAAACTGACTTTGGAAGTGCACGCTCCTCTTATATTTTCTGGAAGAGTTTGCATGGAATTGATATCTCTTCCTTAAATGTTTGGGAGAATTCACCAACAAAGTCATTTAGGCCTGGGGTTGTTTTTGTGAGAAGTTTTTAAAGTTCAATTTCAATTTCTTTAATAGTTACATGGCTATTCAAGTTATATATTTCATCTTGAGTGAGTTTTTGCAGATTGCGTCTTTTAAGCAATTTGTCCATTTTATCTCAATAAGTTGCTGAATTTATTGACAAAATATTGTTTATAACATTCACTTAATATCCTTCCATATTCTATAGGCTTTTTTTCCCCCACAAAAAACCACCTTTTTATTGAACGTACCTAGGTGTATGAGATCTATAGGCTCTTTAATGATGGTCTCTAAGTCTATATTAGTAATTTATGTCTTCCTTCTTTTCCCCAATCAATCTGACCATAAGTTTATAAATTTTATTAATATTCTCAAGAAATAAGCTTTTGCTTTTATTGTTTTCTACACTGTTTTTCAGTTTTCTCTCGTACTTTGGGTTTAATTTACCTTTCTGTTTTTAGTTTTTTTAAGGTGGAAGTTTAGGTCATTCAAGTTTTTTCCTACTTTTTTTTTCCCCCTACTTTTCTAATAGAAGCACTTAATGCTTGAACTTTCCCTCTAAGCATTAATTGCATCTCACAAATTTTAAGTCATGTTTTAATTTTTATTCAGTTCAAATATTTTATCATTTCTATTGTGATTTCTTCTTTAGCCCATGGATTATTTAAAAGTATGCTCCTTAGTTTCAAATATTTGTGATTTTCTAGATATTTTGATGCTGATTTCTAATTTAATTCCATTGTGGTCAGAGAATATTTGTATAATTCCAATCCTTTCAAATGTATTGAGAGTTGATTTAGGGACCACCATATGATCATCTTGACAAATGTTTCATGTGCCCCTGGAAAGAATGTATATTCTACTTTTGTTGATAGTATTGCTCACGTCTTCTATATGTTTACTATGTTTTATCAACTATGGAGAGAAGAGTGTTGGGAACAGCAATTAACTCTGGGTTTGTCTCTTTCTCCTTTGAAATATGTAGGGTTTTGCTTCGTGTATTTTGAAGCTCTATTACTTGGTGCATAAATATTTCGGGTAATTAGGTCTCCTTGGTGAATTGCCCCTCTATCACTATGAAATGGTCCTCTTTACCCTTGTAATATTCCTTGCTTTGAAATCCATTCTGTCTTGTTTAATACAGCAGCTCCAGCTTTTTTTTGGTGTTAGTATTGTATCTTTTTCCATCGTTTTACTTGTAAGTTTTGAAGTCGGCTTCTTATTATACAGCATAGAGTTGGGTATTATTTTTATATCCAATCTCTTTCTTTTAACTGGTGCATCTAGACTATTTACATTTTATATGATAATTGATACAGTTGAATTTAAGTTATCTTGTATGTTTTATTTTTTTATTAT
Source organism: Hipposideros armiger (assembly GCF_001890085.2). Taxonomy (NCBI): domain Eukaryota; kingdom Metazoa; phylum Chordata; class Mammalia; order Chiroptera; family Hipposideridae; genus Hipposideros; species Hipposideros armiger. Next base: position 3,708,217 of record NW_017731382.1, read on the forward strand.
TATTATTATTTTTAGCTGAGCCATCCTGCCATCAGTTGGCAGCTCAGCGGCTGCTCAGCTCGGGCTGGACTCGAACCGCTGTTGCTCAGAGCTCAAACTCTTGAGCGAGCTCTTAACCAACTGAGCCAC
>NW_017731382.1:3708630-3743770 GCF_001890085.2 Hipposideros armiger
CAGCGGCTGCTCAGCTCGGGCTGGACTCGAACCGCTGTTGCTCAGAGCTCAAACTCTTGAGCGAGCTCTTAACCAACTGAGCCACTCAGCCAGCCTGTTGTATGTTTTATATGTCCCATTTATTTTTCATTTCCTTTTTCAGAGAGAGAGAGAGAGAGAGAGAGAGGAGAGAGAGAGAGAGAGAGAGAGAGAGAGAGAGAGAGAGAGAGAGAGAGAGAGCGCATCTGGAGAGTTTCAGGGCCACAGCACAAGGTGTCGGAATGCAAACGGTCCAGTGGTCTCCATGAGTTGAACAGAATTTGGGATTCAGGGAGGCCAAGGTGATGAGAATGAGAATTTGCAAGTCAGAGGAGGGGAGAAGAGAAAGCTGAACGCAGAGAAAACATTAAACATCTGCAGAGAGTTCCCCTTGAGTCTGTAGCTGAGTGTTGATCATTACATGTGTGTGAGAAAACTATCAAGATGGTAGGAAAAAAAACAAACAAAAAAAACAATTCCTGGAGCTCAAACTAGGCCAGGAATAACCTATATTCCCATGGTTCCTAGTAAAAGGACCTCATAATGCATGGGGCACAGAGCATGGCTTCAGGGATCACTGTCATATCTGTTGCTTGTTCTTTATTTCATTGGTTTCTGCTTTTATCTTTATTATTTCCTTTATCCTCTTACTTGGGCTTCATTTGCTCTTTCTCTTTCCAGTTTCTGAAATGGAAATTTACATTATTGATGCTTAAACCTTTCTCTCTTTTCCAATACAAATTAAAAGCTATGAATATCCCTCTAAACACTGCTTCAACTGCATCTGACAAATTTTTGTTGGACTTTCATTCGGTTTGAAGTATTTAAAAAATTTCTTTGTGATTTCATCTTCATGTGTTAAACAAGTGTTGAATTATTTCCAAATATTTGGGGGCTTTTCTATATGCCTTTTTTATTGACTTCTAATTTCACTGTGTTAACACAAGAAAAAAGAAAAAACCTCTGTAAGTTTTCAATCTTTTGAAATTTACTGAGATATTTTATGGCCCAGCATATGTTCCACCTTGATGCACAGTCAGGTAGACAATATTTACATGAGACAATGTATTTGCTGTAGCTGCTGGGTGTGGTGTTCTACAAATATCAGTAAGGAAAGGTTGTTGATAATGTTGTTGGAATCTTTTATATGTTTAATTTTTTTTGTCTAGTTTTACTACCAATTTCAGAGAGGAAGTATTAAAATCTACCTATGATTGTGGGTTTTTCTATTCCTTTGGTTCTATCAAGTTTTTACTTCCTGTACTTGAAAACTCTGATATTAGATGCATATACATTTATGGTTGTTATATTTTCCTGATGGACTCTGAAATATTTTCATCATTATTATGAAGTGTTTTATCATTATGAAATGTTCCTATCTCTGGTAATATTAATTTTCTTGTAGTCTACAGTGTGATATTAATGTAACCATACCAACCTAATTGTGCTTACTGTTTGCATATAGGATATTTTTTCTACCCTTTTACTTTTAACCTGCATCTTTATGCTTTAACGGTCTCTTGTAGATTACACGTAGTTGGATCCTGCATAAATCTAATTGAACAATATTAGTCTTTCAATTAGAGTGTTTAATCCATTTGCATTTTTTAAAAACTATTTTAGGGCCGGCCGAGTGGCTCGATGGTTAAGAACTCGCTTGGGATGCCAGAGGGCCCTGGTTCAGATCCCACATATGAGGGCCAGTGACACTGCCCTCTACAGCTAAGATGCTGAACAACAGCTCAACCTGGAGCTGGGCTGCCGTGAGTCGCCGGCGACGGCGTGGGCTGCAGTCCCTGTGGCAGTGGATTGCCATGGGCTACCATGTGTGGCCAGCAGCCAGCGTGAGCGGCCAGCAGCCGCAGTGAGCGGCCGTCCAGAAGCCGGCGACTGATCTGCCTCGCCAGAGAAGAGCGCAATGATGGTGCCAACTTGGGCCAGTGAAGCAACATCCTCCACAACTAGATTGAAGAACAAAACGACAGCAACTTGTCTGTTCCCCTTCCCCCAATTCCCCAGCACTGTTCCCATCCCCCCAATTCCCCAATAAAAATCTTTTAAAAAAAAATAAATAAATAAATAAAAACTATTTTATTGGGGAATCGGGGAAGGGGAACAGAAGAGTTGCTGTCCTTTTTGTTGTTCAGTCTAGTTGTGGAGGACGTCGCTTCACTGTCCCATGTTGGTATTATCATTGTGCTCTTTCCAGGTGAGGTAGTCGCTTGCTGGCCACTAGAGCCACTCATGGCGGCTCACGGCAGCTCACGCCAGCTGCCGGCCAGCCCCACTGCAGCTTACACCGTTGCCAGCGACTCTCGGCAACCCAGCTCCAGGTTGAGCTGTTATTCCTCATCTCAGCTGTAGAGGGCATGTCACTGGCCCTCATGTGGGATCCGAACCAGGGCTCTGCTGCTCAGAGCTGGTGTCCCAAGCCAACCCTAACCAATACGCCACTCTGCCAGCCCAGTCCATTTGTATTTTAATATAATGATTGATAAGATCAAGTTTAAGCCTACCATTTGCTACTTGTTTTTAATGTCTTTTGTTTGGTTTGGTTTTGGTTTCTGTTTTAGCCTTCTCTTTGGTTAACAGGAACGTTTCAGTATTTTTAATATTCCATTTTAATTCCTTGTTATCTCTTCAAATATGCATCCTTACACTTGTTTTTAATGTTTGTTCCAGGGATTATATTATATTATGCATTCTTTCCCCCCCACTTTTTATCATGGTAAAATATACAAACATAAAATTTACCATAGTCATTTTTTAATGTACAGTTCAGTGGTATTAAATACATCCATAATGTGCTACTATCACGACCACCCATCTCCAGAATTCTTTTCATTTTGTAAAACTGAAACTCTGTCCCCATTAAACTAATTCTCTATTCTCCCCTCTCCCCCAGTACTTGTCAACCACCATTCTACTTTCTGTCTCTATGATTCTGACTACTCTGAGTATGTCCTATAAGTGGAATCATACATTTGTCTTTTTGTGGTGAGTTTATTTCATTTAGCATGATGTCCTCAAGAGTCATGCGTGTTGCAGCATAAGTCAGAATTTCCTATTTAAAGCTGAATAACATTCCAGTGTATGTATAGACCACGTTTTGCTTATCTGTTAACTATCAATGGACATTTGGATTGCTTCCACATTTTGTGAATAATGCTGTTATGAAATGGGTATATAAATATCTTTGAAGCCCTGTTTTCAATTCTTTTGGGTATATACCTAGAAGTGGAATTGCTGGATAATATGGTAATTCTATTTTTAACTTTTTTTGGAATCACCATACTGTTTTCCACAGAGACTGCACCATTTTACATTCCACCAACAGTGCACAGGAGTTCCAATTTCTCTATTTTTGCACCAAACATTTTACTTCTTGGAATTTTTCTTTTTTTGATAGTGGCCATCCTAATGAGTGTGAGGTGGTATTTCATTGTAGTTTGAATTTGCATTTCCCAAATGAGTGGTGATGTTGAGCATTTTCATTTCCTTATTGGCCATTTGCATGTCTTCTTTGCCTATTTTTGAATCAGGTTGTTTTGTTGAGTTTTATGAGTTCCCTATATAGTCTGGATATTAATTATCAGATATACGTATGATTTGCAGATATTTTCTCCCCTTCTATGGGTTTGCTTCTGTACTCTGTGGATAGTGTCTTTTGCTACACAAATTTTTAAATTTTTCATGAAATCCATTTTATCTATTTTTTCTTTTGTTGCACGTCTTTTGTGTCATATCCAAGAAATTACTGCCAAATCCAATGTCATAAAGCTTTTGCCCCATGTTTTCTTCTAAGAGGTTTATAATTTTAGGTCTTATATTTAGGTCTTTGATACATTTTGAGTTAGATTTTCTATGTAGTGCTAGGTTAAGGGTCCAACTTCATTCTTTGGGGATGGATATTCAGTTTTCCCAGCATCATTTGTTGAAAAGACTGTTCTTACCCCACTGAATGGTCTTGATACCCTTGTCAAAAGTCATGTGACCATACATGCAAGAGTTTATTCAGAGGCTCTCTATTCTATTCCATTGATCTATATTTCTCTCTTTATGTCAGTACTACACTATTTTGACTACTGTAGTTTTATAGTGAGCTTTGAAGTCAGAAGTGTGAATTCTCTGCCTTTGTTTTCCTTTTTCAAAATTGTTTTGGCTATTCAGTCACTTGAGATTCAATATGAATTTTAGAACAGGTTTTTCTTTTTTTGCACAAAATGTCAATGGGGTTTTCATAGGGATCCATTGAATATGTAGATTTGAGTAATACTGACATCTTAACAATATTGTCTTTCAATCCATTAGCATGGGACGTATTTCCATTTATTTAGGTCATCTTTAATTTTTTTCAGCAATGTTTTGTAGTCTTCATTGTGCAATCTTTTACCTCCTTGGTTAATTCCCAAATATTTTATTCTTTTTGATGACACTGTAAATGAAGTTGTTTTCTTAATTTCCTTTTTGGACTGTTTATTATCAGTGTATAGAAATGCAACTGATTTCTGTGTGTTGACTGTATCCTGCTGCTTTGTTGACTTCATCTATTAGTTCTAACAATTGTTTTGTCGAATCTTTAAGATTTTTTACATATAAGATCATATCATTGGGGGAGGGAGTTATCACTTTGTGAGGGGTGAAATGTATAACTACTACATGGTTTTGTAAACCTGAAGCTAATATAAATAAATACATAGATAAATAAACAAATATATTTTAAAAGATCATATCATCTGTGAACAGAGATAATTTTACTTTGTCCTTTCCAGTTTGGAAGCCTTTTATTTCTTTTTCTTGCCTGACTGCCCTGGCTACTAGTACCATGTTGAATAGAAATGGTGAAATTGGGCATCCTTGCTTTGTTCCTAATCTCACAGTACAATCTTGCAGTTTTTCACCACTGAATACAATATTATTCATCCATTCATCTGTTGATGGACACCTGCGTTGCTTTCACCTTTGGCTATTATGAAGAATGCTGCTATCTATGAACAAGGGTGTGGGACTGATTTTTAAAATTTAAATGTCAAATATTCATTGCTAATATATAGAAATACAACTGATTTTTGCATATTGGCCTTATATCCTGTTACCTTACTAAAATAATTTCATATTCTAGGGATTTTTTTGTGGATTGCAGTGGATCTTAGAATTTTCTATGTAGACAATCATGTCATCTGCGAATAAAGATAGTTTTATTTTCTCCTTGCCAATGAATGCTACCCCTTTTTCTTGTTTTATTACACTCATTAAGAATTCCAGTATGACACTGAATGGAAGTGATGAGTAGATATCTTTACCTTGTTACTGACCATAAGGGAAAAACTTGCAGTCTTTCACTGAAAGGGAATTATTAGCTGTAGTGTTTTTGTTTTTGTTTCTGATAGATGCCCTTAACCAGGTCAAGGATGCACCCTTTGTTCATAGTTTGCTGAGAATTTTTATCATAAATAGATGTTGAATTTTGTCAAGTGCTTTGCCCTCATCTATTGAAACATGATTTTTCTTCTTTAGTCTGTCAATATGGTGAATTACACTGATTTAATTTGTAATGTTCAACCAGTCTTATATTCCCAGTATAAACCCCATTTGGTAAAGGTGTCTTACCTTTTATATATTGCTGGATTTGATTTACTAGTATTTTGTTGAGGATTTTCGTGCATATATTCATGAGGTATACTGATTATTTTTCTTTTTTTCTAATGTCTTCGGTTTTGATATCTGGGTAATGCTGGCCTCATAAAATGAGTTGTAGTGTTCTCACCTTTTCTATTTTCTGGAAGAGCTTGGGTAGAATTGATATTATTACTTCATTAAATGTTTGGTAAAACTTGCCTTTGAAGTAATCTGGGCCTGGAGTTTTCTTTGTTGGAAGATTTTAAACAAAGAGTTCATTTTCTTTCCACAGTATATTCAGGTTATCGCTTTCTTCTTGAATTTTGGTGTTTTAATTAATTTGTACACTTTATCTAAATTGTTGACTTTACAGCAGAGAGATAACCTTATTTCCCTTTTAATATCTGTAGCTTCTGTATGTAGTGATATTCCATCTTTCATTTCTGACATTTATAATGTGTCTTCTTTTTATTTTGGTCAGTCTGCCTAGTTATCAAGTGTATTGATCTGTTCAAATGACTAACTTTTGGGCTCACTTATTTTCTATTTCTGTTTTCAATTACACTAATTTCTGCTCTTATCTTTATTATTTCTTTCCTTCTGCTGTCTTTGGGTCTAATTTGCTTTTTCTAGTTTCTAAAGTGGAATTTTAGATTATTTATTTGGTACTTCTTCTTTGTTCCATAGGTTAATTAGAGGTGCGTTAATTTCTAAATGTTTGTGGCTTTTCCAGATATCTTTCTGTTATTGACTTCTATTTTAAGTCCATTATGGTCAGAGAATATATCATCTGTAATTTTAATTCCTTTAGGATTTTAACTTTTATTGTCCCAGAATATGATTTATTTTGGTGAACATTCCACTTGCCCTTGAAAAGAGTAAATATATTGTTACTGTTGGCTACAGTAGTCTATCAATGGCAACTAGGTCAAGTTGGTAGTGTTGTTCAGGTCTGTCATATTCTTGTTGATTCTGTCTACTTATTATTCCATTGATTACTGAGAATGAAATGATGATGTCTGCAATTGCAGATTTGTCTATTTCTTTTAGTCAGTTTTTGTCTCGTGTCATTTGGTACTTTGTCATTGGGGGAATCCATATTTAGGATTGTTATGTTTTCTTGGTGCATTGATTTTTTTAACATTATGTAATGGCCCTATTTATACTTGGTAGTTTCCTTTGTTCTAAGGTCACTTCTGCTTTATTATGATTAGTGTTGGTACATCTTTTTAATTTTAATCAATATGAGAAGCCAACAAACTTTTTCTGTAAAAGGCAAGTAAATAGTTTAGAATTTGTGGCTGCAATGGTGTCTGTTTCCTCACCCTTCTCTTCCTCATAACCCTCATAAAGTGTAAAAAAACACTCTTTTTAAAACAGATCATGGACTGGATTTGGCCTGTGGGCCAGTTCACTGGTCCCTATACAATTATATTTAAGGTGCATTTCTTTTCTTTTTTTTTTTTTAAAGATTTTTATTGGGGAATTGGGGGGATGGGAACAGTGCTGGGGAATTGGGGGAAGGGGAACAGACAAGTTGCTGTCGCTTTGTTCTTCAGTCTAGTTGTGGAGGACGTTGCTTCACTGGCCCAAGTTGGCACCATCATTGCGCTCTTCCTGGGCAAGGCACATCAGTCGCCGGCTTCTGGACGGCCGCTCACTGCGGCTGCTGGCCGCTCACGCTGGCTGCTGGCTACATATGATAGATCATGGCAACCCACTGCCACAGGGGCTGCAGCCTACGCCGTCGCTGGCGACTCATGGCAGCCCAGCTCCAGGTTGAGCTATTGTTCAGCATCTTAGCTGTAGAGGGCAGTGTCACTGGCCCTCCTATGTGGGATCTGAACCGGGGCCCTCTGGTGTCCCAAGCCAGTTCTTAACCATCGCGCCACTCAGCCGGCCCAAAGGTGCATTTCTTATAGACAGCATCTAATTGGGTTTTTTATTTTTTCAAGCCAATGTGGTAGTATCTGTTTTTAATTGCTGTGTTTAGGACCATTCAGATTTAGTGCAATTATTGCTAGAATTGAATGCAGGTCTACCATTTTATTATTTTTCTCTTTTTTCTCATTTTTTTCCTCTGTTCCCTTTTCTGACTTCTTTGAATTGTTTGAATTTTTCTTTTAAGATTTTCTATTGGGGGGAGTTGGGGGAGGGAACAGTGTTGGGGAATTGGGGAAGGAGAACAGAAAAGTTGCTGTCCTTTTGTTCTTCAGTCTAGTTGTGGAGGACGTCGCTTCACTGGCCCATGTTGGTATTATCAATGTGCTCTTCCCAGGTAAGGCAGATCAGTCGCCGGCCTCTGGACGGCTGCTCATGGCAGCTCACGCCGGCTGCCGGCCACTCATGGTAGCTTATGGGAGCCCACTGCAGAGCCACTGCAGCCTATGCCACTGCTGGCAACTCACGGCAGCCCAGCTCCAGGTCGAGCTGTTGTTCACCATCTTAGCTGTAGACGGTACAGCGTCACTGGCCCTCATGTGGGATCCGAACCGGTAGCCCTGCTGCTCAGAGCTCATGCTACCAAGCCAACTCTTAACCAAAGAGCCACTTGGCTGGCGCTAAACTTTTTTTAATATTTCATTTATTTTGTCTTTTGTCTTTTTGGTTATATCTCTGTGTGTTACTTTTTAGTTGTTGCTGTAGGGGTATAGAAACCAAACTTTTCACAATCTATTTAGAGTTAATATTTAACCACTGTGTGTAAAATATAGAAGCTTTATAATCATCTTTACTTCCTCTATGTTCCTTTCTCTATGTTGTCACGTGTATTACATCTACATACATTAAATCTCTGATGTTATGTTTGCTTTTTAAAGTTATACATATTTTAACGTACTTGAGTAAAGTATTCCATTATTTTTGCCCAGCTATTTACTTTTTCTCTTGCTCTATCTTCATTCCTGATGTCCCAAGTTTTATTCTGGTGTCATTTCCCTTTCGTCTGGAGAACATTCTTTCATATTTCTTTGAGAGCAGTCCTGCTGGTGATGAATTATTTTAATTTTTTCTTCTTCTGAGTATGTCTTTATTTTGCTTGGAAAATATTTTTGCTGGACTTAGAATTCTGAGTTGACAGTTCATTGCATATTTTTAAAGATGTTGTTTTGTTTCCCTGTCTTTTGACCACCATTGTTTTTGATGAAAAATCTTCAGTTATTGTTTTCCTTCATGTAAGGCATAATTTTTCTCTGGCTGCTTTCAATATTTTCTTTATCTTTGGTATACAGTAATTTGATTCTGATGTGTCTGGGTGTGGTTTTCTTTGACTTTATCCTGTTTGTAGTTCTCTATGCTTCTTGAACCTGTAAATTTATGTCTTTTGACATATTTCGGAAAGCTTAGCTATAATTCTTTCAAAAAATTGTTTTGGATTCTGGTGGAAACTGAAAATGTTTGGGCCATTCAAAATAAATAAATTCTGGACATCTACTATAGAACACAGGATCTATGATTAACAATACTGTATCGTATACTTTTTAAAAACTTGCTAAGAGAGTAGAATTTATGTTAAGTGCTTTTACCACAAAAGGAGGAACAAAACCCAGAAAAAGAGGCAGGAGGAAACTTGGAGGTGAAGATCAGGTTATAACATTGATAGTGATAAGAGTGGCATGGGTGTACGTACACTTAGCTCTAAACTCTTCAACTATCTAAAATTTGTAATTTAAATTATAATTTATAATTTAATTTATAGATTATAACTATAATTTAAAGCATTAAATATCTATAGGTTTTTGTATGTCAATCACACCTCAGTAGAGTGGTTAAAATTTTTTTTCTGTGCCAACCTCGTCCTCTTCTCTTTTAGGGATTTCAGTAAGAATGTTACACCTTTTGATAATGACTGAGTCCCTGAGGAACTCATTTTTTAAAAGCCTTGCTCTGAATTCTTCAGATTAGATAATTTCTATTGATCTATTTTCAAGTTTACTGCCCCTTTCCTCTGTCATCTTCATTCTGCTGTTAGCCTACCCAGTGAAAATTTTTGTGTCAGATGCTGCTTCTCATTTCTAAAATTTTGATTTTTTAAAAAATAAACTGTTTCATTCATAAATTTTACATTTATAAAAAGGTTGCAAAAATAATAATACAGGGCGTTTTCAAATACCCCTCACTCAATTTCCCCTAATGTTAACATCTTACATTGCCATGTACCACGGTATGTTTGTCACAACGAAGAGGTCAACACTGGCACATTACTCTTAACTAAACTCCAGACTTTATTCAGTTTTCACCAGTGTATACACTAATGTCCTTCTGTTGTTGTTCTAGGATTCACTCCAGGATACCACATCATTTTTAGTGATTCTTTGTTACAGTTTGCCAAAACTTTTCAAGATTGTTCAGATTTATCTCATGAAGGATAATTAGAACAGTTGCTTTTACATCTTTGATAATTCCAACATTTGGCTCATCTTGGGTTATCATCTTTTAATTGTCTCTTCCCGGGAGATTTGGTCAGATTTCCCTGGTTCTCGGTATGCTGAGTAACGTTGGATTTTTATCCTGGACATCTTCTTCAGTTTTGTTATGCGAGAAAACTGGATATTGTTAAAAAATGCTCTGGAGAATGTTGGCTTTCTTCTCCTTTTACCTCCTCCCCCTCCTCTTCTCTCGTCCTCCTCCTTCTTCTGTTTTAGCAAGCAGTCTTCCAGGTCAGGCTCACACTAAAAGTTCCTTCCCTGGGCAGTTGCCCAGTTCCTCGGCCAACTCAGCCCCCAAGCTCTGGCTGAGCTGTTTTCACATGCGGGGTGCGCCTCCCACTCAGAGGTTAGTGTGGAGCTGAGTGGTGGTTTATAAGTAAGGTAGCCCAGCTCTCAAAGACTTTCGGTGCCCCTGCCCGTGGGAACAGGACCTAGCCAGTCCTGCATGAGTGCTCGCTGTACCGTTCGGTTCTGCCGGTGGGTCTTCCCCAGTGTGGGTCGTTCGCTCATGTGCTCAGCAGGACTCAGCTGAAGGCTCATGAACCCTCTGCCGAGCTCTGGACTTCTTTCTCTTCCTGCAGCTTTCCTAGTTCCAGTTCTCTGTCCTGCAAACTCCACCTGCCTGGGCCTTCTTGAATCCTCAACTCTGTCCCTTCAAGTCAGGAAGACCACTGGCTCTCTCTTCCCTGCACTGCAGCCTGGAAATCTCTCCAGAGTCAGCTCTGACACCTGGAGGGTGAAGCACATTTGTTTCCTTTCTCTTGGGGATAACTCTTTTGGGCTGCCTGTATTCCAGTGCCTGGAAACCATTGCTGTCTATATATTTGTCTGGTTCTTTCCCTTGTTTAAGCCAGTAGGGTAAATCCAGTCCCTCCACACCACTGTGGCTGGAAGTGGAGGTCAGACCAAGCTTTAAGTAGATGTTAAACAGACTTTCCCTGCAGGATGGCCCCCTACCACCCCATCACCATGAGTTTCATCTGCTCAGGTTCCTGCACTTGTTCTCTCACACCCCATGCCAATGAGATGGCGACTTTCTGTTGGCATTCTAGCCACCCTGTACTAAGTAACCCTTACGATGTTTGCTCTCACTAACCCTCCTTAGACCCTTGGGCCTTCCCTGGAACCTGAATTTATTCCAGCTAGGACTGAGTATGGAAGTGGGATCACCGCAGGCGCGAGGGATGGGGCAGGCATCTGGCGCACTGCAGCCAGAGGGTTCTCTTAAAGGTGCGAATTCAACCTGTTCCTGGTCTACTCAAAACTCTGCATTGGTTCCCATTGCTCAGAATAAAAACTGAACTCCCCACATGGCCTGCAAGGCTGTGCATGCTCTGGCCCTGCCCCTCACTCCCATCCCACCTCACCCCCCATCTCTGGACCCCTCTCTCCTTTCCAGCCACACTGGCCTCCTTTCTGCTCTGCTACATGTCCCACCCCAGGGCCTTTGCACATGCGGTTCCCGCTGCCTGGAATTATTTATTCTATCTTCTGCACCATTTACTATTCACTCATCCTAGCAATGGCCGCTCAGATGTCACTTCCTGGGAGAAAGCTGGCCCTCTCTCCTGCTGCACCGTCCTCTCTGCTACAACTGCCATTTGTGGGCTGTTTATTTATAACACTTTTCTTACCAGAGCCGGGAAGGAAATGGGACTTTGCTGTCTTCCATCCACAGGAGGAAACGACGGCGCCTTCCTTGGGCCCCAGCTGGCTGGCAGGGCTGTACTCGCCGGGCCCGTCTGAACCAAAGCGCGTCACCCATGGGGCGCGTTTGTTTAGTCTCTGAAAAATCTCCATAAAAAAAAAAAAAAAGCTCTTTACAGGTGAGGGCAGCATGGCAGGGCTCTTGCTGCGTCCTCAGAACCTTCCCAAGACGGTTACAGGGCACGGGCGAGAAGCGAGTGCAGGCTGTGACTGCTGTCCTTGTCTGCCTGCGCCCCGTGCAAGGACGGCAGCTCCCACGTTAACCGGCAGCAACACTCACCTCCTGTTGTCAAAACACCGATAGGCCCTCATCTCGCAGCACCTGTCCTGGCTGCGCCGGGGCTGCTGGTCACTGATACGCGCCAACCCCTTCTCCCCCGTGTGCCAGACGAGGAAACGGAGGCTCGCGGCTCTGGGACCGTCCCAGGTGCTGACTGAGGCCTGTCGCCGACCCCTCCGCGGGCTGCTCAACGACTGTGCTCAGAGTGGGCCGCCTGGGCGGGCGCCTTCCCAGCAGCCTCTGCGCGGAACCAGAAGGACGTCCTGCCCAGCCGCAGGCACCGCCCCTTCCGCCGGAAATGCCCTGGAAGGGCGGGCTGGAAGAAGACAGCTGGGGTGGGGGTGGACAGGTGGAAACCCTAAGCTCCGGACAGCGGGCTCTCCTTTGTTATTCTTTCTCTGGCTTTGGCGACTGATTGGGCCTGAGAAAATGCTGGCCATTCAGCTTTTCCTCTACCCTTCAGGAATGTGTCTGTGCTCAAGAACATGGAAGCATGTGGCAAGCACACCTGCGTTACAAAGACATGCAGACAGCAGGTCAGCTGGTGCAAATGCTCACCCGCAGCAGGAGGGAGCCTCAGGAGGGGGCTTCAGTGTGCAGGCAAAGGAGGATTTTGCTTTTTAGGTGGTATTTTCATAGGTGTATTGTTTCCAGGTAAGCAGACTTGCTGAGTGGCTCCACGTCTTCCAGCTACAAAACCATCAGAGTCAGTATTTCAACCCCATTCTGCTGACCCAAAGCCTGGGAGCAGCACACTCAGCTATCCAGCCTCTCAGGTCACAGGAGGCCAAAGGGGTTCAGGGCCCATCCATTTTACAGATGAGGACTCGGGGCCCCCCCACACAGAGCTCCCTGGGGTATTTAGCCCATAATGACTCCCCATTGAGCTGGTCACATCTGTGGCCATCCATGGCCTTATGTACCTATTGACTCACCTCCCTCTTCCATTAACCCCCCCCATACCTGCTGGTCCCCTACACTGTAGGGGAGGGGCTCCAAAAGTCAGAGGGCTTGGGACAGAAGACAGAAGTGCAGAGAGAGCACAGGCCACCTGGGTTTGATGTCCCCCAAACACACAAACTAGCTTTTGCACCTGCTGGTTGGGAATAAGATAAAAATTGCTTATGAAATGTTAGCTATCCTAGTGGTCACTACTAATCATCTCCATGGTTGGGACACGAAAGTGAGCATTTGAGGTGCACCGGGGGGATCCTTCCAGCACACGGGCCTCATTCAGCCCAGCCTCCTGCAGGGTGGCTGTGGCTCCCACTTTGACGCTGCTGGGAACCAGCTCTGTCAGAAGCTGGGAAGACAGTCCCCAAGAGGGATCAGCTTTTCAGGAGTTACATACAGGTGGTGCTTAATAAATATTATTGGATGAGGAAGCTGCATTGGACCAAGCATGCTCATGGATGCCACGGGAAGCCACCCAGCCTTTGGGTGAAGAAGGAGGGAGAGTATCAGGCATTAAAGAGGCCTATAGTTATGGAGTTAGTGGAAACTTCCTAAATTGATTTGGGGGGGGTGGGGGTGGGGGAAGGGGTCCGAGCCTGTGGAGTTACTCAGCCAACAGGAACCCACCCACAGTTTCAGCTTGAGGGCATCTCGTGCTCTAATTGTGCTAACGGTGCATGTAAACCAGGCCTCTGAGGTTTTTAATTGGGGGTTTTTGCTTTTTATTTTGTTTTCCTGACTGAAGAATCCTCCCTGGACTGAACCCCAAAGCTCTCAGTACCACAATGGGCACTGAGGGAAAAACAGCCCACCAGGTAAAAGTCAGGACCCTTCCCATCCTTCGAGGGAGGGATACTCCTCCTGGATACTCCTACCCTCACACCTCTGTCCTCCTGCTCCACCGATGGTGCTCCCTGGGCCATCAGTGGGAAAGGCGAGCCCGGGTTTGGGGACCAAGGGATGAGGCAGCCTCTCCCGCTCTGTCCTAGTCACATGCGCTAGGACCCCCACTTGGGCCAGCGTTCTTCCCTTGCTGTGCCTGGCTCCAGGTGCGGGGCTCAGCCACCCCTTGCATGATGACAGTATCTCACATGTGCGTGGGGCCTGGTACTTTTCCAAGGGCTTTTAAATGCATTATCTTGTCGGAGGCTCATTTGAGGCAAGGACTCAAAGCACACTGGAAAACAACTCATTTACTGACTCCTGAATGGGCGGAAGCTGAATGCAGCGTATGTTTTTGCTGAATCTCAAACCAAAACAACCTTTTGTTAAAGAACAAACAAATAAACAAAAATGCTGAACATCAAGTCACCAGGGAACGCAGTCTGAGCAGAGGCTCTGGGCAGAGAGTCATGCAGCAAATTCAAATCCAGCGAACGTTTTGGGGCAGGGGCTGCTGGGGTCACAGATGTGCTCACAAGGGCCAGGGAGTGATGGTGCCAAGTCCTCCCCCTCACGTGGGGGATGGGGGTTAAACAACAAACAGCTCAGTTGTCCCAAGGCGGGTAGGTGGTGAGCTCCACATCTCAGCTATCGACCAGGGGAGGCAGAGCCCAGGGGCCTCATTCTCCTGAGAGCCAGGTGACAAGCAACTGTTTCCCTAAACATCCATCATGGGCCTGTACCAAGCAACCCCCTGATGTGGTCACCTTGAGTGACCCTGCATCTTCCAGGCCTGTAGATGTCCCCTAGCCTGGTGCAGGCTCTCCCCTGGTGTTGCAACCTCTGCTAACACCTGACTTTTGGGGATGGGGTTCTCTCAGTGCTGGACACCGTAGTTGAGGTCCCTCTACCGGGGTGCGGCTGACTGCACCCCTAGTTCATATAGCCCACTCCCACAGGCAACAGGACATGGACTGGCTGGCGTTCTGGAATGCCACAGTCCATCTACAGCAGCTGAGGCCTGCCGATACGCCTGTGACCAGCTCAGCGGCCGAGTGGTGGGTGGTCCAGGAGTGGTGGCCAGGCTGTGACTAGAGCCAAGGCTGCAGCCGCGGGACCTGGAACTGGTCACCGATAATGACAAAGCCAGCCCCAGAGTCTGGGCTTCCTGATGGGTTATGGGTGAGGCTCTCCCAGGCCTGGGCTCTTCAGAACCTTCAGGCCCCTTCTCACCCCTGCTCCCCAGAACTGCCCTGCGTTCCCTCAGCTCCAGAAAGACACAAAGATGGGTGGCTCACTCCATTGGGTAAGCTGCTAGCAACAGCCTGAACCAAGGCTCCAAACTCGAAGGAGAGTGGGGTCTTCCATCCCTGCACCTGCGCACCAAGCCCTGGAGAAGCCACTAGCTCCCAGCAGGAAGCCAGGAACTCTTTCCATTGCTGGTGCCCCATCCCAAAAGAGACATTTCCATTCTCTCGTCCCTGGTTCCTGTCTGCAGGGTAACGTGCTCTGCTGCAGGCTGCCCGCCAACCCCTTGTGGGTGCTACGATCCCAGACACCCTGACAGGAGGTTGTGTGGACTGAGTGGCTAGAGTTTGCTCCTGCCTCCCACCTGGCTGAGCGCAGAGCTGCAGCCACCTCTCCCGGGATGGGTGCTGACACCCACCTGCCCCCCCAGTATTTGAGGGCTCTATATGTCAGGGAAGATGTGACCAAGCTCATCCGGGAGCACTTCCTGGGCATCGCCCACTCCATCATGTATCATGAGTTGCCCTATGTGGACCGTCTGCTCAGGCTCTGCGCAGACATCTTCCTGGTCCAGGAGTTGGGCGAGCTGGGGCTGGAGCAGCAACTCTTTTGCCAAACTTGTCTTGTACCGCTCGCCAGAAACCATGGCCAAGGGGGACCCGCCAGTGCCCACCTGCCCCCGCAGCCGGCCACCCCCTGACCCTGTTGCCGGGGCTCCAGCGGGGCCAGGGGAGGCAGCCATCTCGTCCTAAAGCCCTTTGGCCATGGGGAAGGCAAGTCTTTAGCTTCCCGCTGCCGTCCCCCTGCCGCCGGGCATGCAGGCCAGGCCCTGAGCCTGCAGCTGGTCCCCAGCCGGGTCCCTGGCCCTAAGGCCGCCTTTGTGCCTGTACAAGGGAGATTCAGTTCGTCCCCTGCTCCTTGACCCTGCATCCTGCAGCCCCCTGGCCGGGGGGAGCGGACAGTGCCAGCTGCCTGGAGAAGGAACTAGACCACCTCAGTGATCTCTTTCCTCCGGGGCATCTCAGGGGGGAGCTGGCGGAGCTGCTTATTGCAAGGCCATTAAGCAAGCTAATGACCCATGAAGGCTCCTGGCCTCTCCGGCCGCCCTGGCCGCGCCTCCCCGGGCTCAGAGCCCGCTACCCAGCGACTGCCTTGTGACCGCTATTATTGTTCTTTAATGTGTCGGGCCCCCGTTTTCCCAGTCAGGGCCCGGGTCTCGGAGCTGCCTGCCTTTTCTGGCTGGACCAAGACTGTGCACACAGCAGGCAGTTAATAAATATTTACTTGGGGTCAAGCCCAGAAAGAGTCACCTTGATTTCCAGGGCTGGGGAAGGGACTTGGGAGTCAGGGGACACTTGGGCAGGTGTGAGGGAGTCAGTGGGCCAGGGCATAGCCTGGGGACGTGTGTCCTACAGCCATGTTCTCGCCCCTCTGTCCCCAGCAGAGGAGGTACGGGCAGGAGCCTCTGTCAGCTGGGGCCTGAATCTCTGATCTCTTCCTCTGGACTAGGCAGCTGCTGGGATGGAGCACGAGAGGGGGCAGAGGCCCCATCTGCACCCTCACCCAAACTTGGGGAAGCCGGCTCCCACACGCCCTGGCCTCGCCTCACCTGCCTCACCTGGTCCCAGGTGGCAGGGGTCTCCCTGAATCCTGGTTGAGTCCTGCCCTTCAGCCTGAGGATCACGCCCAGGGGGCCTTCAGTGCCGAGGAAACATACCTGACCCAGTATAACACTTGGGGTCACGGTGCGCTTGGGGCTAGGACAGCCTTCCCTGCAGACCCAGCTCAGAGCCTGGCGCTGCTTTGGGAAAAGGTGGCAGCAGCCCAGAGCCTCAGACCCACGGGCAGGCCTCAGGGTGGGTTTCTAAAACAGGGTGGGAGAAAGAGTGAGACGGAGGCAAAGATGAGGTATGGTACAGCCATATTTAATTCAACTGCTGGTGAATTCTAAGGGGCCAGAGCACAGACTTCTCTTGTTCTATAAAATTGGGTCCCCAAAGCAAGTCACCTCCATCCTTTCAAAGGGGGTGTGTTATCTGGAGACAGTGGCAGCCCTGGCTGGGGAACAGGCCTGGGCTCTCTAATGTGGGTGCCATGCGTGGGGCCTGGGGCTAGAAACAGGGCCACGGGCACCCACCTTGGCCACCAAGTGGATGGATGCAGGAGGGCCACCAGGCCAAAAGCGATGGGGCCACTCATGCATCCTGGGGCCCAAGGTCACGCGGAGGCCTCTGGAGAGAGCACCGTTTGCAGAAGCTGGCTGGCAACCCAAACAGAAACAGCCCCAGGGCCCCACCAACCCCTAAGCTGTCTTCTAATACATAAGAAGGAACCAATTCCATTACCATGACAACTAAAAACAAAAACAAACCAAAGCCCACCTTAAGGTATAATCTTTCAACTGCTTAAAATTAATCAGTGCAAAGTGAAACCGGGCCCTCCGTGGCTGGGCCAGGAAGGCGGCCAGCCTCACACGAGCCTGCGCCTCTTGGAGTCCCTCTCCGTGTCCCCCTCCTGGGCGTCTGCCTCACAGCCGAGTGGGGACACCAGGTTCAGCAGCGGGTCCTCAGAGGCTCGTCCGAAGAGCGCCAGCAGGAGGGCCACGCCGAAGCCGGTGGCGCGCTCACCCTACAGGTGAAGGGCAGGGTGGAAGCGCTCTGCCAGCCCAGCCGGCCCAGCTCAGCAAGCCCACCTCTGCGGGGAGGGCCCTTGTTCTGCAGCCCCTCCTGCTGCCCCGCCACACTCGGGCCCAGCCCAGGTCTCCTCAGGGCGCAAAGGCTGAGACCCAGGGCCCTGGGCCTCTTGCAGAGGATGCGCTGGCTAGGGAAGAACCGCACACAGCAGCCACTCTGTTCCCAGAGATGAGGAGACTAGAGGTCAGGGGGGACCACAGCTGGCCGGGAGGCCGGGCCACGGGCAGTATGTCCCTCCACACAGAATGTTTCCGATGAGCTCAGCCTGCAGCTCGAGCCAGGGAGGGACTCGGATGCATGAGCTGGTGGGAGCGCCAGGCCAGTGGGGAGGAGGCGTGTGGGGAAGTGGGCTAGCTGGCCGGCCAAGGGAGTGTCCTCATAGGGGAGGGGATGACACCCA
Source organism: Hipposideros armiger (assembly GCF_001890085.2). Classification (NCBI taxonomy): domain Eukaryota; kingdom Metazoa; phylum Chordata; class Mammalia; order Chiroptera; family Hipposideridae; genus Hipposideros; species Hipposideros armiger. The sequence goes on from NW_017731382.1 coordinate 3,726,859, forward strand.
CAGGGGCCCAGACTCACGGCGTGCACAGGCGCGGCGATGTCCAGGTGGACCCAGACCCCGGGCCAGTCGAAGCCGATGTGTGAGGCAATGAAAAGGCCAGCACAGGAGCTGGGGCTGTTGTCCCGGTCCTGGCGGGACAGAAGGACAGACGGTGACCCTTCCCCTCCCACCAATGGGGTGGGGGAGAGGGGCGCCACCAAGAACGCCTTTGGGGCTGCTTCTGTGTGGGCCCACTGTGGACACCCCCACACCCTCTGGACCTGCCCCGCCATCCTCAGCCATCACCCGCCCTGATGTCTGCAAAAAAAGGTCCGGGGGGAGGGCCCAGGGCAGAGAAGTAGCTGAGAGGGACCTGGGACCCCACGGGCCTTGCCTTCACCCAGGGGGCAGCCAGCAAAACGACTGGTGGGGGCAGCAGCCCCAAGATGCAGAGGAACCCCAGTACCCACCATGGGGGACATGCTGGCAGGGAGCCCAGGGAGAGGCACATCCCTCCTTCGGACGTCCCCTGCCAGCACAGATCTGGGGCCTCACGGGGTGGGGGGGGGGCCCTGGTCTGTGCCACTGCTGTTTCCAGGGGTGATACCGGCAGGGCTGTGCGTGCCTGTTCTGTGCCATCTGGTGTGGGAGCCACTCCAGACCTACCGCCACCGAGTTCTTCATGTCTGCCACGGCCGAGGTGAACTCGCTGAAGTGCAGCTCAGGACAGTACACAAGCGGGTGCACCAGGTCCCCACACTTCTGCCCGGCCTTCACGCAGGCCGCCTCCCACTCGGCGCTGTTGGTGAGCACGGCTGCGTGGTACTTGCCGGTGGCAATGCCCTGGGAGGTGACCCCGTAGGAGGGGACCAGAGAGATACAGACAGAGCCGCACAGGGGGCATCCACACCGGAGAGGAGGAGAGGGAAACACACAGACAGCAGGAGAGGGCAGACAGCGAACGAAGAAGCCAAAGGAGAGGCAGTGAGAGGCGAAAACCAGACACAGGGGGAGGCGTGAACACAGAGCTCGCAGGGGACGGTTTCCCGGCCTGTCCTGGCCTTCAGGCCTCAGTCCGCGGGCTCTGCGGCCTGTACCCTCCCTGGGTGCCTCAGACAAGCTTCCTGGCCCCTCCCCAGGTTGTGAAGACGAAGTGACAACAATCTCTCCCCGCTTCAGTCCAGAGGGGCTCTGGCTCCCGGGGGACCCACCTGCGCTCCGGTCAGCGTAGCCATGTCCAGGATGATGTCAGCGCCCAGGTCCTTGCAGGCATAGGACACGCCGTCCGCCAGCACCAGCCTGCCCTCAGCGTCCGTGTTGTTGATTTCCACGGTCCTGGGTGGGCAGACACCCCAATCAGGACGACACTCGCTGGGGCACTGGGAACGAGTCCCTCTGGAACTGGGGTGACCCACAGAGGGCCCTCATCTCTAGAACTCCCCCCCACCAGGCGGCAGAGCCACCTCGTCCCCTACAGCCACGTGGTGCCAGGGACAGGAGTCAAGGGCATCAGGCCCATCCCGCTGCTGCTCCCCAGCCGGGAGCTGGGGCGAGCTGCCTCGGCTTCCTCGTCTGCAAGGTGAGGGCAGCATTCCCAGTGCCTGGCCCTGGGTAACGCAGGAGAGGATGCGCCTCGCAGGGTTACCCTGGGGACAGGCACCCGTGTGTGTGTGTGTGTGTGTGTGTGTGTGTGTGTGTGTGTGTGTGTGTAAGAGAGAAAAAGGACTCGTCCTGCTAAAGTAGGGTGAATCCCGAATGCTGGCACCTGGTCCAGTGACAGAGATCACCGGGCACCCCCGGGAGCAAGCCGCCTGCTGCCCAGAGGCACCTTCCCGACAGGCTTTGCCCCTGGCTGGGGTGAGCAGGGTGAAATCGGCCCCCCAGCCAGGCATGGCTCAGGCTGACCAGCCTGGCCCTGGGAAGGAGTGGGCAACGCGCCCAGAGGGAGCAGAGGGGCTGGCCTTACTTTCCTGAGTACAGCAGGTGGATGTCATCCGGCCTGGTTGCATTGGGCCCCACCGCGTTCTCCGCCAGGCAGAACACCGCGTGTAGGTTGTCCTTGAAACCCTGGAGGGGACGGGGCAGAGGCCCCAGTTAAAGGCTGGTGGTGCTCGGAGGAGGAAGGGGAGGCCGGAGCTCTCTGGCCCGCTGCGCTCCACAGCCGATGGACGGACAGACAGGGCAGCAGGGAGCAGGGCTTCCCCGCCACTCTCTGGCAGTCCTGGCAGCGGGCAAAAAGGCCGAGGCTCCCCCCCATCTGGGAAAGCCCTGCTCTTCTCCCCTGGAGCCCACGGAGGGCAGGGATGAGCCAGAAGCGGGCCGCAGCTGCAGGCGTTATCCTGGTTCTGCCGCTTCCCCGGGGTGAGAGGCAAGCCGGTCACCCAGCCAGCGGTCCGTGTCCCTCACCATACAAACCTGCTGAGCTCCACACCGCCTGTGAACAGGGACCTCAAAACGGGAAGCATCTACCTGCTGGGGCCCTTCCTAGCCATCCTGTCCAGATGCCAGGACAGACCCTCTGCTGGAGCCGAAATCAGGGATAAACAGCAAAGACGAGACAGTGCCAGCCACGGGAGTCCTCCAATCCACTTCCCCACAGGCCGGGCCACCAACCAGCAGCAGCTGTTCCCTTCAGAGAGCCACCAGAGAGCCCCTACAGCTGGGCCTGGTCCCCTCACCCCTCACAGCCTCTGACAAGCTCGTCGACCAGGGCAGCAGGCCCCGGTGGGCGGGGGCAGGTGGCAGGGGCCGGGCCTGCGGTGCTGAGCCAGGCGAGTGCCTCACTGAGTGCTGGCGGCTCTCCTGGTTAGTCTCCAGCCAGCAAGTGGACAAGAGTGCAGGTGACTGATCCTTAGGTCACTTCCCCCCACAGGGCTCATGGGGACCTGCGGCCTGTCGCTCCGCTTGGGAGAGACCCTAGGAAGGCTGGTCTGGCTCTGGGCCGGGCTCTGGAGGTGCTGGCCCCTCGGCCCTGCTAGAAGCCCCGGGGCAGTCGGGACGCCCCCGCCCCATGTGGGCCAAGCCCCTCCTTTCTCCTGGGATTCTCGCTCCTTTCTCAGGGACCAAGCTAGACCCCTGAGGCAGGAATAGAAACGATTTGCCAAGGCCTTTTGTTTCACTCTAAGTTTACTGCACAGGTGGCCCCGGATGGGTACAGGAGGTCTTGTATGTAGTGACAGGAAGGGCTGAGTCTCTTAGAAGTGGCCTGAAGCAACGACAGGAGGAGGTAAGCCACCCCCATGGAGGTTAGGGCACACCACACCTTTGTTGCATAAACACGTTTTATGGCACTTGGTCTTTGGGCTCCAAAGGACATCGCCCAACCCCCGCCCCCCAGCACAGCCGTGGGCAGGGAAGGGCGGCCTTGCATTTTTGGAACCTTTGGCCTCTGATGGGTGTGGACCCCCAGGGTGAGGCAATGCACCCCATTACCACCAAAGTATTTCTGCCTGTGTTCCTGGGGACGAGGCCTGGACTCCCCGAGAACAGACGAGGGGCCCTGTACTTCCCGCGGGCCTCCTTAACCACAAGCCTTTAGCAAGAAGATGCCTGCTGCCTCCTTGGGGCAAACACAGGAGGGCAGCCACCACCAGCTGGTCCCTCTACTGGGGGTCCCCAAAGTCACCACCAGCTGGTCTCTAACCAGGGGCTCCCCAAAGTCGCTACCTGCTGGTCCCTTAACTGGGGGCTCCCCCTTGCTCCGGAATCTGGTTCCAATTGTTGGGCTCCATGTGGCCGGGCATGTCCGGCCCTGTCCATGGGGAGCCTGCTGCTTGGTGAGCTGGTCTCCGCGATCTCGGACGTGCGGGTAATGGTGGGCACGCGGCCCCTCTGACTCCCCTGGACACCCTTGCTCAATGGTCACAGGCTACTCCCAGGGCAGACCCCAGTCCTTCACACCTGACTGTGGTTCTCAAATCCAAGCCAGCCCCTCCCCAGCCCCCGAGTGTGAGCAGCAGGCCAGGCTGGCGCAACCTGCCCCAGAGCACCCCTTCCCATTTGGGTTTTGAGAGAAGAGGCTCTTAGAACCAAGTGGGGTCTCATGAAGCCTGAATGGCACAAGGTCAAGACTGCATTCACACGAGGTGACCCTGGCAGGAGGCGGCTGAGGAAGCTGCCTTCCCCTGAGGCCTGGCAGCCAGCCGTACTGCCCCCTTTCCCTCCCCGGTCGGATCGGCGCTGCTGCACCGCCCCCCTCGCCTTCTGGGCCATGATGGACCCTGGACAGCCAGGTCTGCAGAGGATGAAGACGGCGGTCCCGGGTCCCCACCAGCACAGGTGGCACTCCCATGGTGGGTCTGGTAGGTGACTGGCCGACGCCAAAGGCTGAGCTGATGTGAAGTCAGACAACAGAAAGCTCAGATGTAGCAGGTGGCACCAGATAGGCCCTCCTTCTGACATGTCACCCCAGGCCGGAGGATAAAAAACCAAGTCCCCATGGCCCAGTGAGGGCTGTCGCTGCTGTCCTCCCAGCTCAGGGACCCCCCTCCACCAGCTTTTGGCTTCCGCCAAAGCAGGACCCTCTGTCTGAAGGTTTCCCTGCTGACAGGGGAACCTGGCTTCCATGGGGCGCCCGGGTGCAGCCCTTATAAATCCTAAGTCCATCCCTTACTCCATGATGGACCCCCAAGCACTGGCCTCCCAGCCTGAGCTGAGGGCGTCTGCTAGTGCTGAGTGTGGGAGCGAGTCAGTCCTGGCAAGGCCATTTCCCAGTGGCCACTATGACACAGAGAAAGGCTGTTGGGAGGGACACGTAGGGAAACGTATGCTTGCGAGCTCGGTCCAGGGCCCAACGCATGGGGCTCCACCTGCTCGTGCCGTGTGGTCTCAGGTCAGGATTCTTCACTTAACACTCAAGGGGCACCTGGTACAAGCCAGGCCCTGAGCAGCAGGCACGCGGCACTCTACTGTTGGGTGACACACTCAGACAGGGAGGACACTCAGGTAGAGGCCACACACCCAGTAAAAGGAGCCTGGATAGAAAGCAGGGAGCTCTGGGAGTTCAGGAGGAAACCAACATGGGAACACAGAGGAGGGACGAAGCCACCAAGCTGTGGAGACTCAGGAAGGCCTAGATGGGGGCCCGGGAGGGAAGGCAGGAAGACACAGAGAGCATGCCCAGGGAGCCCTCGTCCCCAGGACTGCAGAGGTGGGCCTCACTCACCTGCTTGACAGCGGCTCTGAAGGCCCCCAGGACGGCTGCAGCGCCCCCACAGTCTCTCTTCATGCCCGGCATGGTGGTCTGGGGATGGCACAAATGGGGGTGATGCGGTCAGTGGATGCTGACCAGCCAGCACCAGTGCCCCACCTGCCCTGCTGGCTTGGCCAGACACACCAGGGCCCCAGAGGAGTTCCCCAGACCCACAGGACCTGGTGCCACAGAACCCTGGAAACTCCCACTGTCAGGGCTGTAATGGCCAAAGACCAGGGGACCCTGTCACTTGAGCAGAGCTTTGGGGCTCTCCACAGGAACGGGGCCAGGCGTGAGAAGGAGAAGAAAGAGGGTGAGGCATCCCGTATTTGCCATGGCCAGGCTGCTACACGGACACAGCCACCCTGGCTTGGAGGCCAGGCCCTGAGCCCCATGTCACCAGGCTGCCCAGGGAACAGGCCCACTTCCTCACACAGGCATTTAAAGCTGTCACCATCTGGCCTCACTGACACTTCTGTCCTCGGCTGTCTGCTCCTCCATGGCGCTGTCTTGAATGATCCGCTTTAGTTAATGTGCACTCTCCCAAACGTCACTGGCCATCACCAGTCCCGCCCCCACTGGCAAGGACGCCTGCAACCCCACCATCCCGCCCACCCGCTGTTGGCATCTCCTGGGTAGGTGTGAGGCTGCTGGAAACAGAGGCACCCTCCTGCCACGGAGGCAAATGTGATTTTCTATAAACTAGTTGAGAGTGGTCACACATTTTTACATTTTAAAGGCTCCCAACTCTAATTGACAAGTTCATATTTTAAATTAATAGCAGGTCAGCCCGTGTAAGGATTCGGGTTTGAAATGCACTGAATGATTTTTTTTTTGAACCTTTATCGGATTACAGGGGCCTTGCATTTTAATGGAAAGTATTTTTAGATATAAACTGAGCTGCTTTTACAATTAAGTCGTGTGAAAATGACCCAGCTAGCACTACAGAACAGAAGCTGTCTCTTTTGACCTAAACTGCGAGAAAGCACAGGATTGTTTAAACGGAAAAATGGGACCTCAGATCTGGAATCAATCCACTTGCAAAATGGCCCCTACAGAAAACAGCTTGAGATGGTGGCTGGAATTGTGACTCCGTCACCAGCCCAACCTCCCAACCATGGGCACAGCTGCCAAACCGCCATGGTAGGCCCACTGAGGGTGTACGCGTCGCAGCCTCCGGGACCCCGTTCCCACTTTTATTAAGGAAACGTTTCCCATAGTAACACTGGGTGCTACCTGCCTTTCTCACTGGGTTGACACTTGCACCAATGGAGCACAAGCGACCACAGGCTGGGGCTGCAGCACGGAGCCAAACATGGTACCCAGTGACCTGGCAGTGCCTGGCCTCATGTCCAGCCCTCCAGGGAAGTAAAACACTGCGATTTCACTTGAGTTTCCTTGCTGAAGCAGTAAAATTATTAACTTAAAAAAATCTCAACTGTTGAGTACAGCCACTTTCAATGTTCTGCGTGATGGAATGGAAGGTACTCGAAAAGCACAATGGCTCCCCGACGCTTGAGGGCTGGTTAGAGCAGAAGCAGGGGACCGGTCCTTTGAGTTGTGAGTTGACCCAGCTTCTGTTCTCACCAACACCGTCCTTACTTGAAAGGACAGCTGACACACGAGGGTTATTCAGACTTGGGTATCTGGCAGCTGTTTCCTCAACAATGAAAAGTGAGTCTCTCAGTTCCAGGAAAACAGCTACATTATTTGTTGCCAATGGCAAAATTGGAGCTTTCAAGCAAAAATCAGAACTTTGCAAAACTTGTTATCTGCCTCCGTGACAGCTTCCTAATACACAACAACTTTTTAAATGAGATGGGGGGGGGGTGATATTAATGAATGTGATTTAAAAAAATATTACATAAGGAAATGTGTCAACATTTGGAGGTTCTGCATAACTCTGCAAGCAGTATTTTCCAAATGACCTGTGCATGATATTACAAAATCATGCATTCAAAGTTCGAGATAGACCAGTAGGTTTTGACGTAACAGTGCAAAAGGTCACTGACATTGTTTCAGATTCCACGTTGTAACTAACCTTTCAGGAACCACTGCTTGTGGAGTTTTGGTGTACTACTAGCAAAGAAGAATGTCCTCGGTTATCTGAGAAGTGCACTAAAACACTTCTCCCTTTTCCACTGCAAAATGAGTGAGGCCAGATTTCCTTTCTCCATTTCAACTAAAACAACATCTCTTAATAGACTAAATGCCGAAGCAGACACGCGATCACTGCTAGCTTCTATTAGGGCAGACACTGAAGAGATTTGCAAAAAATGTAAAGCAACACCACTCTTCTCGCTACTTATTTTTCATTTTGGAAAATTAGTTATTTTCATAAAATTATATCCTTTACATTAACATGCAATGGATTTATATTGCTATTTTTACATGAATTAATAAATATCTTTAAAATTTCCAAGTTTTAACTCCCAGTTGGGGAAATCTCAACGGACATCACCTGTATAAACAAAATGTCTTTGGGACCAATACGTTTAAGAGCAAAAAGGGTCCTGAGACTAATATATTTGAGATCTGCTAGCTCACGCTGATCCTGATCTGCCTTTGAAATCTTTGGAAATTGAGATGTGATTGTTCCTGCAAAATTGGGAGCTGGGCCACCAGCAAAATGACTAATTCCCAGGCAGCCCAGCTTCTCACTCTGACCCTCCAACAAGCCAACATCAAAACAAGCTTCCGACCAGTTCTACCAGCCAGAACTCAGCTGATTCAGGGAAAAGGTGTGTGTGTGTGGGGGGGGGTGGGAGTGGGGGTGGCCAGCACCAGGGAAGACAGAGGGGGCTCATTGTCTGTGGGGAATTTCAAAAACGGTAATAAACCGACTAAAAGTCAGTGTGCCTGTTGTCATCCCTGGTAAATTATTCCTCCTGAAAAAAAACCTGTTGTTGGTTGAAGTGAGTCCTAGTCATGTAAATGAAAGCTTCAAATTGCCTGTTTTAATCACTTATCCTTTTAGAAACATTATTCTAATGGATGGTAATAACCGCCAGTTACACAACTGGCCTGACCCGTGCGCCTTCTCATTCTGAGGCTGCATCCTAACAATGGGAATCGGAGTCGAGCAGGCTGGCTCTGAATGGAGTGGGGTGTCTGCAGCGCCTGCGATGTCACATGTGTCTGCCTTCAAATAGAGGACTCAACATAACCCGGAGGGTGCGGTGAGCTTGGGTCTCTTCGCTTCCCTTAGTCTGAGAACACCTGCAGTTGTGTTTAAAATGTTTTTACTCCACAGACATTTGAAAGCCACTAGAGGCAATCTCAAAGAAAGGAAGACATGGACAATGTCGCAACTTCTGGAGTTTGTTGGGAAATGGAATTTTTAGCAGTCTCTGCCAAGTGATCCTGCGGTGAAAGACTTTTCCTGAGTGTGTATCAGTTGCTTCGTGCAACAGAAACTCCTCAAAGCTAAAATTAACAGTGTTTTTGGGTCGACTATGAGTGAAGACAGACTAACAAATCTGGTACCTCTGTCCAGTGAATCTAAAGATGTAAAGATCAATTGTGATCAAATCACTGACAAATCCTCAGAAGGTAGATCTGGAAACAGAAACTATAACACCAACCAATACTGAGGCATAAGATTTTTCTATTAAAAAATTACATTAATGCTACTTAACAGTATGAATCAATTACTGTTTTCTTAATTCATACTGTAATATTTGTTTTTAAATTTTTACTGGCATAATAATATGTATGCAATTCAATATAAGAGAACTCACTATCAGTTAATTGACTATTGGCGTTTCTTTTTTTAAACCTTTGTTATTATTAGTTTCATTTCCTGATTAGTCCTGAAAATAATTTCATTGTTTAGAGGAGGAGGGATGTTAAAAAATATATAACATCATCCACTCCAGCTACCAAATACACCAGACAGGCTAGAAGTACAAGAAATAGTACAATCCCTACCATAAATACCAACTAACATTGGGGTTGAATATCAGAGAGGCGACAGGGCTTGGTGGGGCCTGCAGCAAACTGGGGTAGATAGGGTATAACCCAGGGACAGGACCACTCAGCTCCAGCAGGACGCTGCCAGGTGGAAACGCAGGACCAGCACTGCCAGATCTTCTGAGTTTACAAAAAGTCCGAAATCCAGTCTTTTGTGAGAATTCTTCCTGTTTTTAAATGTTGGTAACTAATTCAGATTTTAAACTACCATTTGCACCAACAAGACACATCTGTGAGCCAGGCGGGCTGCTAGTTTTCAGTGTGGGCTCTGTGTGAGCTTAGCATGTCCTCTCCCTTCTAAAACTGTCTCTCTGGGCTGGTTGCTTGTCTTCCGATTTCCTGCGGCATGAATTTCACGTCAGCTCCTTCTGAGTCCATCTCAGGTTTGCCCCTCGGAGCCCAGCGTGGCGCCCAGGGGCTGCTCCACACAAATGTGAGTGATGAGTGGATGCAGACTGGTACCATCACTCCTATTCCTGGTACCATCAGAGCTCCCAGTGCCCAGAGGGCCCCTAACGTGCTGGGTATGGGAAAGGGTGGGCCGCTCGGAGGCAGACCAACGATGCGGGCACGGACTGGCATCCTAAGTACCTGTCCTCCTGAGACAGCGGACTTCAAAGGCCACCCACAGGAGAGGCTTCTGGGCTTCAGCCTCACAGCCATGCGCCCAGGCAGCTTGCCTTGGGTCCCAGCTCCCCTCGCTTTACGCCAGATGCCCGCTTTCTGAGTGGTCTGTGCAGACCACCCCTGAACACTGTCTCCACGGAAACCAGGGTGACCGTGGTTCCTTGAACCCTGCCTCCCTGGGTTCTGTTGGCCTGCCCTTTAATCACTTCTGCGGCCTTTTTCTAGATCCTTCCAGCTTTTTCCACCCTGTTTGAAGAGTGAAATCGTCTCCCTCTTGGGAGGGGAATTAGCTCTATTGACTCTCTTCCTGAACTCGGCTACCCAGAGGCACGCCCCAGCTCCGAGTTCCCAGGATCCTGGCCGCCTTCCTCCAATACCTGAGAGCTCAGGAGCCCGCCCAGAGCCCTGCACCCCAGGACCTCACCTTCCCTTTGATGCTGAGACCCCCGGTGTCGTAGACGATTCCTTTGCCCACCCATGCAATGGTCTGGGTGGCTCCGTCCGGGGTGTGGCTGAGGATGGCCAGAGCTGGGGGGTGGAGGGCAGCTTTGCCAACCCCGTAGATTCCTATGGGAAGCACGGGGAGGGGTCTGTTAGGCTGGGGTTGAACTGAGCAAAGGACTCCCAACAGCCCCCCAGAGACACCAGCTCCCCTCGCCCCCCAGGAAACACCTTCCGGCTTCGGGCTATTGCTCCTGGCGATTGTGCTGTCCGAGCCGAGCTCCTGGCCCCCTTTCCTGCCCCTGACCAGTGGGGGATGAGGAATGCAAATCAGCTCCAAAGCTCTGAGACTGCAAATGCATTCTATGCGAAGCATTGTTAGGCCAGAAAACCCACTGAGAGAAAAAGATTGTATCATTCCCAGAAAGAAATGAACAGGACTGCAGAATGAAATGATTTTTGGATAATGCTTCAAGGTCGCCCCAGCCCACGCTCGCTCTCCCTTCTCTGAACCCTCCCTGTACTCAGAAGTGCATCACCCTCTCCAAGCTCACTCCAACCACAGCCTCACTGTTCATTTTATGCCCCATCTTCTCAAGAAAATCGTGGCCTGCTGTGGGCAGAGTCCATGTCCCAGGTTCCCCAATAATGGAGCTGAACAATAATCACAGCAGCCGAGGCGAGAGCCAACAGTGGCTTCCTGACAAACTCTTCCTCAGCCTGCAAGACCCACTGTAAAGGCAGGAGTGGCCTCTCCTTCCACCTGTAACTGCTTTGTGTGTCTGTGGCAGGCACCTCTGAGATGGCCCCCGAGGACCCCCACCTCAAGGCATTCATGGCCAAATGCACCTCTCCCTCTAAGTGTGGGCAGGGCCTTGTGTCTCAGCTCTGCAGGGTAAGACAGAAGTGAGAGATACCACTTCTGAGATCAGGTTACAAAAAAGACCTTGCCTCTACCTTGCTCATTTGCTCTTTCTCGCTCTCTCACTCAGAGACCTCGCCCCAGGGAAGCAGCTGCCAAAAGCTGTAAGCCACTCAAGGAGAGGCCCACAGGACAAGGACAGACTGTGGGCACCTGAGGCCTGCTGGCAGCACATCACTGGCCCCAGGCAAGCCCTCAGAGGGCTGCAGCCCCACCAACACCTTGATGGCAGCCTGGGCCCAGGACCCTGCTAAGCCAGGCCTGACTCCCCGCCCACAGAGCTGTGACAGCATGAATGCGTGTGGCTGTCAGTGGCTACCTTCTGGGGGAATCTGGTTTGCAGCCATAGATAACACATACAGTGGCCCTCCCCCCAGCCAGTCTGCAAGTACCGTGTCCTAGTCACTGTACCTCCAGCGCCCGGGGAGTGGAGGTAATCAGGGAAGGCTCTCTGAGGAGGTGGCTTTGAGCCGAGCCGTGGCTCTGCCATGAGAGAACTTCCTGGGAGAAAGTATTCCAGATAGAGAGAACCTAGTACAAGGCCCTGATGTGGACGTGAACTTGTGTATTCGAGGAACAGAAAGGCCCTGCTGAGGTGGCCCACGAGCCAGGACAGCAGCACATGAGGAGGCTGGAGAGGGATGGGATGGGGAAGGACTTGGAGCCTATGGTGTCCAAATGTGATTCAGAATCTGAACTGCTGCCTCCTTTCTACCCCAGAGACAGTCTGCTTCTCAGGGTTTGGTCTCAGGGTTGGACACAAGCCGCTTTCTTTCAGGATGGACCTTGGGACAACACACCATGTGGCCCACTGCCATTCTGCCACCCAAGGTACCCCAGACCGTGCCCTGAGGCTGTGACCTGCAAGGACCAGGCTCCCACCCACCTCCAAATCCTCTTGTCTTCAGCTCCTCGTCCCGGATGATGGTTGGGGCGATCCCCAGATCTTTTCCAACTTTCTTAATCTCCTGGATGTGTTCATGGAAAAAACAACACCAGGACACGTGAAGACAGCTTAAACTGAGGCGACGCCCAGGCTCCGGGCCAGGGATGAGCCGAGGGCTGCATGGCGGGAGAGGAACCAGGTTTGCAAGCCAGCGGCTCCAACTCTCTCGGCTTTGAGTGTGATTAAACCCAGGAGAGAAGGCTCAGCCTCCAAACTCTGCAATTTCCTGCAGCTCATGGCTGGAGTCCTGCAGAGGGGCCTTCAAGGGAGGCTCTGTCCCCGCTCCGCCCTTGACCAAGGCCTGCTGGCTCCTTGGAGCTGGGTGGACAGCAGGACTTCATCCCCACAGCCCTAGGCTTCCCTAGGTAAGGTGCAGAGACTGTAAACACTGTCCCCCTCCAGCCCCCACATTTCCTCTGAACTTGGGGTCTACCAGCACCCATTCCATCCTGGTCCCACCCGCGGGCAGGGCCACGCACCTCGAGGAAGTTGTCTGTGTTCATCTCATTGCAGGGTGTGTCCACAATGCGGGCGGCCAGCCGTACACCTTCCGTGGCGCTCGCTAAGCACTAGAACACAAAGCACAGGTTGTCACTGGGGCCCTGGGACCAGGTGGGAGGGGGCCGCCCTCCTTGTCTGTTGCCCACCAGAGGCACACGTCGCCTGGGACAGGTTGCGGGGCTGCGGAGAGGACAGCGAGGGGCAGGTGGAGGGGGAAGTCATGCCTCCTGCTGTCGCTCGCCCATGCCTGAGACCCACCAGCGAGCTACAGAAGTGGGCACCCTGCCTCCAGAATCTCAGTGACCCTTCAGCCTGGCATCCCGACCTGGCATAAGTGGGCCCACCTTCCTTTCCAAGCCTCACCTCCTACTGCTCTCCCAGCAGCAGGTGGCCCTTGCACCTGGCCCAGGGTATGTCCTGGGCCCTCCTCTCTCTGGCCTCCGCCCAAATCCCCACACCCTCTCTCAGGGGGAGGTGCTGCCTGTACGATGGACCGAATGTCTGAGTCCCCCAGACCCACAGGACATGTATTAGGAGGCCTTTGGGAAGTCACGGGGGTGAGGCCCCCTGAGGGGATTAGTGTTCTCATGAGAAGAGAAAGACCAGAGCACGCTGTCTGAAAGCCAGGGAGACAGCCCTCAGCAGAGCCTGATCTCGGCCCTCCCGCCTCCAGCACTGTGAGAAATAGATGTCTGTTGGTTAAGCCACCCGTCTACGGGATTTTCTTAGGGCGGCCTGAGCTGACCAACACACCCTCCCTTCTCTTGTGGCCAAGATCCCAGCCATCCAAGGCCATGTCCTCTGGAAGGTCTCCAGATCCTCCTGAGGGAGTAAAAGTGCTGTACGTTCTGAGCCCCTGGCCCACGGGCCGTGCAGCCACCCTCGGGCTCGTAGGGGCATTTTTCTGACTTGAGCCCCATGTGAGTGTGTCATAGACTCCGCCCACCCTGGTTTTTCTGGTCATCTGAGGCGACACTGCTCTAGGCACAGGGCAGCTCATACCTCGACCCAGCACCCAGAAGGGAGCAGGCGCCTGACACTGGCCACCACAGACGCCTCGGGCAAGGGTGCACGCGTGCCTGGGGACACATCCCAGAAACTGGCGGCCCTCCACCCCCTGGGTTTTCTGCAAGGAGCTTCCATTCTGCTTTTGCTTCAGCCCTGGCCTGAGGTTTGCTGCCTTCTCGCTTGTCTCTGCCCCACCACCCACTCCCAAGCTTCAGCTAGGCCAGCCCTGCTGCTCTACCCAGCCCACGGGAAAGAGGCGATATTAAGAGAAAAGCAGCTCAGGGTTAGCAGGGGTGCAGACAGCAGCAAGCGAGCATCACCTTTTCTGGTCCCACAGTGTCAGGGAGGGTAGGCTCTGGGTCAATAACACCAGCCCTGCCACCTCCCAGGCCCTGTCCAATTGCTGCGACAGCTCTGCCTGTCCCAAAGCAATTAAACCCCAAAGCCCCAAAGAAAGAGATGCAAGACTTGACAGCTCAGATATGAGATGTACCCGTGGGGTCCCGTCACCTGTCAGCGGGCTCTACCCTGGAAGGGTGAGGGTCCCCAGCTGTGGGAGTTGCAGTGGCCCATTGCTCATCTCTGACGCAGCCCGGGGCCGCTGTCTCGGAAGTGCGTCAGTGCCCTGAGACTTGTCTTGAAGGAGGCCAGGCGCTCACTATGCTGACCTCCAGTGAACAAGCTCCCAGCCCAGCTGGCGTGGGCATGTAGGGGGCTGGAGGAGGCTCCCAGGGCCCACCTCCACTGCAGAGCCACACGGCCTTGGGGAAGAGCTTGCCCCTCGTCCAACCTGCTTCCTCATCACAAACGCAGGATCATTCATCCATTCATTCCATCCACGCTGATGCGAGCGCCTGCTATGTGCCAGGCTCCATGCTAGACTCAGAATCCAAAGATGTCCAAGGGACGTCCAGCAGAGATCACAACAGACCATTCCATGCAATGCTAGAGGAGGAGGGTGACAGACAGGCCACAGGGACCCGGAGAGGACCAGGATCTAGAAGGGGGCTGAGGAGGTCCCCATGGTGAAGAAAAGGCCACACGGGTATCAGAACCTCACGTGTCCATGATCTAAGAGAGATAGCAGCCATGATTAAAACCTGGCTCTACCCCTTGCTGGCGTGGCCCAGAAAGTCACTAAATGTCTCTGAGCCTCAGTTTGTTCAAGTCTAAAGTGGGAATAACAACAGGACCCGCCTCACAGGGCTGCTGTGAGGACTAAGTAAAGCGGTCCCTGTGTGTACACAGGTGCGCTCACACCAGGACCTGATACCTGGCAAGCACTCAGAAAACGCTGGCACTCACTTTGTAAGGCAGTGGGAGGGGGGACCTGAAGGGAGGGCCTCTGGAGGCCGCAAGACCAACTCAGGGGCATCTGCAAGGGTCCAGGAGAGCAGTGGGGTGTGGGGGGCGGAGCCAGAGGCAGTGGTCCCGTGCTGGGACCAGGTCCCTGGCCTCTGGCAGCTCCCATTCCAGCACGGGGCACAGGAGCCACACAAAGATGTACAATGCCGGGTAGGGATGGCACTCAGCTGGCAGACAGCCTGATGGTGTGGAAGGGGCCATGTCAGCCAGGGTGGCCAGGCCTCCCTGGGGAAGGCACGTGGGCAGAAGCCAGAAGGGAACCTGACATTCGGCCCATACAAGGACTTCTAAGTGGGAAATCACTTCCAGCTTTGCGTGCCTCAAAAGGATTATTCTGAGGATCAAATGAAATAACATGCAAAATTGTTCGCCATACGGGGAACATGATATATACACGGACGGGGTTGTTAGCATTAAAACACGAAAGCGCCTGGCGCTGCTTAAGTGCTAGGTAAACACTGGCTGAACAGAACCGAATCCTGAAAACACAGACCACCCTCGGGGAGAGGGAGCCTGCAGCCCGGTTCCGAAGGCCTCTGGGGCCGTCTCAGGAATGACAGCAGTCTTCCCCAAGAAGGGAGAGGGGGCCCCCCAGACACCCCGCCCTCGCGGCCCAGCTCAGTGGGGGCCCTGGGACATGGTCTGAACGTCCGGACACCCACTTGCAAAGTGGACACTTCCACAGGCCCGTTGTCTTGTCCGACCAGGAAAAACTCCACGGTGACCGTCTTCTTCTCTGGGCGCCGCGAAGCACCCGAGCGGTGGGTAAACAGCGGGAAGGCGCGGGCCAGGGCGCAGGCGGAGGCGAAGGCGTCGGACCGCTCACAGACCATCTAGGGCACAGAGAGGCAGGGCCGTGAGTTGGGCGCAGGGCCCACCCAGGGCCAGGGCTCACAGCCGGGTCAGAGGCCCCAACCAAACCGGCGCTCGGGGACGGTCCCCCAAACCACGGTCTGGCCACAGGAGCAGAACACACAGGCCACCGGATGTGTGCTGCCCAGCGCCTCCCGAGACAGGAAAGCGGGACGTGGAGGGACAAGCAGCAGACCCCCGTCTGGGCCTGAGTCTCAGATTTGCCACCAAAACTGATCCGGGCGCCGTGGCTTCGTCTCTCTGCCCTCCGTTTCCCTGTCCGCCTGTCAAGCAGGGGTCACAAGGTCGGGCGTGGCGGCCCACGACCGCGGCTGTGGGCCCGAGCGCTGGGTGGCCGCGGCCGGGCTCGCGAGACACGAGGTCCCTGCTGGAGGAGCCGCTTCCCTCGGAGGCACTCACCACGATGCAGCGGTGCGTTCCCGGCGGCAGGCAGGTCCGCACCAGCCGGGTGACGAAGTGCGCGGCCGAGGGGCTGTTGTGCCGGCTCAGCCGCGAGGGCAGGGCGGCCACGGTGGCGTAGTTCAGGTAGAGGGGGCAGCTGTCCGTGGGGTTGGGGTTGAGCGTGCTTAGCGCGGCCTGCCAGAGCTGCATCAGAGGGAGACACAAAGACACACGCCAGGCTCCAGGCGGCCGCGTGCCCGGCCTGGCCGCGGGGCGCGCACACTCGCGCTGTGCAAGGGCCCCCTCGCAGCTCCCCCGAGGCCCCCACCGTCCATAACTAAGGTGTCACAGCTCGCTCGAGCTAAGTGTGTGTGTGTATCCGCGGGCACGATTCCACCCTTGTGGGGCGAAGCCCTGGGAACGGAAAAGGCCAGTTTGGGGGATGCTTTGCTTCAAACGCTGGAAACCCACATGGGGGGCCCCAGCCAGGTGCCACTGAACGGGGGGCAGGCGGGTACTGCCGGGGCACGGCCCTCGAGGCAGTTCTGCCGAGGCGGTCACAGCTGCCGGCTCTCCCAGGAGCGCGGCCCCGGCGCGGGCGGGGCCGGGCGCGCGCCTGCTCTGCTGGTTGTAACGAGGCGGGCGGCCCGGGCCTGGGAGGCCGGCCTGGCCTTGCGCGCCCCGGCGGCGGGCGGGGGGCTCGGGC
>NW_017731382.1:3744695-3763433 GCF_001890085.2 Hipposideros armiger
GCACGTTTCGGGGGGCAGCTCCAAGTTGCATGAGGCCCCGCTGCCTGGCGTGCTGGGTAGTGTCAAGTCTCTTCCTCGACGTTTCTCAGACCCCTGCTCGTTGGCAGGCACGGTCCTGGAAGTGAGAGGGTGGCAGGGGCGGGGGCTGCCATCCGGGTTGCTGCTTCTGGACGGCCACTTGCCAGTCCAGGAATCGCCTTGTTGGGTAGGGGGCCCTTCCCCAGCCCACCCCTTTGCAGGGTCATCTGCCCCTACGGCCCCCCAGGGAGATGGGAAGAGAGGAGGGCGCCCAGAAGGTGTTGGGGACATGTGGCGGATGCTGGGTATGTCTTTGGTGAGGGTCCTGGCTCCTGCTGCGGCTCAGATAGAAGGTTCAGAGAGTGATGACCAGCGTGGAAGCTCTACCCAAGAGTTATTAAAAAATAAGTCTGTTACCCTCCTGCCCACAGCCGGATTGTTCAAGGGCCTTCGGTTGGCACCCCTCTGTTACCCCCAGCTGTTTCCATTCACTGCTCCTCTGAGTTTCCTCTTCACGACTAACCTTTAAAACAGCAAAGCCAACTCCCCAGTGTGGCATCCAAGGCCTCCAGCCCCATCTCCCCCACTCCCTGGCTTGCAAACCAGCCACAAGCCACTTGCATCTTCCCTGTCGGCTGCCTGCCCCCAAAGCTCGGAGCCCTGGTCCTTGGGAACACCCACTAGGTGAAGAGCTGCAGCACTCTGAAGGCAGGGCTTTTTGCCTCCTTTTTTTCTCCAGTTGTTCAATGAGTGAAATGAATTCCTTCAAAACCCTCAGCTTTCCCAGCATAAAAGTTGATGCTAATTGGATCTTATTTTCTTCAAAAGATTCTTTCAGCGGCTGAATGTTTTCACACATTTGTAAAAGGTACAAAGAACACGTATGCAGATCTATCACTCTTTTCTGTTTGCAAATGTACTGCAGACAACTGCAGGGCTTTCTAGCAGGGGCCGAATCAGCGGGCAGCTTCCTAGATGAGGAACGTTAAGCTGTACCTGGCAGATGAAACTGGACTTCCACAGGCAAACAAACGGGGGAGGCATCCAGGTGGGGACAGGCCCGGGAAGAAAGCGCAGACCCAGAGTGTCCACGGGGCTCTGAAGCCAGTGTGAGAACAGAGGGGGAGAAAACGGGTGACGGTGGTGAGCTGGGGAGTCTGAGCCCCTCCGTAGACCTTTGCAAACTGTGGCAGGATCCAGCGATGTTTTAGAAAGCAGGATCCTGGCAGTTCTGTGTACAGGGAGTTGGAAGGGGAAGGAAAAGTGTCAGTGGACAGATGATTTCGTAAGTCTTTCCTTTAAATGGCCCCAAGAAAGGATGAACAAGATGATTCAATTCAATCACATTTATTGAACACTTATTCCATACAAAGCAAGAAAAAATGGTAGATACTTGCTAGAAGCAGATATTACGGATTCTGGTTTTAAGCTGTCCCTGACTCGAAGAAGTCCAAACTAAACAACGTTAAGGAATTATTCCACTTTAGATGCCTGCCAGTTTCCTCAAGATGTGGCCTGTGACAGATACAAATATCTTCCAGGAAAGCGCTTTCCCCTTTTCACGGCACTTTACAGCCTTTACCACAAATAAGACAGGCAGTACTTCGTTTAGATAAAATTTTATAAAGGTATTCATCCACAGATGCATATATATTTCACTGCCAATGAAAAATTCGCCTCAATTAAATTTTCTTTAAAAAAAAAAAACAAAAAACAACTTAAAACAACTCACCGGATCTCTAATGCAATCCAAGAAGTAACTTATGTTTTTTGTGGCTTGAGACTCTTTCCAGACTGAACTGGGTGTTCAGACTTACTTTAGGAGTTGAGCAAAAGACTAAAAACTTCTGGAAGAAATCAGAAGAAAGTTTCCAGGACTTATTAGGAAGTTCTGGGGCACAGCTCACAGTCTAGACACATCTCTGAAATCACAGCATGTACGACGGCCCTAGGTGTGTGAACTGCTCTTAGATGTTCACTGCATCCCGTGGTTCACCTGAATAAAAGTCCCCCAGTGCCTGCTTAGACGCAACTGGTCATTGTGCGTCCCCAGATTCCGTCACATCTGATGTGAGAAGGAAGCCCTGGTCCCCTGGGAACACTTGTTTCATCTTTCTGGCGTTTTCATTCATTCACTCATTCAACATATATTTATTATCAGCTCTGAAGTGCTGTAGGCTGAGTCAGGCTTTGGGAATACAAGGGTGTGTGTGTGTGTGTGTGGTGTGTGTGGTGTGTGTGGTGTGTGTGTGTGTGTGTGTGTGTGTGTGTGTGTGTGTGTGTGTGTGTGTGTGTGTGTGTGTGTGTGTGTCAGGAGCAAATACAGCAGTAAAACCCAGAACTCCAGTCACTGGGAGCTGACTGGGTTTGGAGGAGATGCTGGAGTTGGTTCTTGAGGGTGGGCTATGTGCCAGGCAGGCTGGTCCTTGACAAGGGCCCAGAGTACTAAAGGGCATAGTCCATTCCGGAACCGTCAAAAGCATGTGTGGCTGCACGTTATGTGAGCGTGACGTGTACGCTGAGTCATGGAGTTTGGACTTGACCTTGTGGGCAACTGAAAGCCTGGGGAAGTGCCTCAGAAGGAATAACGTGAAATAGAGGCAGGGCTCGTTCCTGGTGGAGAGTGACCTGCTGCTTCACGTGCCCAGAGGAAGCAGAGGGCGGCTCAGCTCCAGCCCGCTTCCTCCCCGGCGCCGTCCTGGAGCGGCTGACCTAGAAGCGAGCCCCCGTCCAGCCAAGATGGCAGCAACACTTGCATGACCCCCAGACACTGCCTGTGCTGGAAATGTTTGCTTTCCTGGACATCAGGGAGTGCCTCAGTCAGACTTAGTAAATATTGTGTTGGACACACCAACTAGATTTGCACTCAGCATTCCCCAAAGGATTGAAAATGAACTAACTGCCATGAAAATCGCATTTTTCTAGATGCTTAAAATGCACTAACTTATGAAAAAGTTGAAAACCCAGTACGATGAACACTGATACACCCTTTAACCATATTCATATACGTGTGTGTATTTTTTCTTCCGCACCATTTAAAGCTCCTTGTGTACACTTAACCCTAAATACTTCAGGGTGTATCTCTTGGGAACAAGGACACTGGCCTACAGTCACAATAATATCCTGATCACACCCATAGACATGTACCAGTGAAGCAATGCTATTACCTAATCCACAGTCCACACTGGAATCTTTCATTGTCCCCAAAATGTCCTTCATGGCCTTTCCTTCTTAAATCAGAATCCAAATCAAGACCAGGCATTCCGCTTGGCTGTCAGGCACCTTTCCTCTCCTTTAATCCAGAACAGTCCCTGCCTTTGTCTTTCCTGATGTTGAAATGTCTCCTCGAAGGCCCCACAGTCCCGACTCACCTGATTGTTTTCTTATGATTAGATTCGGGTTAAACGTTTCTGGCAACAATACACATTGTTTCCCATGGCACCTCATTGGGAGCCATGTGACCTGGTACGGTCTCCAGTTTACCGGCCAAGGCTGGTGACTCAGTGTACGTGGGGTCTGCCAGATCTCTTCATGATAAAGACATAATTCCCCCATTGTAATTAATAGAATTAAAAGCAGATCCCTCTCTATCACGTGTGGAGTGACACTCTGAGACTCAGGATGTGCGGCTTCCTGACAACCTACCCCCCAGTGGCCTTTGTACCCAACGATGGTCGCTGTCTGCATTGAGCACTGGTGGCAGCATGCTGGTTTCCTAACGCTCCCATTCCTTCTACACTCAGCACCTGCTGTTCCTGGGCACAGAGGACCTCCCCGCCTCCCGCCTCCCTCCCCTCCCCCCTCCCCCCAGCACTGGCTAACTAATTTGTGGGGTCCGGCACAAAAATGAAGATGCAGAACTTCATTTTCAAGGAAGAATTTCAAGATGGTGCCCGGAGAGCGTTAAACCAAAAGTGGGGCCCCTGGACTGCAATGGCTGCACGCCCACGCAGCCGCCATGCGCCCCACTGGGTACATAGCTGGATGCACTTTTGAGGATCACTGGTCCCAGTTGCCCCACGCTGGCCAGCTCCTGTGTCTTTCCCACACGTCCCTATCAGTCTCTCAGTACTTCTATCCTTTCTGGAACAATAAGATGATCCCCAGGCTCACGCTGTTCCTTCCTTGCCCCAAATGTAGAGTCAGCCATTTCTCCAAGGGGCCCCTGTCTTGTGAGTCGGGGGAACCGGTCTTTAGGAAGCGATAGCTTGCTGCTTAGACACCCAGGTCTCACTGCTCACAGGTGCACAGTTTCTGGTCCTTTTAGGGCACAGGAGTTGGATTTGTTTTCTTCTTGAGCCCTCCCAACTCGAACCCCACATTCCTCGCCTGCCCCTATTCCACATGGGTGTCCCCATCTCCCTGAGAACAAGGTTCCAGTCACCCATCTACAAATATTCACTGGCTCTTTCCTACACCAAACAGCCTCCACTCCTGACAATAAGCCTACTACATGAAGTTGAACAGTTCTCCACTTCCTTTTTTGTTGTTCTTAGAATGCATTCCACTCATATATTCAAAATTTGCTTGATTTTCATGTGATCTAGCCATCCGATGTACATCTAGATTCCATGTGTCTGTCTGTATTCAACATAAGGGTTTGCTGTTTTCATTTTTTTTTACACTTCTGTTTTTTGACGATGTAAAACGTTTCTATGGTTCAAAAATCGAAACCGCAAGAAGGAATGCTCAAAGGACTCTGCTGTCCCTTCCATCCCTTTCCACAGGTCAACATTTTTATTAGCTTTTGGTTTATCTTTCCTGTTTTCTTTTCTGAAAAGAAACACAAGATCATATATATTCATGGATCTGACACAAGAGACAGCACATTGCATGTAATCTTTTGCACTTTGCTTAAAAAGCACATTTTGTAATCTCATCTAAAGCACTGTGTTTCTACCTTCCGGTTTGGGTGGGACGAGAGAATGTGTTAATAAAAATGTGCTTTTGGAACCATTTATTAGCAACAAAAAGCATTCCTTCTAACATCAGTTTGGAGGACTTCTCGACAAAACGAGGGGGCCGAACGAGTTGCTGTTGGAGGTCCCTTGCCGTTCTAGAAGCCTGAATTATCCTCCCAGGCAGGGCACAGTGTCAGGCAGTAATAACCCTCATGTCTCGGGAACGAAATTCCTGTTTACTTCTGCACACCAGCAAAATTATTTTTGTGGTTGCACAAGTGTTCAAGGACACCCCAAAGACCTGGAGCCTGAGGATGGGGCGCCACAGGAAGGGGAAGAGAAATGATTAACAGACCAAATGGGTTCCACATTCCTTGAAACAAACAGCATATGAAAATGGAGAT
Source organism: Hipposideros armiger (assembly GCF_001890085.2). Taxonomy (NCBI): domain Eukaryota; kingdom Metazoa; phylum Chordata; class Mammalia; order Chiroptera; family Hipposideridae; genus Hipposideros; species Hipposideros armiger. The sequence continues at coordinate 3,750,019 of NW_017731382.1, forward strand.
GTATAGAAAAGCAAAGCGAAGGGGAAATGTTTCTTTAGATCGAGAAATCTTTTCTTTAGGAAAAACCTTCACTTATAGGATCCTTTTAAGCAGTATGCTTCTCTAATACATTGAAAATGATTCAAAAACCTGAGTCATATTTTTTTTTCCAGAAACACCCTTTGTAAAACAACACGTCTATCTGTAGTACCTAAATGTGGGTCTTTTAAAATGTAAGAAAGGATTGCTGAGGGCTTTGGCAGCTGATCAGTGTGAGAAAAGGCTGGGGGAAGGAAGAACTAACCAGAAATTGTTAGTTTTTTAAAGGGCCCTGAGAAGGAAATTTAATCGTTTTTTCCCTCACTAAATATGGAAGGTTCCATATTTCAGACTGGTTCATAGTTACGGATGAAAAGTACTGAAATGGAGCAACCTGACTTATACTACAATGCAGGTTAAAATGCTCGATTTGAAATAAGATCACTTATCCTGTCTCAATGATTTACAAAACTCGAGTGACATTATAACCCAAACAGAGTAAAACAAGCATTCCAATCAGGTCTGTGGTTCTCCCAAGGTCTTCATAAATTCAGTAATACTTAAACATGACCAGTGAGAGCCATAAAAAGACATTTTGAAGTCTTTTTCTTAACACGCTGGGAACAAACAGTAAGTGGGTACTATCGAGTGCTCTTTATAACACGTGACTTGTTACATTATAAACTGGGCAGCACATGAAACCTAGTGCATACATCGGAGTTCCCCTCTTCATTTCCCTTTAATGAGAAGCTACTTTCCATTTCCCAATACTTGGGGGGGGGGGGCATAGAAAAGGGAGGATGGGAGGTGAGAAGGAAACAGGCATCTGTCAGGACCAGTGCTCTCCAGGTGGGCTGTGGAAACCTGAGGGGACGGACAGACAGGGATGGCGGCCAGCTCGGGGGCTTACCTAGACAGGGTTCGTGATCTGCTGGGGTGCCTGCACCGTTGCTGAGGGCTTCTGCAGTGCACTGTTGTGAAAAACACATGATGTAGGCCTCCACGAGGTACGATGGAAGTGCTGAAGTTCTGTGCAAATTTAATTATTAGCATGAACTGAAGGTACTGTCATTGTTTAACTCAGCTGACCTTTTAAATGGATAACCAACCTTGAGGCTTAATCGGATTAAAAAAAAATCAATTTCTACCCATTGCCTAGTGTGGAAATGAAGGGCTACATTCTCAGGCAATTGTAAAATCACTTTTGCTAAGACTATTTTTTTTTTATTATTTACAACTTCAAAATGACCTCCATCTTGGTACGCATTTTCTGTGTACACACACCTTTTATAAATAAGCACACACGCGTGTGCATACCCAGCCATGTCACACAAGCATCGCTACTTTCTGTTCAGTGGCAGGCTTAGCCATCGGCCGCAGCCTCTTCACACCAATGACACGAAACACTGCCGGACAATGGCGCACCACTGTTTGCAAATCTCTCTTAGCCTCAGTCGGGTCTAATCTTTGTAATAAGAAAAAAAGTCCTTGAGGAAGCTTTCACCAAATCACATCTTGACCCCTAAATCATTCTTGAAGAAGGTCATTTAATTTTATGCAAAGAAATGAACAATTAAAATGGCTTAAGCAGAAATAGTACTGGTCTGGAAATGAGAAAGATGGAAGATTCTAGTGCCAGCCCTGGGTTATGCTAGTTGTGCGACCTCGGTGAGCCCTCTTGTGGGTCTCCCGTTTCCCCATCTGGAAAAGGGGGAGGTTTGGGGGGGGGGGATGCTCTCTTTACCCAACAGTTGATGAAAATGGAGGTCTGTTAGGGTGTCCTGAGTCAGAACACCAAGGTAAAAAAAAAAAAAATCTGATTCCCTCAGCACTTCCTCTGAGAAGACCAAATGATGCAAACCAGGCCCTTTTGCCTCCGTGACGGCACGTATAAAATCAGAAACATTTTAGCTAAAAGCCATCTTAGAATAATAGTTGACAAGCAGAAAACGCTAAAGCCAGTGGTCTGTTCTAACTAAGCCTGGTTTAAATGTACACTGTGTTGAATGGAGTCTCATTGAAACGGTCCATTTCAGCTGGATTCCGGAGCTGAAGTGGAAGCCCACGCAATTATCCTGGGCACTCAGGACAGTCCAGAGAGCTCATGTGGACGATTGGACAAATGAGGATTTTCTTTTGCCTCAATTGACCAGATAATTGTGCACAAGACTCTGCCATTTGGCTCTGTGGAATGTCCCTTTGTGTGGTAAGAAGACTCGGCCGTAGATGGTGGAATGACGTCAAGGGGTGTGGGGCCGCGGACAGGACGCACACAGCACACGGCTGACGCCCACTACCTAACTCCAGGTCCTAAACCTGAGCCACTTCCGGACGAGCTGAAGTTTGGTTGTCCACCCAGGGCCCTCACCGGTTCATTCAAACACTCATTGTTTTGAAGGGGGGGGGCGTGTTTTCCCTCAATTTCTAAACAAAACTAAATAAAAACATCAGGCAACAAGGTTACAGGTGGCATCTGGGTGGTCAAGGGAATTTGGAGAGAGAAAATCAGGAGTTTCTAAGGGGCCTCATTTATAAGTATGCACAGAGCTGAGTTCCAAAGCGTAGCTACCATCAGATGGACCAAGCCTGCCTACCTAAATCTTAGAGAAGTGGAAACTCATGATAATGCACCAAGGAACAGCACCACCAAACCGCTGTCCTGTTCTCCCTACACCCAATGAATGACTGGCCTGCTGTGAAGACATGTCAGCCAAGTCTCTCCAGATGGTTTGCACATGTTTTGACTAGAGTAAGGGATCCTGGTGATCAAAATAAGGTAGAATAACATTCTGTACTTTTAAATTGCGACACAGATTCTGCTAGGCGAGATGAGTCCTTTTGCTGTGGCCACACACTATAACAGACAGACCAGGAAGGATTCTAGGCTACTCAAACTTCGGTTTATGATGCGAGTTCTTACAGGATGTTCACTGAAGTCAGCAGGGTAAATGTGTGCCCAGCCTGTCCTGCGACAGTCGCTGGGGCATTCCAAAGGAACCAGCCAACAGCCCACACTTCCACCCTGGCAAGCCAGGCACACCTGAGGGCCAGGTCCCCAGCCTTCCAGCTCTCCGCTCAACAGGCAACGTTTCCAACTGTACCGCAAACACTTGCACTGCCATTTCAAGAGGGGCCACTCAACAGTCTGGGAAACTCACGAGGCTACCACGCAAGCAGCACACACACCCCCGCCCACAGCTTCTTCCCGCTCACAGGCGCCTTCATTTTTACGGCAGTCCCCAGCAGGACGAGTTCTTCGATGTTATCGCTGGTCTAGAATGTTCTTGAGCCTGTGGGAAAGCTCTACCCTTTCAGAGAGAAAATGGTTCTTGGACAGACTCAGTGGCTCATGAGCAGTTAGTTGGGGGATGTAATGTCTAGTCCAAAACTGGGGTACGGGCAGTTAGGAGGCCATCTCTCTCACCAGGCTCTGAGGACAATGAAGGACCAGAGCCCAGAGGCATCGCGAGACTAAACAGCAGCTGGCTAAGGTGACTACCTGGAGACTCTGCTCCTGTTCTCGTAGGTATAGATGCTGATGTTGAACGAAAAAGACCCCACGGTGCTTTGAAACATCTCCCATTGGGTACATACGGCTGAAAGCTAACGATTAGTTGACAAAGAGCCATGCCAGCCTTTGAGGAGGAGACACAAGACACAGTCGAGGCAAAATACAGTTCTGGCTTTCAGTTCAACTGGCAAACACTATCCCTGAAGTTATCGGGGTAACAGGATAGGGAACTTTCAAAGTCATTTAGGCTTTGGGTCTATGGGTAAGAATTACTTCTCAACAAGGCACATATACTACAATTTTATTTGGAGATATCCAAATGTTTCTTGGTCTGTATATAAAGCACACATTTTCATAAGAAAAATAATGATCTGCCTTTTTGGTAATTTCCCTTTTTGTAATACTGGACAGTGAACAGATCGGTCCCTTTGAAAGTGTCCATTATATAGACAGATGTCAGGCAAAGGCCTCAGGCACAAACAGTCATCAGCCCAACAATCACAGAAGCAGCCAGGCCCTCCCATAACACACATGCTTTGGAAGAAAACATGAACCCCATTGTTAAAATTAATACTAGGATTGCAGGATGTTCTTCAATCAGCATGATTGCTTTATTATACAAAAACTTTCCAGTAACAGTAAATTAGTTTTTAAAAAGGACAAAAAAAGTCATGTTGGGTAGAAGCGCGTCACTAATTGCTTTATTTAAGCACACAAGAAAAAAAGTCTTATCTGACCAATTAGGTTGGAAGGGTTTTATTACCTTTAAGAAGCCATTAGCTAGGATAAAACACTGAAAGCACTTGTGTCAAAACAAATAAATAATGCCCTCTCAATTAGGAGAGAAAGCGGTAAATCCGATAAATTAAGAGACATACACTGCTTCAAGCCCATGGCGACGCCAGCACCCTCCCACCCCCAAATTAATAAAATAAGAGACAGTAGATTTCAGTTACAATCTGGGGAAAGATCGGGAGCGTTGGAGACCTAACAGTGAACATTGACATTTGTCCTCTTGCACGGGTCAACAGGGCCACCCCAGGACACGTCAAGAGGGCAGGTGTCCCGGGGCGCCCAGAAGGAGCCATCGCTCCCACTTCTCCTCAGGGAGAATCCCAGGCAAGGGGCGAGGCCGCAGCGAGCGCTCATAACCGCCAGACCCCACCAGAGCCTGCAAGCGAGCGGCCTTCCCACAGACAATGGCCGTCAGCTGGTAAAGGAACCTGGGTCCTTAGGGGGAAAGAGTGGCCCCGAGCTACCAGGGCACCATCACTCATTTTCTCTTACTTCGCCCAGTGCTGCTGATCTCTCCCCAAGTAAAGACTAAACAGAAAAATACAGTGTTTGGAGGAGCCCAGCACGTCAGCGCACAGGCTCTGGGCCACTTCTTCCCTTGGGACACAGTGATGGCAGCGGACAGCTCGCGCTTTCGCTGGCAGTGCCCTGGTTTCAGTAGGAATGGTTCAGTTCCCGTGCCCCACATGAGATCCTTAAAACCATTTCTAATCAGATCCATTGTTTTACCCAAATAGGTTGAAGGGACAAAACCAACCCTAATCGCCCTATTCACTTAGAATAAATAAAAGGTGATCCTTTCTTAAAGTGTCACTTTCCTTCAAGGATTAGTAAGACTCAATAATCCACTATTACCATCAGAGACTGTCTGGGAGGGAAGGCCCCTGACCTCAACACCCCAACTGCTAGGAGCAGCTGGTCTAGACTGGCTGGGACTAAAAGACACGACAGCCACCTTCAAGGCCTGTCGACGCCCCGCATTGCAGGAGCAATCCAAGGGGGCTGCGTTCTTACTCCCTGTCCTTCTTTCCTAATAAATAACTGTCTGTCAGGGAGCACCGAGCTATTTCCTGAAACGCCAGGGAGATCGTCGGATCATTCCACAGCCACATCCGTAACAGTGGCTGCCCGGCGTCGTAAACAACTCGGGGGGCAAGGGCTGGGCCAAGGGGTTGGGTAGTTGGACAACTTGAATCTCTGGACGTGAGTTTAAATTCCTAGAAACAACCTCAAAGTCAATTCTAGAGAGGCATTTTACGTAACTGGTCCCAATAAAATGTAGCACGTCAGAGGTAAAACAATGGAAAAGCCATCAAAACTTACACAAAGACCATTAAAACGGTACCGGTGTCTGAAGGCCAATTAAAGCATGAACAACTTCAGTTTTCAAAGTTATCATCACTTTGCACATTATTCTACAGTTCCAGGAATATATTCAAGCACCATATTGATAGTAGGTAAGTAAACGACAGAGTCCGACCTTGGCGATCCGCGCCGCCGCCCTCGCACAGACGAGGGAGTGCCTCGCCAAGGTCTGCACAGCCCGCAGGAGCAATGCCTGCCTACTTTCTGGGCATGTTAAGTGGCAATGGGAGAGCCAAGAAATTAAACCGCTGGTGGGATCTTTTACTTTGAAATAGAGTGATGTTTGGTTAATAATTTGAGATCCAAATGGGGTGACCCATTTAGAATGGCCTCTGTGTAAAATCACAGCTCATTAAACGGTGTCTGGTTTGAACAGGTCATTACGTCGTTAGTATCTAAGCAATGGATTGAGAACAAGGGCTGGGGACGCGCACAGGGACACACTGGCCGGTTCTGGTGACTTTCACAACACTACCAAGCTTCCTTTTCATGTGAGGTTGATTCAAATCACCAACTTTTAAATTTAGGTGGTTTTGCTTAGTAACCCCTTTTGGTTTACAGTAGAAAATGCAATGCACAAATTTTAGATGAGGAATCCTCCATTTACAATTAATTTAAACTTATGAAGCTGTTTTAACTGGACCATCTAAATGTGTTAATTAACATCAATGATGGTTTCTTATTTTTCACACTTTGTTACTCTGATCATTAACAGTGATGGAAAAGCTAAATTAAGTTAATGAGGAACGGATTATAAATTCTTGAAGGACTTCTCAGTTTATTTTCAACTGGGAAATATATAGAGAAAGATGAAGAGGCATTTTTGCCTCTACTCATAAATTTTTGGTACCAAATTTCTTAAAAACCAGATGGTTTTCAAAAAATTTTTTCCAAAAATTATTTAACATGCTGCTCAGACATGACTGCTAAAAAAAATAGCATATACACATATAATATCGAACAGCTTACGAAGAAGTGCCTGTAAACGTCCACCTCATTTCCTCTTTCTAAAAAAAATATATTATAACTGATGATAACTCCATCTCTATTTCTGCAGCAGTATCAAAGGTCCTTAAAGTCTTGACAGTGAAGGAAAAACAGAAGCCCACTCCCCCGGCTTGAGCACGACTGTGACGAGGAGTCCACGGGAACGCGTGCTGCCCCCACGCGATGGGGCTGCACCTCCGCAGGCAGCCCGGGGCGCGGCCCAGCCCCTCGCGCCCGCGGAGGCAAGCACGCAGCGCACACAGACCAACGCCGCTTAGCGAGACTTCACGCCGACGAGGACAACAATGAGGACAATAATGATGACAAATAATATTAAAATCACAAGCATCTTCCGATTCTTCTTTTGATACTGCTCTGCCTACAGAAAGAGGATGGAAAAAAGGCAGTCATTTTCCCCCACATCCAAAATCCAGTCTCGCTCATCTCCAGTCCTAGGCTTCCGGTCCCAACTGTAGAGCTGACAGCTCTGCTACAGGCCACATGGTTACAATCCCTTCCATCAATTCTCGCGAATCCAATCAACACGGGTGGAAAGGTCCACAGGTGCCGACTTCCCGTCTCCCCAGGACTCACTAAGGCGTGGGTTTGGGATCTGCCCTCAAGAGGAAGCTGGCAGAAGTCGAGGCTCTGCGTTCCGGGCCAGACACACCTGCTTCTCCTCACCTCCACTTCCATCCACTGAGGAGCCATGCCGGGGATGGAGTCCTCCCATTTCTGGACAGTTCTTTGGATAAGCACACACCTTCACTAAGAAATCAAACTACTGGCTAATAGAGGGTGCAGGGCGGGGGGGACTGATGGCTCCAAAGAAGCTTGATTTCTACCTCCCTGCATTTGGCAACAAGGAGAAGGTCCATACTTTGATATAAACATGGGAAAGTGCAGAAAGGACCCCCGAGACACGTCCCCGTGCTGCTGATGACGCAGCAAGGAGGACCTTCCAAATGCGCACACCCCCTGCTTCACCTGTGCACATCGGCCTGGAAGCCCCCACAGGACAGTGTCCTGAGTGACGCCATGCCTGTTGTGCAGAAACACGACCAGAGGAAGGACAGAGAAGAGTTATGAGAGTCTCTAAGCACACTGAGGGGGAGCACAGCCTGCCTCTCCGGGCGCCACTATCCAACGGTGAGGGACAAGGAGGCAGCCTGATGGAGTTGCCCAGCCCCGGGGGTCCTCCTTCCAGCACCCTACCAACCTGACTGCTAGTTCTGTTTGCTAAGTGAGCCGACCCACCCACCAGGACCACTCATCAGCCAGGACAGACTGGCTAACCAGCCTGCCCGTGTGAAGCGACTCCTGAGGCTCAGTCATCCTCAGATGAGCTGACTGCCAAGGAGACAGCCAGCCATACCACCAGATAAGACGGAGCATGCTTACTTTTCCAATAAGTAACCCAAAACACCAGGGAAGCCAAAACTAAACGATATACTTTCAAACCTCTCAAAATGATTTATAAACGAGAATCCAAACCAAAATTTTTAGTTCCCACTAGATCTGCACACTCCCGTGGAGAAAACATCTCCCTTTATCTGTGTTCTATTACAAAACGTGCTGCACTAGTTTTTAAGAAACTTCAAAACCAATGCATAATTCCACAGCAGATCAAAACCTGGGTATCACAGGGCGAGAAACTGAAGTTAGTTTCACTCTTTTAATACACAAGGCTTGGCGACCAACTAAATCTACATGTTTAAAAAGCATCTTCTTTCTCCTTACGTGCCGGAGGGTCATGCCCACCCTGTATGTGGGACAAGCCCACGGAAGAGAGTGAAGGGTTTCCAGGCAGACCTGTGAGACGTGGCCTCACTTTGTGTAAACCTGCTACTACTATTACATAGGCCCTCTGTGCCTTAGGAAGCGACTGATTTCAGACAAATGACAGAGCAGTAAATTAGTGCATTAGAAAAATGCTCAGGACACAGCTAGAAATACCACTGGGTCTGAAAGATACAAGGAAATGGACAGAATTTATTTTATTTGTGAAGTATTATATTCCTTTAAAAGAAAATACGCACCTAATTACATATGAGAGCCACTCAGCAGCATACGTATGTTTCTCATAATTCATTACAAGATTTCTAAGATGCTTGTCATTTATTTTTAACAGATATCATGAAAAATATTCCTGAAATAGCCACCTTATTAGCAAAGAATAAGACGGCTAATAATCCTCTAGCTTCAACAAAGCACTCTTTTTTCTCAAGGTAAGTACACAGCTACAGTGTGGTCATTAAAAGGGAAAATTAGATTTCTAGCTTCTCCAGATGATTCTCCACCAGCAATTCATCAGAAATGTGTCACAGCATGAGAGGCCTGCGTCAGCAGCAGCCAGTAAACAGAACATTCAACACGTATTTTGGGAAACGCCCATTCAATTGATTTCCTAAAACAAGAAGACTCAAAGAATGGAATATTTTCTAAAAGGAAGAAAACCCAATTCCTTTAGAATTTACTGTCCACAGAAGGAAGTTCTCAGCAATTTCAAATCAAAGTGCGAGGCACACCTGGAAACACTGCCTAAGGCAAAGTGGCAACAGCCCCCATGGCTGGCTTTGAATGAAACAACGCCATCCATTTCCCCACTAAGACCGGCCATGTTCCCACTACGTCGACAACAGACAAGAGTGCGGAAGACAGCTATGGCGGAAGAGAACCCTCTTATGAATTCTTGATATTTGATAACAGTTGCTCAAATTCTCAACTATTGAAAGACAGGATATTACCTTGTGAAGCTGTTTCAAGCCATCTTCAGTTTTGATACAGGACTGTTCAACATTATAGTCAATTCTATCAAGGACTGTACCCTGAGTAATAAATGACAGTTACAGACAATCAACAACCGCAACTGGGAAAATTGAACTTCAGAAATGAGCTATGCAGACTGCAGACATCATTATGCACAGGATTATCTGTTTTACTTAGCCGTGCTGGAGAGGGGCACGCAGGAAGCTCTGGGGTGCATCATCCGGCAGCATCAGACACTCAGCGGTACAGTACTGTGTTAGTTGCAATAAAGTCTAGCTCATGAGAAAGACATACTGACAAATTGGGCTTTCTTCTTTGGATTCAGACACTATAGGATATGCCACGTTCAGACTTACTGGTGCTTTAAAAAAATATATGGTTCAGCGGAAACAGGCTCTGGGAGGAGAGGGGCTAGCTTCTATGCCCATTTGCTGCTTAAATACTTGGATTCAAGGAAGCAGAGAATGGCAGTTAAGCGGGACCTGGTTATGATTAGGCCTGGAAATTGACTATCACGTCTACAAACGTCAACACAGGTCTCCACGGGTCAGAGCAGTGACAGTAAGCGCCAATCCCCATGTGCAATTACACATTTGCCTCAAGGAGAATTTTGTTTTTAATTGCTTAATCTCTTGGTTCAAATAGAAAAAAGGGAACACTGGGCTGTATGGAGGAACAGGGCTCTTAACAGAAGCACGCTGTATTAGAAGAGATAGCAAGTGCAGCCCCTGGGAACCACAGGAGTAATTAATGTAACTAGATCTTCCACAGCCTTAACACTCCATTCTCAGCTGGTTTCAGGGGGGATCAGGACCCAAATCCCTACTGGCAAGATAATAAAATATCCTAATCAGATTTTAACAGTGAATAAACAATTTAATTCTACTTGAAAGCTAGTGGTTCCAGTCGCCATTACACAATAACCTGCCAAAATTAGAAGGGAAATCTTATCTATTGCCAGAATCATTGCTGAGCATGGGCAGAACCCACCAGACCCCCAGAGTCAGGCGTTCCCATGAGCACCCTGGGGCAGAGAACATGAGAGCTCCTATTGACATTTATTTATCTAAAAAAATGGTTTATTGTTTTTTATAGAGACTAATAGTAGTATGTGTATATAATTTGTACAGATGCACACATGCATAGGTGCGCACTCACACACAGACAGACATACAGTGGGCTCGCATTGTTTTTTTTCCCCCTGACAGGAGGGCAGAGCTAAAAGAGTGTGGAGAAGGGCCCGGTTTTATGGCAGGAGAACCCAGCGATGAGGAAGGTAACTCACGTACCTGCTCTACAATCATGGCTCCTAAGTCCCTAAATATCTCATTGAGGTCAGAAATAGACTGCACGATCTGGCGAATCTCTCGCTCCCTCTCCTCCACCATCAGTGTGTTCTGTTCCACCAGCACTAGCTGCTCATCTGTAAAACCCTGGCGAAACCAAAAAGCATAGCATTTGCATGTTAGCTTTCTCCCCCCTCAAGAAAGCTATGGTGTACCCTTTTAATTTAAAGAAAAGGAATTCTGAGACTATTTCTATAAAGCACATAAATGACATAGAAACACTTATTTTTCTCTAACAGAAGAGATCCAAATCCCCAAAACAAGCGGATCGAAAGCACTGGGCCAAAGCAGGGGACATGGAGAGAACCCTTTGTGTGCAGCCACGCAGGGCGGGCTATCAAAACCCGTGGGGTAACCCCAAGCGACCTTCCCGAAGGTTCTGGAAGGCAGATTACAAGGTCTCCCTGTAGCCTCTGGAAAGGAAGATACAGTATGGCCCCCATGACGGCTCTTCCGCCGGCTGTAAAAACTGCTTGATGGACATACAAGTCAGGCAGCGCTGGTCCTTATCTGCCTTGCACACACGTTACGGTCTACGAAGAGAAGGATGCAGAACGGAGCGCAAGTGCACAGCAGATGATTTCGCAGCCCCTTCACGTACCCGATCATAAAGAGTATTATCGTCTCCATCGTCCATTAGTGGTACTGATGTATCAAAAAAATGCTGGGATCTTTCCTCTCGATTCTTCAGGCCTATCATGGATAGGAATTCACTTTACTCGGATATGTAAACCATCCTGGTTACTGTTCCACCATTCAAAAGGGGAAATCTAGATTAAAACTCAACAGTCAAAATGGAAGATATTCTTAGCAGCTTTAAAAGAAGCCTAGCTCCAACAGAGGAGGGGGAGAGTAAAAGATTATAAATATACAACAATATGCAGGCATTTGGGGTTATTCAAAGCAAAATGACACTGTAAATGTGTAAATTCACTTGATGCCAAGTGAATGACAAAATGACACAACCATCTGAGAATCTGTAAGTGAAGCAGAAATATTTAATCTAACTGCTGTTATAAAACACTTAAAAAAATCAATATTTTTCTCTAGAAGCATCTCTAATAAAAATTCCAAATGGCCCTAAATCAAATTTTACAAGTAATAAAATTAAAATACAAATATGCCAGTTGCCAGAGGGAAGGAGAACTAGTTTTTTGGGGGGCTGTGGGGGATATGACTGATTACAGTGGCAATAAAGAACGAGTGTGCAGGGTAATTAGGCTGAGGATGCAGCTGAATCCTGACTGCACTATTTGGGGAGAAAAGGCGGGCTGAGGAAACCAGGAGTGGGAGCCAGGAGAGCGAGGCCTCAACCCCAGGGAGGTTTCTAGGTCCTCTCAAACACTTTGGTTGTTATGCAAACATGGAGCTTTAGTGGGATTAGGACTGCAAGTCTAGGGAGTCACAGGTTTTTATTGTGCTAGATTGAGTTTCAAGCTTGACACAGAATAAGTTTTGTTTTCCTAGATGTGAACTATTTGATACCTGTCCTCAGCCTCCATCAGGCATGGGTTCACATGGGGGGTGGGCGTGGGGGGCTCCAAACCTAACAATGAAAGGTAAAGGACCAAACGGGGAGCGAGTAGCCAGAAGGGGTAAGAACAGAAAGGTATCCCCGTGCGTGGGGCACAGGCACTCACGTCTGAGGTAGGCGGACTGCGCGCGCCGGAAGCTGGCGGACAGCTCCTGCACGGCCTGTGCCAGGGCGGCCCCCACGTTGCGGAGCAATCGCTCCTCCTGCTCCGAGCACGCCCTGCGGGCCCGGCTGGGCAGCGCCTGCACTGCACGCTGGCACCTGTGGAAGAGCTGACAACAAGCCCCGGGCTCACGGAAGGTCGCCACCGAGGGGCCCTGCAGTGCCAATGCCTCCTCCCTCGTGAGTCCCAGGGAGATGCAAAACGCTCTGTTCACACCGGCTGGCACAGACTGGGTGAGAGCACATGAAGGCGGTCTGACCAACGTATCCACGCGTGCTGTGTGCAGGGCACCCGTTCTCATTTAATCCCCACCCCCATCCTGTGAGGCAGTGGTGCTATTATTCTCCCCATTCTACAGATGGGAACACTGGAGTCAAAGGGATGAACGGTGACTGGTGCCCTTGTGGCACTGCTAAGAGCCAAGATGCTAACGTCCCTACACCCCAGGTCATTTCCCACAGCCCACACTGCCTCCTCATTAGCACCCAGGAGACTTAAACAAAAAAGGCAAACACTCAAGTTTCAACACTAGTCAGTACTTAAAAATTACTCAAACTCAGCATTTTATAAGAAATTTCTCTAGGACACTAATGTACTCAGTCTGGGGAAATAGCTCCCCCTCTTCTTCAATCGTGAGGACCATTTTTAACATAAGAAATGCTTAGACACTAGCATACAATGTAAGTTATACATTTGATCATCAAACGATTGAACTTCGGAATGCTCTGGGTTTCATTTTAAAAATCCACAGTACTATCTACCCACAACCAAAGCACAGTCCCCACCCCACAAGCTGCGGGGCACAATGCTGACATCTGGGGGAGGGCGGGGCAACGAAACGCCAGGGCTGCCCTGCCATCTGACTTAGAGTTGTACCAGTTATGGCTTCTGAGCCGGTCCTGCGAAGGCTGGGACCTGCCCCGCCCA
>NW_017731382.1:3763473-3778467 GCF_001890085.2 Hipposideros armiger
CCCCCCAGGAGTCCATCCCGCCTCACCTGAGTGATCTCCTGGGTGGTTATTTCAATGGCATGCTCCTGGTCACTGCTGTCATCCAGGGTGGGTCTGTTCAAATGCTGGTCATGAAGGATGGCTAATTCCTTCATCTTCTGCTTAATCCGGCCGACATCGTACTGGATCTAAACCAACGGAATCACCAGAGCTCCACTAATGCCAGCCAGGTACCCACCTGCCGCTGAGACCACCAGCTACCCTCAGAGCACACAGTTGTTTTCAGCCAACTCGTAGGCTGGCTGAGGAGTGAGCCACTTTTCATTCAAACACCACTCCTCCTCGTTCCATAGTTCTTCAGCTTCTGTCTGGAGCTCAGGTACTCACCACCGGGGCAAGACCACCGACACACACACACCCACTCCCCCTTCTCGTGTGGGAACTGAACACTCCGAAGCTCGTCTCCCCAGGGACACAGCCAAGGGTAGCCCCGTCAGTTCTTACGGCAAATATCTGAAAACATGCTAATGCCGTAATTACTTATACAAATAAGATAGTGTGAAACGAACATTCAACTTACTTCATCCACTCCATCCACCCATTTAGGAGGTGACAGTTTTGTTACGCCAATTGCTGCTTCTGGGTCCAAGCTAATGCCTGACACCAGAGCCATACGATCGTCGGCGAGCTACAGGGAGATAGAGGAACAGGACAAAAGTCATTGCGGTTCACTTTAGGTAAGCTCACACTTGCCCCCCTGCAAGGGTCGCTCCCTAAGAAAACACAGACATGGAGGAGTGAATGCACTTGCCTGCACCATAAACGTGCTTTGGACACTGGTAAGATTTGGAACTGTTTTCCTGTCTTTTCACACACCAGCTCTTAATTTCCTTGGACATGTTTGTGAACACGAATTTGACTTGATCTGGCTATCGAAATGTAATGAGAAAGTCAACCAAAGGTCCTGAAAAGAAGGACCTCTCAGTGCTGGTAGTAGGATATGATAGAATGGCATGAACCTCAAAAGTTAACATGATCAGACACAAGTTAAAAAGAAAATACCAGACTATGAATGAAGCTAATACACAATTTTCATTAGTCGCAGGATTTACTAACACACATTTAGCTTATTTTGCAAATAGGGCTGGATCCAGTTAATTAGTCACAAGCTCATCAACCATGTGTTACAATGGGTGAAAGAACTGCTTAAACAGTTAGCAAATTATCCACCATTTGGCAAAAGAATCCTTAAATCTCAATGCAGTCTTCCGCTGTCATTTCCTTTCTTCGGTTACATGTCTACAGGCAATGTTTCCACTTACTTTGAAAGGATATCGATAGCTCTTGTTTACCTACGTAACCTGTTGCCTTAGACCTTCAACAGGGAGGGAAGCGTTCCCTTGCCTGGAGGCAGTGAGGGGGTTGAAAGGATCCTGACGTGCCCTCTGGAGCTCAGAATTTATAATTGCCAGTTTCAAAAGAGCCAAAAAATAATGGAAAACAGCATATGAAAGTCCTTTATAGGCAATACTTGGTAAATTTCCTAAATCACACCGCAAAATTGGGTGAGGAATTTATATTGCCCTTTTCCCCGCTTGCCTGCATTTATCTAAATTTACTTTTTCATTCATTCAGCAAATGCCTGCTTGCTTTTCGAACAATAAAGGAACAAGACAAAAATTTAAAATCCACAGATGAGGGAAAAAAAATATATCACATAAGAAAAAAGCCTAGATTAAAAGCATTCAAATACTAAGCCCTAAATTCTGAACAGGGCATTTACAGCAAAATTCCTGAAAGCAACTGGGTATCTTGCGTCTGTTCCCCCCTGCACCCGGTTTCTTAGGGCATTCTGTGGATTCGGGGAGCACGTCTTGCGCACTGACCTCACTGAAGGGACCAGGACCCCATCACCGCTCCGCTACCCTGTGATTAAGGCCACCAGCGTCCAGCGCCACGCGGGAGCCGCAGGTGGCGCAGGCCCAGCCGTCATTTCAGGTCTTAAACAAAAGGGTGTGTCAGCCACCCGGCTCAGTGGGGTGGTCCTCCTCCACCAGGGCCACCTTGTTTGTTTTTAAGAGTTCACTAATAGGAATTCTACCTTCTTTTTATGCTTTCTATCCTCATAAAAACTAGGTGAGCTAGGAACTATGATTCCAATCTACAAATGAGGAAAATGGGAAAAGTTAAGTACCTTGCCCAAGGTCACAAAGCTATTAGTGACAGATTAAAACCTGGGTTGGCTGACTCCAGAGGCCCCGTCCACTCCACAAGCTGCCAATCACTTTGGCAGGCCCATGAAATATACTTGCAATTGGCTGAGGAAACAAATCAGGACAACAAGCCCTTGGATTAAAACTACAAAACTACACAAAACATGGTCCTCCGATCCATATCCTTCCCTCACCACGTAAATGTCAGCCAGCAGCAGCCTCCCTGGCTGACCATCTGTAGATGCAGGGACGGGCACACACCTGTCCCACACACAGCGGGCACACACAACGAGAGGCAGAGCTGTTTACTCCTCAAAAGTCCCGCTCCAAAGTCACCAAGAGGTGTGGAGGGTACACTGACCAGGGCACAAGGAACAAACCACACGCCTACCTCCCAGCATCTACCAGCTACACAGCAGGTGCTGGACAGAGCTGCTGCCTCACAGGAGCAGAATGTGAACTTAAACCTCCACCGTGTATATGAAGCGAAACCTAATATACCTCTCTCCATGGGTCAGTGTCTCCACTACGCCAGTTTATTATCTCACCCACTATGTTTTATTATCACACCATATTTCAATAGAGAAATAATAATGTTTCGTTTATAGTTTTTCAACTCATGATCTTATTTTGTACTGTTTTTTCTGTTTACGAATATACATTAAACTGAAAAAGATGTACTGAGGTGCTATTCATCTAAACCCATCCGCATAGTAATTAGTATCTTCATCTGAAACAAATGAGAAATTTTAAATCACATATGAAAAGTTAGTTGAAGTGGATTAAACTCTTTTAAGCAATACTTCATTTTATAGAATAGATGAGTCCCCCACCCCCAAAAGGCACATGAATCAAACTGGGGAGAACACGGTTAAGTGTCCTATTCCTACGTGAAGGGGGCAGATGCCGGCCCATCTAGCTGGCCCCCGTGTCCGCACACCGCGCACCAGGATTTTGTCAGCAAGAGAGAACAGCTGATTCTTTGGGACCACAGTCTTTAAACAGGGAACAATTTCTCCTCTTTCCGATATAGTCTATAGCACCAGCTCATCGTGATAAAGAACTGCAGCTCTACTCAGAAGAAATGTGTCATTCATTGTATTGGTGTGGATTTGTAATGTATCACAGTATGTACTTTTTTCTTAAAGACTATGTTTTGGGAAAGGAAAACACAATTGAAGAGCAATGTCAATTATTTACAATGGAAACAAATATGAACATAAAAATACATTTTTAAGTGCAAAACAATCACCCTTTTGACTTTGGAAATCTCACTTACCATTTAAAAATGTTTTTTTAAGATCCAGGATATATCCGTTTTCAACTTGCCATCCTGGTCAACAGAGACCTTAGGAAACTGCCAGACTCTTAATTCTCTGCACTTTATCCTCACTGAATTTCAGTTTAGTCCCCCCTCCAAATAAATGACATTGCTCATCAAAGCTTTTCTTAAATGAACTTGTGCTTCTAAAGTAAAAAAAAATCTTTCCATATTTGTTAAATGAGATTTTTTTAAAAAAATAAAAACTTAGGAGAATTAAGAGTTTAAGAATCTTGTCTTTTTCATTAGTAGTTCTGGCCTCCAAGAACTATGGGGGTGCACTGCTCGAACCCAGAGCCATCGAACTCAACGTGAGCAGTGCAGGGAAACTCCAAGATGCTCAAAACGGCACACCCCAAAGGCTTCCTGCTAGTTTCACGAAAGTTATCTTTTGCCCTTGATCCACTTCAGACGTTGACATTTGTGCCTCTGAAGAGTACCAGAGAGTATGGACACGTTCTTGATCTATAGAAGGAGCACGAACACACGAACACACGAACACACACACACACACACACACACACACACACACACACACACCCTTATAAATCTTACTGTTCCAAATATACAGCCTTGCTACTTTTTTATAAAATCCTGTTTTTATGAGAAGGCTGATATAGTGAACTGTAAGACTGAAGACATGGCAAGCTTCTGTAGAGATTAGAAAAAATAAATGAAGTCCAGCCATAATGCATCACTAATAAGAAGCAACACTGAAAATTCTAGATTCTCTGTGGCAATGACCATTTTAAAAGTCCAGAAGGGACGTTGAAAATTACGGCCTGGGGCCGGCCGAGTGGCGCGATGGTTAAGAGCTGGCTTGGCACGCCAGAGGGCCCCGGTTCGGATCCCACATATGAGGGTCTGTTCCCCTTCCCCCAATTCCCCAGCACTGTTCCCATCCCCCCAATTCCCCAATTAAAAAAAAAAATCTTTAAAAAAAAAAGAAAAGAAAATTACGGCCTGGCAGTCTTGCTGCACGTGAGCCGCTCGAGCAGCACGCACGATGGCGTCAGACCCCAGGTGAACTCGCTGGGCTCAGCAGGCTCCATGACTTCGCTGATAGACAATCAGGTTCAGGAAGCTCGTTCTCCGAGGGCGTGAATAAGCACGCGGGTGAAAGAGCATCGGGGTGTCAGCACTATAGTTTTGAAAATCTGTGATAGCTTGAAAATAGTGTTTACTTTTTTTGATTATAAAACAATAAATACTCAAAATAGACATTTTAAATGTGCAGAAACTATAGAAATAAAAAAGTCTGAGACTCACACCACCCAGGTATAAATGTTGCTAGTGTGATGGATCCTCGTTTTTCTCACCCGGAAACCTGTCAGCGCCGGCCTTCCACTGACTTGATCCTTTTCGTCCCAACAACAAACCTGCAGGCGGATGGGATGGCTCTGCTTTACAGACAGAGCCTGAGGCCCAGCCGGGTTCGGAGACTTTCTCAAGGCTACCCTCAGCAGGGTGACCAGTGTGCCCCGTCCGTGGCTGCCATGTCCCCACTTTTCACCCTGCCCTCCTCAGGCTATGTGGTTTGGGAGCTTGCCATTTTTTGATACTTCCTTTTTTGAGTTTTAAAAACCCAACAACCTGGGAGAGAACTGTCATAGGAGGGAGGGACCAGGTTAGAGCAGAAAGCAAGGAGGGCGGACACTCTCCCGAGAGGACTGAAGTGGGGAGGGGGGTGAGCCCCCTCCTCAGCATTTCCGGAGGGGAATGCAGGCTGGGGTCCCCAGGATGCAGATTGTGGAGTTGGCCTGAGTAGGAGAATGACAAACTCATGAGGACAGACGGCAGGAAGCCACCGGATGGCTGTACTCCAGGAGGCCCAAGCGCAGCCGTCAAAAGTCTGCTCAGGCCTCACCTTCCTGGGGCTTCCATCTAACCCACGCCACGAGCGGGGGGTCACTTTTACGACTCCCACAAGACATGGGATCGAAGTCCTGCTGCAGCCTTGGCGAAGCAAGGCTCTGGACACCTCTCCAGCTCCTAGTTCTGCACCCGGCACTCAGCAGTAATAGCTGTACAATTATAATTAGCTGAATGAGTCAACGATAAATAGATGCAATGAATGAAGGAAGGAAGGAAGTAAACAAAATATGTCATGTACAGACCTGAACGCTAACTCAGAAGAGACAGAATGGTTTGGGATAAAGGACAAGACGGGGCAAGTGGAGTCCTCAAGGGGACGAAGTGGCCCTGCACACCCAGGGTGGAAACACAAAACTGAGTTCAGAGAACTCTTAACGGCACGCGCGTGAAGCGGGTGTGATGGTGAAGGTGGCTCTCCATTCAGGGTCTCTGATAACAGAATGTGGAGACCCCGTTTAAACACCCGGAAGCTAGGAACAGGAAAGCAGAAAGCTCTGCTAGTTCCTGCAGTGGGGGCCAGTTTCTGAAGCCTGCGGGCTGAAGAGAAAGCAGAAAGGCTGGAGATCAGCTGAGACAGCAGAGCCCCCCCCCCCCAGTCAATATGACCACTGATGGGCGGGCCCCTGGGGTAAAAAGTATTCAAATGTTTCTTCGACCTATGGGGGTCCTATTGTTTGCTATTTCCCATCATACACTTCCTTTAGGGGCCACAAGTTCCCTATTCCCAAGTGTTCAGTAAGGGGACATCCATCGCCAAGCTCCCAAGCCTTAACGCTTTTAGTCTGGTAAGCAACGCCAGCCACGTCTGTCTGCTGTTCCCCAGAGATGCTTCGCTTTGCTATGTGTGAGCTGAAGTGAGTTCTCATGTCTCCAGGGCCCAGTACCCAGGCCAGCGATGGCGGCGGCGTCCTCAGCCAGGTACCTGGCTCAATGAGCAACTAGCCAAGGGTTTGTTTTTAAATACTAATGGTTTTTTAATGACAAAAGTAATACATGCACGTGGTTTAAAAATATATATCCAACCTAAGAAAAAAGTTTGCAATACAAAGGAAGTTTCTCTCTTCCATCCCAGACGGTTCCTAGAAGGTCTACACTGTTAAGTTACTTGTATCTCTTTTCAGAAATTCTCTAAGTACACACAAGCATGAATGAATTATTTTTCTTAAAAAAAAAAAAAGGGCGGGAATCACACTGTCCATGCCTTCCCACGGGGCGCAGTGTCGGGGGCTTCCCGTCCCGCAGTCCCCACGGCGGGCTGCACTCTAACAGGAACAGAGAATCTGACATGCTAGTTAATTTACAGGCCCAGCGCTCAATGAACGGTATTCAGGTCCCGCCATCTGGTGTCATTACCCACTAGTTAAGGTTTGTAGAGCCTACAGGTAGGTCTTAATCTACTAGTTTTGATGACAGTCACCCTGATCCTACTCGCTATTCATATCTCTAAATTCAAACAAACAAAAACAAAAACACTTCCCCTCCCCATTACTCTTTTTCAAAGGTCTACCATCAGGCAAAATATTTTCACCCCTTCACTGCTGAAACGGGGAACAGAAACGCAAAATTCACGATCACGGTTGAGTTTCCTTTTTCTTCACCTCTTTTATTGGCGCCACCGCAATCAAGTGCTACGAATATGCACTCTCCATCTTCTGGGTGAATCGCTAATGAGTCATGAAAGCATGCTGCTAGCAAGTGGGCAGGTGTGGGACCACGCACTGATTGACTCAGCACAAACTCAGGCCACCTGCTCCATCCTAAGCAGTGACCGTGAAGACCCCTCACAGGTCGGTGGCTTTCTGTCCTCCTCCTCAGGGCTTCTGCCAGACAGCATGTCCTTTACGTGCCACCTGAGCAACCTCAGCACTACCCATCTCTCAGAAACCAAGGCAGACACACACACACACACACACACACACACACACACACACACACACACACACACAGAGGCTGAAAAACAACCTGGCTTATTTTAAGTTCAAGAAAATGTTCAGCCTCTACTGCTTTTGAAGTTGAGCCACCTTCCCAAGAGTAGTAAATAACGTTCCTAAACACGTCTCTAAATCATCAGTTCACTTGGTGTGGAAATCTATTCAATACATCCTAAAGTGTTAAATTGTTAAATACAGCAGTTATAAGGCATCCAAACAAATGCTAAAATGTGTGTGAGCTCTGTTAGCATTGTATATATGACCAAAGACTTCAGAAAAACAGGCATAATTTTATGAACATACAAAAATATTCAAAACACAATACCTCATCCAGCTCCTGAAGAGATATGTGGTTCCCACGAGACCCATCCAGTTAGGGACAGCAAAAAGGAAGCAGGATGGGGACAGACAGACAGATAAGGTACGGTCAGTTGGCAAAACACTTAGATCTTCAATAAAGTTGACTAAAAATAAAGATCCCCTCACTAACCAAGGCATTTAAAAAATCTCCTCTTTACGAGTCTTCCTTTTTTTTAAAAAAAAGCTATATCAACATGTTTTATTTTTATTTACTGTGATTGTTTTGGAAATGACAGGAATACAAAACAAACAATAAATAGTTGCAAAATTCAAAATACAACAGAAGTGAATAAAACACACTTGCTTTAGTTTCACTAAAAAGCAATACCAATCTGTTTCATAAATATCAAATATCACATACAATAGTCTAAGTTTCCTTTAGGAAGCTAAAATAAGAAGAGCAAAGCTCAACTGCAATTTCACCATGTCAAATAAATGTACGTTTGAACGAGTAAATCAGTCCTGCAAATGCAGCAAAATTAGAAAATGGACAACCCACAAAAATTGGCTATGGCTGTATTCAGATATTTGAGTGACCACATGTGTAAAGTCCCTACACATTCAGTCCCGCAGTGCGGGCTTTCTCCGTGGCAATAAGCAAGCCGGAAGGCACTACCCTCGGAGAGAGACACAGGTGGCAAAAGAAAAACCCTTCCCACTGCGAGGAGGTGCATGCTACCATTAGTCTAGAAAGCACATAGTTATTTCTAAAGCTATTACAAAAGCAAGTCAACAAAACAAATCAAATAGTTAAGGAGAGATTTTTTTTTTTTAAGGAAGGAAGAGGATTAAGTTTCAATTTAAAACTAAAGGTTCCTTTTTAGATCAACGTGGAACTCTTATCTTCTGAACAGACATTTACTAATGATAGATCATCTAAACAACTAGGTCTTTTTTTTTTTTTACAGTATTGATCACTGAAATAGCTAGTGGTGAATTTCAATAATTAACTTGATTTTTTTTAATGCTTAACAATAAATTTAGAAAATTAAAAACATAACTTCTTTATTTAAAAACTAATAGTGCAAATAAAACTGGTCTATAAGGGCTAAAACATTATTATACAATGACAGCACTAAAAATGTAATCAAACAAGCATTCCTCCGTGTACAAATTCAATTAGCTGACATTATAGAAAGCCAAAGTCCTCTTCAATCCTTCTGCCATTTGCTATGAGGGCAAAAGAGAACTCTATTCTACACATACCCTGCCATAGCTGGAGTGCTAGAAGATATTAATAGAGAAGATAGTGTAAAATGGAAATCTGACTTAATTACCTTTTACTTTCAAATGTTTTCATTTTTTTAAAAGCTCAACAACACTTTCAGCAAGAAAGCATGAAGTGTTTCGATTAATAAAACACGACCCAGGCAAGCCCCTAACTCGGGCGTCCCAGCCAGCGTGCACATGGCCGCTCAGCAGCACCCTGGCATTGAGCCTCACGCGGCTTCCTGCCAACCACAGCTGGGGCTGTGCTCCACACCAGCCTGTCCTCTGGGTTATTAACCAAGCCCACACCCCGATCTCTGGGTGTCGACAATTACTAGCTGATAAGAGGTTAAAGCCGTATCTAGGCTAGATACGGCTCTGTTTTTACAAATAAGAAAAGCAAGCTTGTGAATGTATAAATCCATTCCCCCAGTCACAGAGCCCGTTAATGGCTAAGGAGGGGACAGAGCCAGGTGTTCAGGCCTCTGTCCACCCCACCTTCCAGCCTCTCTCATTTTATTAACAATTCAGGGAATGGTAGCTACCACCACACCACCTCAGGAATTAAATTCAGGTCATCTTTTGGAAGAACCGCCCCTCACCCCCCAATTTTGCTACCTAAAAACAGAAGGCTTTCAAACCCCCCCCCCCCACCCTCCGCCACCAAATTCCAGAAAATTTTGTCAAGTCCTGAATTCAAACATTTAGAATTACCATCAGGAAAATCCAAAATACAGCCAAATGAAAACACGTTACTACACATCATCACCTTCTAAATCTTTATAATGTCTAAATCTAGGTTTCTGACCTGCCAATGGCATATAATCAAGCAAATACTGAAAACTCCAAGTAGCATGTGGAATTTATAGTCTAAAGAACTTTCTACATAAAACTGAAAAATAAGTGGAAACCCATCTGTATTTACTCAGGATGTCTGGAAAAGTTGAGTAAAATGAGTTGGAAACACAGGTCTATGCTATAGTGATATTTACTTTATTTCCGTTGCTGCCAAAATAAAAGTTTGCTTCACTTTTATCCAACAAAGTACCCTTATTCTCAAGTAAGCCTCACTGCTCAAATGGAATCTTTAGAAGCAGAAAAACAAATAGATCTAAAGAGAAATATACAATGATTTCATAGTTGGATTCCAAAGGCAGAGAACTAATTTTCCAACAGACTCAGCCTGGACTAAAACTTAGGACCTTCAAAATGCGAGTGAAAAATGGACTATGTATGGTTGTAAAGTGAGATAAAGGATGATGCTATCCCATTTTAAGAAAAAATTTTTTTAAACAATGGGTCCTCACATTATTTTCCAGGACCCGCAGCAAAAGCCCTGGAAAAGCAGTCAGATCCCCCGTGGCTCACTAGAGTAGCAAGGACTCGGGCCAGTTTGCCTCAGTTCCCATCCCAGCTCCCCAACCTGTGAGGTGGGCAATACCGGGCGAGTTTCCGAACTCCTGAAAGCTCAGTTTCCTTATCTGGATGGTGGGAAGAACAAGGGCTCCTATCTGACAAGAGCTCTGGGAGGGGAGCACGAGGCCCCGCACGGAAAGGGCTGAGCCCAGGGCCGGGCACACAGTAAAGGCTCAATAAATCTCAGCCAACACTGCAGTCAAGGCTGAAGGAGGGCCTCGGATTCTTAACAGCCATAGTTAATCCTTAGTTTCTTTTTTTTCCCCCTAAAGCACACCATGTTTAATTAAAACTAATGTGCTAGTTTCAAACTAATCTAAGACCAATTAACTTGAGCTTCCATTTATGGATTATGCATTATTTTAAAGCAGAGAATAGATTAGGCAGTAAACACTACCCAAGTGCCTGCCATCCCTCTATTATCCCACTCCAGATCAAAGGAACTCACACAGCACCTCATCAGATCCCAGCAGCAACTCAGCAGCTACTTTTCATTCATTCAGGACTTGACACATTTTGAGGGATGCTTATTTAACTTGGTCAATTCATTTCAGTGTCTTGAAGCCAAGCTGCCTGTAACTGCCTGAATGGGGTGCTGCCTTAAAACCTGCCCTTGGCTGACAGAACGTCAAAATTACTTCTGCACCGTGCTGGTGCTACTTCTAAGGATTTTTGCTGTTGTTGACTATGTATTTCTCCTTTTTAAATTTAAAGCTAAGGCCACCATGGCTTGGTCAGGAGAAATAATGTATTAAAACAGAGTTTAGAAAGTACTGTTGAACCCACAAGGCCACCAGAAACCACCTAACTCAAACCCCTCAATTTACATATAAGGCAAAAGATGTCTAAAGAGATTAAAAGCTTGCCTAAAGACACAGTTGGAGTCAGCAGCCAGAGTGAGACTTAGCCCTAAATTCCCAGACTTGGAGTCCAACGCGCTTTCCTTTATTTCATGCTGCCCTGAGGCAGAAGCATGATGGGGCATCAAAACTGAGGCCAAAACAGAATGAATGAGAAATGCCAACAACTGCATTCTGCTGGCTGATAATCTAAAAGTCAAACCCCAGTGTTTTTAACAATTAGCTTCATTAATATCAACAAAACCAAGAACACAACTAAGTAGAATTTTGTTCAGTTCTGGGTGCTGAACTTTAAAAGGCCACAGAAAAACTAGACTTCATTCATTGGCAAAAAACCTTAACCTCGCTGTCTGAGCCCAGCAGGCTGAGCTAGAGAAGGCTTGGAGGACCGAGAAGGCTGCAGGGCGATTATGCAGAAGAAAGCAGGGGGCTTCCGGTGTCAGGGACCCTCAGGGGCCAGGGCCAGAGCTAGAGTCACAGGATGCAACATACGGACGTAGTTGGGGTTAATACGGGCAGGCATTTTTGGTTGTACAAGGGGCAGAGTGACGGGCTGGCGGCTGGAATTTCCTATCGCAGGCATAGGTTTATCAGTCAGGATGCTGGGTCAAAGGCCTTTAGGTCCCTTCTGGCCCTTAAGACTTATTGTTTATTTTGTCACTAAACATCCTCCTTAAATTCCTGTTTAGCTTTGACATATTTGTGTGAATGCTGCATAAAACTGTTTTAGTATGCACTTATAGGTAACCTACAATAACCCCACCAACCAATTTCTAGTTTTTTCCTCAAACCAGGGTGCAAAAAAAAAAAATGCATGTTTAAATTTTTTGAGTGATAGGGTTTTAGATGCCTATAGGTGCCTAAAGCCCTATCTATCAATAAAAAATGAGACAGACAGACACACACACACACCCCACTTTACAACCAATTTCCACAGCTTTTTCCTTGAATAAGGATGTGAAAATTCAGGTTGAAAGCGAAAACACAAAAACAAAAAACAACTATTACTTTAAATATCATTTATTTTCAGTTGTGTGTGAGAGAACAAAAACACAAACCAAAATAAACTTCTACAGCTTTTCCCTCTAACTAGGAACTAGAAATTTCAGGTTATAATTTTTTTAATTAAGTTAAACTTTAGTTAAACTTCCTTTTTATTACCTGAGTTTTAGGTAAATGTTTGCCAATTGTCTCCTTTTAATTTTTTTCTCATGTTTTTAACATGACAGGTATATATTTTAAGTTTTTATTTATTTTATTTATTTTATTTTCAAACATACAGGAAAGTATGTAAAACGGTATAACATCCTCCACATACTCATCACTATACTTAACAATTAGTAACACTTGGCCTTATTTGTTTCCCTTATTGGGGAGATTAAGAATATGAAGTGATATTTTGACATTTCACTCCTAAACATTTCAGTAGACCTAACAAAATTAATTAATTAGTTTAGCTAATAATTTCTTACTATCACCTAAGACCCAGCCCATATTCAAATTTGACAGCTATAGTTTTGTTTGATTTGCTAAAAGGTTTTGAAATTTATGAAGTCAGAAATGAGGTTTTAAAATTTTTATGAGCTAGAAATGCAGTGAAAAACATTCCATGAGTTATTCAATAAAGTTTTGAAAAATTGTGTTGGACAAGGGTTTTCCCCCAAAATGGCTGTAACACTTTTCCAACTTCCAGGAAAGTTGAAAAAACTGTACCCTCTACTTAGTCCCATTAACATCATGCCATGTTTGATTGTGTGTGTGCACATGTGTGTAGAAACCGTTTCCGTAGTCAACTGTAAGCAAGCTGAAGATATAATACTTCACCCCTAAACACTTCAGACATTTATGACATGCCATGTGTTTTTTTAATGCACACAATTAAAACGTGTTTTCTTTTTAATTCTAACTTAGGCAAACCATTTTTCTTTAATTGCAAAATCTATGTTTTAGATAGTCTGAATTGACTATAAAATATTTTAAATGATCTGATTGCTTATGATCTAAGAAAGACGTTAGTCAGACTAGTATAAGTATGTAACATTTTAAATGGCATAACACACAAAATATTTTTAATGTTGACTTAAACGTGTATTTTCAGTTTGATTTAGAAATTTATTTTCAAGAAATTGTCTGTTACCTAAACACATCTGTACATTTTCTGACATATCTATTTTTCCCATCTGTGTACTTTAGCTATTAATTTTTAATTCTTTGACTTAGCTTACACATTTTTTTAATTGCCTACTCAGAAAACCATTTTAAAAATCTGTTTGAGTTAGAGATGCACTTTTTAAAAGCTGCCCGTCTCTGACACCAGGTTTTTCAAACTGACCTACTGATTAATAATAAAGTCTCATGTTACTGATCGTTTCTGGGTGTTTTGAATCTTACAAAAATTTAAAAGCAAACAATGTTTTTCATTCAAAACTGATATCTTAGAAACATTGACAGGAGTTTTAGTTGTTTTTTTCCCCCCCAAGAGATAGCATAAAATCAATCCATTTAAGGAATATGCAATTTTTACATCTTCCTTCACAAAACTCAAGTTCCAATGGGGGATTTTATTCATTCAATTTCTACTCTCTAGTTCTTGGCTTATTTCAGAATATTCTTTTCAAAATTAGCACTGGAATCAGCCCATTTCCATTTTACCATTTCTTTTAGTTTATAAAGGCAAAAATCCTTCAAATTCTTAAGGAAATAAAAACCTAAACACACTTCATCCCTGTTTTCTATGATTTTTTTTTTATCTGAGTATATGTGATTTTATTCCTAAAACTGCTCACCGGCTTAGAATAGCTTTTCTATAGGAGTAATATGGCCAAAGACAGTTTCCACTCGTGATTTACAAAAAGGAAAAGCTGTCTTGGTAGACATTCTGCCAAAAATGAAGACACATGGCATACTTTTTCTGAAGCATTTAGGTAAAGTCGTAAAGAACAAAAATTGAAAGACAATATAATACAGTCCCTAAGAGATGAAGTAAGTGTACGATTCCCCAAACTGTATATTTCCATTATAATCCCCAAGAATCTGGTTTGGGATGACTTTTTTCCCTCTTCCTTCAATGCTGCTTTTATTCAAACCTGGCCTGTCTATAGCCAGGAGCCCGCCTTACAAACCAGTTTCCTAACTTCACTTTTCTATTTAAGATAGTACAAGGCTAATCACCATTGCCTTGTATAGGTCACCCAAACCTCCCCCTCCCCTTATTTAAGAGAAAACTGAGGCTCAGAAAGGGAAAGTAGCCCTCATCAAGAACAAACACAAAAACATCATCTTTCCAGGCCCTCCCTATAAAAGATTCTACCCGCTGAGCTAAAGAAAGGTTCAGGTTAATTAGATAAAAAATATGGGCTATTTGGGGGTTCGTTTTTCACAAACACACTATGTTTTGTTTTGTTTTTTTAAAGTTCGAATGGAGGGAAAAGCTTAATTTCCTGTCTGGGAAATGGAAAATGAAGAACCTAGCACCTTACAGTCTCACAAACATAAGCCCTCAGGAAAAACAGTGAAGCAATTATTCATAGGGAACAGGGCCACACAGAGGGCTGCAAGGCCATTAAAAGAAAACGGAAGGAAAAAAAAAAAAACACCCAACAACTCCTTCCTCGTTTGGGGGAGGGTGTAGTTCATTTGCAAGGATTTGGATCTGCGATTCCGCAACCCGGCCCTTAGAACCAAAGTGAGGCCCAGTATGGGGGGGGTGGGGGGAGGTGGGTTAAAACAAAACGCAACAAAAAGGCTTCAGAAAGCCTCCGCGCTTCCAAATCTTAGTGTTAAAACATATGTAAATTGAGGCGGATTGTCGTGCAGTGACGACGGGGGGG
>NW_017731382.1:3778472-3789423 GCF_001890085.2 Hipposideros armiger
GGAATCGGGAGGGTTGCGGAAGTGAGAGAGAGCAAGGCAGAGATGGAGCAAGGGCCTAAGACTGTTTTTCCCCATCCAGGGTTATAGCTGCTCCAGGACCGTAGCCAAGAGACCTTGCATTTCCGTATTATTCTTATCCTCTTTTTTTTTTTTTTAAACAGAGAGACAGACAGAGACAGACAGACAGGCAGAGCCGCAGTGCACACGGTGCGTGTGTCGGAGAGGCCGCCGGGAGACTCACCGCAGCAATGCTACGTGAATGCAGAGGGCTGGAGGTGGTGTGACTACTCACTTGCTCGGCTAACAGCTGCCGGTTTTGGATGGAATTATTCCGCAACAACAAGAAAGCGTCGGTTAAACGCCTGGTGGCCATGTCTCACCCTTTGTGACCCCCCTCTCAGGGGCCCCCCGCCCACTTATAGTCCTGATTTGTTCACTTTCTCTCTCTCGACCTGGCCTAGTCAGCCCACCCTTCACCAGCAGCTTCTCTTGACAAGGCCTCCGACCTCAAATCAAACAGGCGCAGCTTTGCGCTTAGCCAAAGCGCAAAGACCCCTCCCCAAATAACCACCTAGGCTTTCCAATTGTCTGACTCCCCCTACCCAAGTCCTGCCTTCGATCTCTAAGCACTTAAATCCCCCCAATCCTTGCGTAGCTAACCAATGTCCCAGAGACCCCTCCCCAATCCAACCTTGGATCTACAAGCGTCTAACTCGCCAATCCAGCTTTGGACTGGGAGGCTCTGAAGCCCCCTACCCCCCTTAGTCTCGGAGACCCTCAAGGGCCTTGGCCCCCTACCCCTAACTTGGCTCACACGCGTCTGGGCCCAGCCCTAAGGCCTGACTCTGACTCGGTTTCCCCACTAGAGGCCTGGTCTAGGCCCCCTTTGGACAACTCCAGCCACGCCTGGGCCCTGAACTCGAGGGTGCCTGGTGCTCCCTTCTCGGGCCTTATCTGAGCCTGCTGCAGCCCAGGCCCGACCTCCTGACCCCTTCCCTTTCTGGGTGGCCTGGTCCTCCACTGTCACAGCAGGCTGCAGCCTCCAGGAGGGCAGCAGAGCCTGCTTTCTCGGCCTCCTCACGCCTCTTCTCCGGCTCCCTCCATCCCCGGATCTGACTGCAGCTCAGCCCCGGGCCGTTTCCGTACTGCGGTCCCGGGTTCTGGCGTCCCCCCTGGCCCTCTTCCTGTCCGTCTCTCGCGAGTGCCCCCCTGCGACGTTCGCAAGCCTTGCTCGCAACGTTCCGGGCGCGGGAGCATTCTGCCCTTCTGCCCCGGGGCGCGGGAGCGCTCCGCCCCCTCCTGGGGTGCTCCCGGGGCGCCCAGTTTCCACTTTCCCAACTGGGCCTAGGCACGAGGAACGGGCGAGTGGTCAGGCCTGAGCCTTGGGAGCGTGGCCCCCAAGCTGCAAACCGCTGCCAGGGGCCTGGGTGCGCACATTAGAGTGGAGTTGCGCGGCAGGCAAATTTGGGCTCCAGCAGAGCCGAAGTTTGAGGCGCGAGCGGAGTTGGGGCGGGAGAGGAAAAGTTGGAGACGACTGCCTCTGGAGGCCGAGCACGCTCCACTGCAGGCAGCGGCTCGCGCTCGCTTTTTTTCAATTCTAAAAAAAGATGTATCTGAAAAACAACAAGGGAAAAAAAAAAAAAAGCAACAGCTAGCTAGAGCTTAGCTGGAGCTCCAGGCCGCCAGGGCAGCGCCGCAGCCAGCAGTCGGGGGTCGTGGGGGGCGCCCGCCCTCCCTGGCCGCCGCTTTCTGTAGGGGGCACTGCAGGGTTGTGGAATCTCAAGTGGAAAAGTTCCCAGAAACTTCGACAGCCCCCGCACCCCCACCCCCACCAACTTTTTCCTGCCAGCTGGGCCCGCGCACAGGCGTGCTGGGCCTGGCCGGGTGCCCCACGCTTTCCCGCGGTTGGGCGAGGCCGGGGGGCGGCAGGCGACCCCCACTCGCAGCCAGGGGCCGGAGTCGACGGGATTTGGGCAGGGGCTCCGCGCGTCCGCGTTGGACTCGAGCCGCCCGAGTCTGAGCGCGGCGAGCAGGGGCCGGGGGCCGGGGGCCGGGGGCTGCCCAGCGAGGGAGGCCCGAGCCCCGCCGGGCCCGCAGCCCGGGGGCGGTTCTAGGCTGGACGGATCGGGGTCGCAGAACCGGGCGGCTGCGCCTCCGCGGGCCCAGGGACCCAGGCAGGGCCGACTTCCCCTACCCGGGCGAACCGAGGCCACCTTGGGGCCGCAGGGCAGGGCTTGGGAGTGAGACCTTAACAGAGGAAAATCGCCCCGAAATCCAGGAGCGGGCCCTCGTCCCTGCTTCTGTTCCTGCATGGCACAAACTTGACACACACGTGTGTCTTTCCGAGCATTGTGCTAAGAGCTGGGCTTGCAAAGAGGAGCAACCCTGAGCCCGCGTCGGCGCCCAGCCAGCTGCCTGGCCGGGTGCTGGCGGGGTCCCGAACCGGCTCGGCCGAATCGCTGGTGACCCGGGACACACACACACACACACACACACACACACACACACACACACACACACACACACACACTGAAGGAAAATGTTTCTATGCGTCGGTTGTGTAACTAAAAATTAATGTTAAAAACATGCTTGGGAAATAGATAAAAATGTGTAAAATAAAAGAATCATTGAAGCGGGAGAGCCAGAGAGCCGAGCTGGCGCGTACATTTGAGGAAGGGGCTGTGGCTTCCAGAGCCCGGGCGATGGGAGACGGGAGGGCGCTCGCTCGCACGTTGCGGGGCCTGGACCCTGCCCGGGCAGTAAGTAGAAAACCTCGCAGCGCGTCTCGCCGCCGCGTGTAGCCGCAGACAGCGAGCAGCCTGCTTTCACGAGCTGGAGGCTGCGGCGGGATGAAGACGCCGCTCTGAAGGCAGAGACCCTGAGTTATCTCATGGAGGGAAATTCGGGGAGCCCGTGTGTGGATCCCCCGGCTTAGCTCAGCACCCCGGGAAACATTTGCACGTTTGCCGAATGAGAGAGAGCTCTGTCCCCACACCGTGTCTGATCCCCCCCAGTGACAGCTAAGACCCCCTACTCCCCCCTTCGGAGGACAGATGTAAATAGCAACTGAGCCGGTCTTCGGAAGAACATCAGATTAGCTGAAAACGTGGTCCGCACTCTGCTCCTTTCTCTTGAGCACACTCATCACCTTGCAAAGCAGAGGCTTGTTTACTTCTGGCTCTCTCCCCCAGGCTAGAACGTGATCTTCCTCCTACCGAGTTTTATTCATCTGTGCACCCACTGCCATTTCCTCTGGCTTGGAATAGGCTCCGGATAAATGTTTTTTAAATATGTGTATGAATGAATTAGAGACCCCGCGGTTTAGTCACCAAACTCTGCGGCCTCCCTCCAGTGACTTTAAGGCTTTATAGCCCTTATCTGTTAAGGAAAGAAAAAAAAATGTGGGGTTTTATTAATCCTTGTAATCCGTGCCCTGTCCACCTCTCGGGGGTTATTGTGAAGATCAAGTGAGATAAGTGAAAACCTTTGTAAACTATCAGGTGCTGAGCAAATATTATATAGGACGGCTATTCATTCATTGCCTTCCCTGGGAAAGCAATTCCTGGGCTGGTGTTTTAGCAGATGGTGGTCAGTCCGTCTTACATATTTATCATGGGGCAATCTCTTTCTTACTGTTAGGAAATCAATCAAGCTTCCATTTCTTTGAAAGAAATGAACAGTGCTTGCACACATAAATAATGGGAGAAAAATCCTCATATTCCCAAAACAGCCACCCCAAGCAAACGAAGAGCCCAAGCACAGGGAAATCATGAAGAATCCATGAGATTGGCATAGCAACCCAAAGGCAGCACTGTGCAGCTCTAAGCCGGCCTGGGATTGCGTGCGTGAAATAGTGTTCAGTGAAAGGCAGGGAGCCCGGGAGAGGACGTGCACGCTGGCAGAGATCGCTGACCCATATTGGAAGGGAGGTGAAGGGCGGGGGAGGATGTAAATCATTATATTTGAATGTTCCTTGGCTGTTTTATTTTCCTGTCAAGTGGCTTAAGCCTGATTTTTCTTTTTCTTTTTTTTTTTTTTAAGCATTCCCTCATGGCCAAGTATGTGTTTCCTTGGAATTGAAATCTAGGTTGATGGTTTTATATTTTAAAAGCTTTCATTGTGACTCATTCTTGGCCTGGGATAGAATTCTGTAATACTCCCCAAGCTCAAAGAGCCTGGGTGTCCTGTTTCTTGGGCTTCGTACCCACTTTCTAACATTTTGCTAGTGGATCCAAGAAGTCAGTGTTGGAGACAAGTGTTTCATTGTCTTCTTGTCATCTTAAATCTGTGCAGAAGGGAGCCATAAATATGAATTTCCCTGACTGTAGGGGGAAAATAGCAGGCACGGGAGAATGTTTCTAGTGTTGCTGGGTTAGCGGTTAGACAGAATGGGTCAGCAGTGCCACACTTGCCTCCTTGGGTGAGGAAGTTTAGAGGAGCTGGGGCTCGCAAAGCCCTCACTGGGGCCCGGCACATAGTAAGCGCCCCATAAATGGGCAACATGGCTCATTACCCGCAGCTGTCTTGCTGCCACAAAGCTCACGCTGGCTTCACTGTCCCTGGAAGGCATCACAGCAAACTCCAAAGAGTAAAGCATGGTGGTGGGAACTGGATACTCTCCAAGCACATTTTCCAGATTCTTGTTCTGTGGCTTGGGAATCCAGATGTGCCTACAATGTTCTCTCATATAGAAGAGGAGTTTAAACAGCCACTGAACACCTTTGAACTTTGGCCTTTCTAGCACCTATAGAAAGACAAATGGTCGTTCTTTTATCAAGATAAGCAGCAGCAAAAGCCCCCAAGCTTAATGAATGTCTCCTTTGGACACATCTGACATAATAGGCAGATTCTGGCCAGATTTAGGAACCAGGAGCTCATGTGTTCTCTCTCCCTATATAACTCCTCAAAACTTTGAGTATTTCCAACCTCAGAAAACTTCCGAGCTCTGTCTTTAGCCACGATGCCTCTCTCAAGCAGGAGACTTCACAGAGAGGCACAACAGTTTTGTATTGTCCAAACTCCATTAGGCACTTTTTTTTTTAACTAGATAATTCAATTCAGTGGGCATTTCTAAAAATCCACCAGAGGCTGTGCCCAGCTCCACGAGGCTCCACTGCTTCTGCCCAAATGCTGGTTCTCATCACCTGGTTTCTCCAATAGCCTCCTAACCAGCCACCCTCTCTTCCCCTCCACCCACCCTGTACCCTGCAGCCACAGTGACCTTTCTAGAGCACAAATCTCATCATGTCACTGCCTGATTGAGGCCCTGAAACAGCTCCCTCTGGCCCACACCAGCAACGCTCAGCAGAAAACAGGTGCTCGCTACACCAGGCCATCACTAATAGTAACTAATGATGGTCTTTTCTTGGTTGGCAGGAAAAAAATTAAGCTAATTGATGAGATAGTCTCTATTTTCAGTGTTTCTCCCCTCGCTTTTTCTTAAGCCCTTGGTCCCTGCTGCCACTTGGCTGTATAGAATATAGTATAAGACTATCAGATTTATCCCAGAACCATGCATGTCATTAACTTTTTCTTTTGCGTATCAACATGTCCTGGTGTTTTGCATATAGACGTCCTGTTCTCCCAACATGGTGGAGCGTCCACGGGGATGGAGGCCCGGCATACAGGCTCTTCACGCCAGACCCCACGCAGGCTCACGTGGTCTTCTCTGTCCAGGCCGCGGGTCTTCCCCCTTCTGCTTGATGAAGAGTTTCTTCAAGATGCAATGCTGCCTACCCTCTGGTATCATAATGTTTGTGGAATAGACAAATGGACGGCTGGTTAGATGGAAAGATGGGAGTAAATATGTTAAGTACCAGAGCATTCCAGATGGTCAAGACCCTAAATGGGTGGCACAGACAGACAGTCGGGGTGGGCCTCTCTCCCCCTCTCACTCACTGTGTCTCAGACTCTTTGGCTTTCTGACTAGTCCTCAAACCTTAGCATTTCTTGTTCCCTCCAGCCTAGGCTCTCCATTGGACTGGCTCCTTTTCATGACTTGAGTCTCAGACCACCCCATATAAAGTAGTCCCCCCACTGTGTCCATGGCACTGGGAAAAGACCGTCCTCTCCCAGAGCCCTGGGCCCATAATACTACGTGTCCATGCTCGGTCAACTTCAAGATTCCAACAATATCTAACCTCATAGCTCTTGGTCTTTGGGGCCAAGAAAGAGACCTCTTTCATAATAACTCGTGCCAGCAAAGCATACTTTCTGCACTTTTTTTTTTTTCAGGATGATGTTGACACGTGTGTACTCAAATAAATCAACCTTCCCATCTTAACCCTCTCCCTTGGCAGGAATAATAAGTCGACGTGCCAAGCCAGGGCTGGCCCGTATGACTCAACCCTTGAAAAATATAAAGGAAATCTTGTGTTTTCACGCTGACACAGCCAGCTCATCCGTTTCTAGGTTTTTTTTCCCAGGGACATAACCGCTGACCTGTTTGTGGTATTCTGTGTGATATGCAAGTACAGAGCTGGACGCTGGTCTTTTCCAGAGGCCACTTTTTTCCCCGGCAGCCCCTCAGTAGCCATGTGGCCTTGTATGGGTGAGGACTCCTTTGGTTGCAAATGACAGAACCCAAACTGGATCGACTTAAGCTTAAAAGCAAATGTATTGCCCAAACAACTAACTAGAAAAAAAAAATTCTAGACATAGCTGGATACAGAGGGAAAATGATAAAAACAAGAGTCTGTCTCGCAGTTCCTTTTTTCTGGGTTGGTTTCATGCTCAGGCTAGTTTTCCCAGCAGGTGGCAAATTGCTATCTGGAAGCTCTGCCCTGGTATCTCACAGCATAGCAACCCCAACAGGAAAGTCACTTTTCTTTCCCAAGGGTCTCAACAAAAGTTCTAGAAGTGACACTCATTGGTCTGTCTTGAGTCACATTTTTCTCCTTAAACCCTAAGCTGTGGGCCAGAAAATGGCGATCATCTGATTGGTCAGGCCTGCATCATGTGACCACTTCCAGACTCAGGAAGGTGAGGGTGGCAGGGTCAGAGACACCCACGCAGAATGCCCTACAAGTCCTCCCTTTTTGAAATCAGTGTGTTGGGCCCAAGAAAAGGGATGCTGGGTGTTCAAACACAACAGGTTTCTGCCTTAGGCCAGTTTTCACTCCTTGCTCTGTGTCCCTTACACATTGCCTTCTGCCTTTTCTTGACATTCACTCCTCTGGCTTCTGGAACCGCAGTCGTGACTGGTTCTCCCCCTTTGAGATCTCTCTGTGGCCCAGCCCCCAAATGCTGATTTGCCCCCAGTGTTTTGTCCTTGCTTTTCTTATCTAACCCTTTACCTACTCATGGTTTCAGTACCACCTACCTATCGGCTGTCTCCATAGACTCCACCCTCCGCCCTCCCGGCTCACTCTGAGCATTTCACGGGGATTTCCAGCTTCCAACGGCATGAGGCTGCCTGGGTGCTCTCCTACTTGTCCTATAATGAACCACCAGCCTCCCATCTTGGTGTGCTCCTCCTCCTCGATTCCTCATCTTCATCAGTGACACCCCCAGCCAGTCAGACCCCCGAGACAGAGCCCTTGGCATCATCTACCATCCTTGCCCTTTCTCGCCTGAGCCAGTATACCATCCACAGCCAGAGCGTGAAAGGGGCTGCCTTCCCAGTAGTGCTTCCTCCTTCCCACTCCCACCGCCACTCCACTGGTCTCCTTTCTTGCTTGGAAAATTGCAACAGCAATCTGTTTAGCTGGTCTCGAAGCCTCCAATGCTGGTCCCGGGGGCAGGATGTTCTTGAAACCATCACCTTTCTAAAGAGATCAATCTACGCATGTTCCTCTCTAGATTAGAGATACCCTGCTTTGCTACCCTGCTGCCTACTTGAGAAAATTAACTCCTGAACCGTTGCCTCTGAGAGCCTGAGGGGCCATGGCCTGTCAAGCCACGCCCACCCAGAGCCCTAGGCCTTGTGGCTGTTTCTGTCCCTTTGGACATTGGATATCCTCTACCTTGAATACTTTCCTCCACTCCCACCCTCTTCTCCTGGAAAGCTCTCACTCACCTTTCAAGATCAAGCTCAGGTGTCACTAGAGAGCCCCTCCCCATCCCCCAGGCAACATTAGTCACTTCTGCTTCTTGGAGCACAAGGCACTGCATTCGTTCATGGCCTGCAGGATATGCCCCCTGCCTTGTATTGATCTGTTTTCACTGTCTCCTCCACTAGACCGGGAATGTGGGGAGGGCAGGCGATGGCCCACTCACATCTGGGTCTCCAGTGTCTGCCAGGGGAAGCATTCCTTCATTGTACGTGACCGATGAAGACGTCTGAGCATCTCTGCTGGGTGGGGGCAGTGGGATGAGCCCACCAGAATCAGAGAGGGCTGGGGAGGCATCTTACAGCTGATAACAGTAAGAAGATGGAGCCTTGTTTTGCAACCAAAGCCCAGGGTTGGAGATGTGAGCTTTATGAGGCCGGGCTGGGCCAAGCTGAGCCCAGGTAGATGTCTTTAGGGCCTGCTCCCTACAATCAGAAAACATCCATAAGCCCAAGTGCCTTGAGGGGGATTGGGCTAATGAGGAGGTTGTATAAACCAAGGGCAGAGAAAAAACATCCAGCTGAATTTTGCATCTCCGATGGGCCCTGCCGCTCCTTCCTTTGAAAGGCCAGCTCATCCTTAGCCAGCAGTCTAAATCAATTTGAGCCTCAAGGTTGGATTGTTGGTGATAAACACATGTCTCTGGTACCCTGTTTCTCTTTTTTTACCTCCAAAGTTCAGTTGCAAACCTAGTTAAATGTTTCCTTTGGCTCTATTAGATGTGACTTAACTATTGTACCCTAATGGGAGCAGCAGCCTGCTTCTTTTTGATGGAAATCA
Source organism: Hipposideros armiger (assembly GCF_001890085.2). NCBI lineage: Eukaryota > Metazoa > Chordata > Mammalia > Chiroptera > Hipposideridae > Hipposideros > Hipposideros armiger. The sequence continues at coordinate 3,787,304 of NW_017731382.1, forward strand.
AGGCAGATGGAGTCGGACTCATGTCAAATTATCTCTGGAAATATGACTGGATGCGGGGTCTGGGGGAAGCTCATTCAATTCTGTCTGGGGGCCCTGTACCTCCCTAAGAGCCAGAGAAACAGGATGCGTGTTACGTGCAACTTCCCCATGAGAGATGTTTTCAGATCCATGGGGCCTGCGGAGTGATAAAATCTGATGCAACCAGGCTTGAACCCGATGTTACTCTTGCAGGAGGCCCACTCTAAGTAGGGTGGGGTAGAGGTCTAGCAAAGGGCCAGCACTCACAGGCTTCTATACATGATTGTGTCTCCTACTGGAAAGCTTATCAGGGCGGTGATGTTTAGCGCCTCCCTGGGCCCTGAGGACAATTTTCAGCAATCAGTAAGAAGATCTGACTCAATCAATGAAGGAACCAATTGCTTTACCAATACAGAAGTATTAACAGCTACCAGGAACCCAGCACTGTGGGAGGCACTAGTTATATAAGACACTCTGCTCTCAAAGAACTCACAGTCTAGCGGGGACGCAAAACCAACAGACGGGAAACAATTACTGAGCAATGGAGCTTGAAAAAATATGCTGAAGCGACTATAAAGGCAGTAGCCGTTCAGGAAAGGGAGAGATTGATATTTCAAAGAAAGCGTCCCCCACCAAGGAGGTGGAGGAAGACCCGTGCCTTGAAAGATGGGAAAGGGCTTCAGAAAGGGGAGGGCACTTCAGGAAGGAGAAAACAGCAGAGCAAAGTTGAAGGATCAGGACTCAGGACCAGGCAGGCAGGCAAGGACAAGGGGGCAGCCCCACTGAGCGCAGCGGGAGGTGAGGGTACATAAGGAAATTAAAGCAGAGCACAACTGCAGTCCCGAGAGTCAGGGGTTTAATTCTGATGTTCATTTAGTTTACAAACATTTATTGCATGCCTACTGTGTGCCAAGCACTCTGCACTGTCCCGGAGAGTCAGTGATGCACAAGACACGAGGAAAGTCAGAGGCACGAATACCGTGCAGCACATGTCACAAGGGAGGGACACACTGGGAGCTTGGAAACCAAGAGGGCAGCCAGCCTAACTCAGTAAGGATTGAGAGCGGCTCCTCGGAGGGGATCTATGGAAGGCTAGATGCTGGCCAGGTATTGGAAGGTCAGAGCGTGGTCTGGGCAGGTACAAAGATGTTCACTGCAATGTTGTTTATCAGAGTGAAAAAGTGCAGACAATTTGAACTGCCAACAAAAAGTGACTAGCTGAGTAAGTCCATCCCTTTGGAATCCCAGGCAGAAGTTACAAAAGAATAAAGCAGTTCAGTATGTATTGATTTGGAAAGGTCTTGAAGATATAACATTAAGAGCAAAAATGTAAGATCCAGAAAAAAAAATTGCTATCTTTCATGTGAGAAAAAAAAATTGTATATATTTTTTGTCATTTTGGGTAAATGACTGAACTATCTCTGGAAAGAGACACAAGAAATATGAAATAATGGTGTTTGCAGGGAGGGGCACAGAGGAAGGCTGGGACTCCAAGGAGACATTGTTGGAGCTTGAATATTAAAGGGTGTTAAAGGAACACCCAGGTGGATGGGTGAGGATGGGTACTCTGGGCAGAGGGGACAGCCCAGATGACCCTTGAGGAGTGCTGGGAGGAAGGTGGGCTTGGAACAGGCACCTGGCAGGCAGACAGAGGCTGGGCCACAGAGACCATGATGTGCCAGGCTCGGGAGCTCATACCTTAATCTGCAACACCTCCCTCCCTCCCTCAGTACTGATGTGGACCTCGCATGATGGCTTTGGAATGTGTTAAGTTGGTGTCTGGCACTGGGAATGGCCAATCAAAGATGGCTCAGGCTGAAGGGCTGTGGAGGTCAGAGGTTCTGAGGCGGGACAAGCCTGTGTCTTCAGGGCAGTGGAAGGAGTGGGGCAGGCTGGCGGGTCACAGAGGAGAGTGTGCAGGGTGAGGTCGGAGCCAAGGCCTTGTTGGCCTTGGGCGTGTGGAGTTTGGATTTCATTCTAAGAGCATCCTGGAGTGTAGGCATCTTTCAAAGTTGGCCAAGCGAAAGCCCACACACAGCTTTCCCTTTGAAAAGTGGGGATGAAACATAGTCTTGGTGTGTGTGTGTGTGTGTGTGTGTGTG
>NW_017731382.1:3789453-3817084 GCF_001890085.2 Hipposideros armiger
GAGAGAGAGAGAGAGAGAGAGAGAGAGAGAGAGAGAGAGAGAGAGAGAAATTGCACGCCTTGGTCTTTGCCTCGGGTTGACCTGCAGGCCTTCCCATCCAGCATCTGTGCTAGGAAGGCCCAGCTCCCTACTGGTCTCACCAGAATCCCATCTTTCCAAGAAATTCAGACTTCCTCCTGCTAAGGAGTTCTTCCCAGGGCCCTGATAGAAGCGTTATGTGAAGCTGAGTAACGCTTGTGGTTTTACGCTTCATTTCCCTGGGATTCCATTAGCAACATCAAGTACTTCTGTCTTTTTTCCACAGAATGTTCTGCCCTATTCTGTCTGGAACAGAAGAAAAGCAAAAGAGGAGAAGCAGTGCTGCGAGCTGGGATGGGAGGGGTGGAACGGCCCTTTTAGGGCTTCGGGAGTTCAGCTGAGGAAGAACCTCTCAAAACCTGACAGATGGAAGCCATCTTCCTGAGGGGTCATGGGTCAGCCCCACAGGTGCTATCTCCTGTTCCAAGCCTCCTGGCCTCAGCATTTCTATCTAGTTGATTTAGAAATAACTTTATTGGGTAGATGCATAGAGACCACGTAAGCCAGAGAAAGGAAGCCATTGGCTCAAGGTCACACAGCTGCTCAGTGCCAGGGTTTGGCTGCGAACCCAGTTCGACTCCCAGGCTGCCCTTTAGCACACTGTATAGTCATTCAGGAAGGAATTAGCATCCTCCAAAGTCCACTACGAAGCCAGTATCTACTGTGTGTGGTTCTCTGGGATTACTGGTGCCATTTCTCACTTTGGAGATGAACTCACTTGGATCATGGCCTAGTCCACAAGCAGGGGGAAGTGCTTGTGAAAGGATTTTGAACCTTTTGCTAAGCCACACGCAAGCGTAGAATACATCCAGCTGTTCTTGGAACCACCCGGTGCGTAGTATGTCTTCAACTAATGTTGGATGGTCGGGTCAGTAAATGGCTGACCATCATGTGGGAGTGCTGGATGCATTCACTTCCTACCCGTCATTTAAAGACCTGATGCTCCACCTTCAGGAAGCCTTCCTCGACTGATGGAAGAAGAAATGGATTCTTTGGCTTTGAACAGTGTTTTTGGACTCACTGGTCATTCCAGCAAAGGTCCCAGAACTGAATCTCATTGACCTGACTTGGGTCACATGACCCTCACCCCTATCCCAATCAACTGCTATTCTGGGTGGGACGTGAGGCTCTATCTGCCCAGCCTGGCTAACCTCCTCATGAGAGAGCCAGAGCTGGGCCAGGCCCCCCAACCACATGGACTACGGCAGGTGGGGGGATGCTTTCCCAAGGAGAATCAGGGTGTTGCTACCAGGAGAAGAAAAGGTTGATGCTGGGCAGACCAAAAGAGCAGTGAGCCTCATGGACTGAAAACCAGAATGTTATCTCCCTTTCAGAACCACAGAGAGCTGTGGGACCATGCATGCCGAATTCATATCTGTATGACACTCACGCAGAGTGAGGGCTTTGTAAATATTTGTTGAGTGAAAGAATAAATGAATAGTGAATGAATGAACCCCCTGAGAGCGAAAGGCGGGCCTCACAGTGGGAAGAAAGCAGGGACCCCAACTCGAGTCGCAGGGAATGGCCCCAGGCCCCACGCTGGGCAGAGACTGGCCTGCAGGACAATCCGGGGAGGCCAGGCTGTGGGCAGCGTGCACATGGCCATGGCGAGCTAGACGGCACCCCTGCCGAAGGCACCTGGGCTTGAAGTTCGGCGGGAGGCTGCGTGAGCTGGCACATGGGCGCCAGTCTGTGGGCTCAGGGTGCAGCTCAGTGTGAAATGAGGGGCCGTGTTTCTCAAATGTGTCAGCTTGGCCAGTGGTCCTGGTCCTGGAGGAACTTTCGAGGCAACAGATGGATCTGGAGTGATAAGGGAGAGCGGGGCATGATAATTTCCTCACTCCTTGGAAGCTCAGCTGTCACCGGCCCAGAATGGAGAATTATTGAGTGGCGTTTCTGTGGAGTTGGGGAGTGGGCAGCTGGAGGCCTGCATGACATCCAGGGAGGTGAGGGGGCAGCCTGCCTTCCTCGGAGGCTGGCCTGGCTGGTGGGGGGCACCCTGGGTCCCTGACAGCACTGCTGGGCATATGTTAACAGCGACTAAATCTATAATTCTTTTGTTTCAGTGCAGGGAGCTGCAGCAGGCAATCTTTAATATTTGGAAAGGGTGGTGGGAAGGGGCTGTGCATGTCTGAAGGCCAAATAAGGCAGCTTTGAGATGTTTTTCATGCAGATCCCATGACTGAGTTTCCCATATGCAGGGAGCGGCCTTTCCACAGCTCCTCCGTCTTTTAAAATGAGAGGCACATGGAGGGTGGAACAATTTGTTGGTCCCCAAAGGACCTACTGGGAAAGAAACATCCCCAGGCTCTCGGCTCATGGAGAAAAACCATCCCATTTTTTTTTTTCAAGAAACTCTGCCGAACCATGCTTCTGCTTGTGGGGAGGGGGTGCTGTACCTACCACTGTGCTCAGCACCCCGAACCAATCGCCTCATCTAACAGTCCAAACACCCCCAGGTACCAAGACTCCTACCCTCCTGTTTACTGACAAAAAAGCAGCTGCATGTGACTGATCTGGGGTCACGATGAGGTAGCGCCAAGGTGGAACTCAGGTCCGGCTGGCTCCAGAGCCCATGCCCAGCCTCTCCGTCATGTTAATTTTGGGGGAATCTACTAGTGTCACCTGTGATGATCTTAGTTAAGCCCACTCAGCTGGGAGCACCTTGTAAGCAAGTCCTCGGAAGACAAACCCAGCAGTGCCCCCCGGAACAGGAGTGTGACCCAGTCATCGACATATTGACAGAGCAGCTACAATATGTGAGGCATGGCCAGCAGGACACAAGGCCCCTGCCTCGTGGCAGATGGTAGACTCACATGAGGGGTGGTCAGGGAAGGCCTCTAGGAGGAGGTGACACCGGAGCAGAGAAACTGTCCAGAAGGAGTGTCGCAGGGAGAGGGACCAGCAGGGCAAGACTGAGGGAAGGATCGTGTCCAGCGTGGTCACAGAACAGCAGAAGCAGGGAGGGGCAGGAATGTGGCAGGAGCCAGAGGATGCCACCAGGACGTGGGACGTGGCCGGCTAATCTAATCTATAGCCGCATCCTGGAGCCTTTCCATGTGGGCCACCTCAGCGGCTCCCTCTGGTTCCGAAATCCTCAGCTCCCTGAGGGCTACAGTTGGAGAGCTGCCGTTCCCCCAGGCTGGAAGCATTCATTCGGGCCCTCCGAGCTTCAGCGATGGAGAAGGTTCTGAGTCGGCCTTTCCTTTTAATGTCGGGCCTGGCGGGCTCCCACCAGCTGGGTGGTCTCTTTCCCCCATCCTTGTGGTCGCCTGGAACGAGAGGATTGTGAGGCCCTTCTCCCGGAATTTCTACAGACAGTCTCCATGTGACACACGCACATAGGGCCGGCCAGGGCTTTCTTCTCTCTGTTCCAGGGACATTCACCATTGAGAACATTCCCTTTCTTTCTGATTTTTTTGGGTCTCTCCACAACCGCTGATCTCCAGTTGGCTCTACTCTCTTTCCTCTGGTGGGAAAGGCTGCAGGAATGTTTTTGGCACACCCTCTCACTCGTTTTTATTTTTAAAGGTGAAACAGGCCACCCGTCAAAGAACGGAGTAGGAAAGGGAGAGTGAGGGTGGAGGGGAGGTGACTGTCCTGGCGTTCCAGGAAGTCACTCCCCCACTGGATTCCTTGGTTTGTCCCCTCCTCAATGGGCACATCAATTCTTGACCCTCAGGAGGGTCCTGAGAGATAGAAGGAGGGTGGGTCACGTGGCTGCAATGGCTGAAAAGAAGGGAGGCAGAAGAGAAATCTCTCTAGACGTTTCCCAGCCTCAGTGCTGTTGACTTCTGGGGCTGACAGTTCTCTGCTGTGGGGCTGTCCTGTGTGTTGTCAGGTATTCAGCAGCACCCGTGGTCTGAACCCATGAGACGCCAGTAGCACTGCCACCCCCAGAACTGTGACAACCACAAATGGCTCCAGACACTGCCAGATGTCCCCTGGGGGCAAAATCACCCAGGTTGAGACCTAGTGCTCTTCACATCTGAGGCCCTGGATGGTGTCCCCATGGTTGGTAACTGTCTGGGCCAGGTGCCCTTTGGAGAAGCTCTTGGTGGCTCAAGGGCTGGAGCACGGTGACACTGTAGGGACCAGGGCGCGGCTTTGGCACCCCCACCCCGGCGTCATCACCTGGGAGGCCGCTCTCATGGTGTTCAGAAGAGGGTGTTGCCTCCTCTGAACACTCAGATGGCATCAGGGACATGGAGAAGCCTTCCGAAGCCCCTTGGTCCTGTGGTGCATTGGCCCGTTTCCATGAGAGGTGTGTCACCCAGGGCCAGAGGTGCAGGGAGAGCGCAGCCTCGAGCTTCAGCACACCCAGGCCTGTTGGGGGCCTGTGGCCCTGAGGGAGGCTGGGTGGGGGCCTGGCAGCCTTTGAGAAAATGCCTTCACGGCTCCCCAAACTGTGGTGGGTACAGCCTGAACTTTACTTTTCTTAAATTTTCATTTTAACTTGTTTCCTGGTTCTTGGCTCTGGAAAAAGTGGAAAAACATATACAGTGACCATACTGTTGACGTCTTGGTCAGAGAGGAGGAAAGTTGCTGAGAGAAAACACTGGTTGACATGTGGTCTAATAAATCACGCCCACATTTATGCATTTTCGGGTGTGGATCTATATGGTATTTTTCTTTTCTCAAGAAGAGAGGTTAAGCTCTAGATTCTCTGACAAGGCCCCATTAAATAGGGCCTTTCTCCCGCCTGCTGAGGGTTGCTTTCATAGCAGTGTTTGTCAAACAGAACCCGTGTCCCCTTCCCCTCCATTGGGAGGGCAGGAGCTGCACACCAGGACGAGCTCTCAACTCCGAAGGTCCTTTGGAGGAGACGAGCGGGGTTTCCTTGCATAAAGTTCATGAAATTAGAGACAGGAAAAGTGCCTTCCTGCGCAGAGGCCATGGCACCCTTAGCAGCTAGGTGAGCACCAGGCACATCGTGGGTACTTGGTAGGGACAGAAAGAACGACTTCTTGTGTCCAGAGCGGTGAGATGGTTGACCTTGGGCTTGGGCACACCTCCCGTCTCCCAGCTGGCAGCCAGATTCTTCTCCCCCTCACTCCCTTATCCTCTCTTTCCTAATCTAGCTTGTAGTCACTGGGCTATAAAATGACTGCTGAATAAACTATCGATCAAATAACAAATATTTTTAACATCTATCATGTATATGCCACTGGGTTAAGACCTAGAAAATGTATGGGGCTTTGGGGAGGGAGAATGAGGGTCTCAGTTATGAAGGATGGTAAATACATGGCACGCCTGCCCCCACACTGCCCTCCCGGCTCATAGCAGACATTGCTAATCAATCACCGCACACATAGCTTCAGGATTCTGTTGGACAGAGAGCTCTGGGCTCCTCCTCCTTGGGAAGGTCTATGAGTACATAGCTCTGGGAGATGAGGGGTCACCCGCTGGACCAGTCACATGTGCCACATCAGTCCTAGTGAGCAGTGGAGTGACAGAGACGGCATGCTGTGCTGCCCTATTCTGCATTTCTTGAGAGGATTAGAAACCCACCCGTCATAATGTAAAGAACATCAAGAGGCAAAGCCAGAGGTGATGGTGGCCCGATGAGGCCATGGTGAGTGTCTGAGGCCTAGGCTTTCTGTGGTATTGCTGCTCATCTCCACCAAGGCCACCCTGACAGACTTCCTGGAGGAGGTGATGTGCTAGTGGGCTAGTTGTCTCACCTCTGTTACGACATTGGTCTTTGATCAAATGGTATCTCTGTGTCCTCTCGTCTTCTTCTAAGGACACCACGTCATTGGATTTAGGGTCTGCCTTAAGTCCCGGATAATGTCATCTCAAGGTCTTTAATTAAGTACATCTGCAAAGACCTTATTTCCAAATAAGGTCACTGAAGTTCTAAGTGGATATGAGATCTTGGGGGGCGCGGGGAGGTGTGGGGCAACACTATTCAATCCACTACAGGGGTCATTAGGGCAGTGGCTGGCTGTGGGCAGGTGTCCCTGGGTGTCCAGTGCTGCCCTCAGACCAGATGCCCCAGAGGAGAAGGCGACACGAGTAGCCAGACCCCCCCCCCCATGCTCCTTGTCCTGGTGGGTGTCACAGCCCCGCACTGCCTTGTCCCTCCTCAGTAGAGCAACACAGGGGGCTACACACGCCCCGTGTCCCAGGACAGCTTCAGGAAGGGCTGGCGCTGCCTTCTCTCCTTTGTGTCCAGATGGAGGTAAGGTTGCCTTGGAATCCACCATTATGGTGGATTTTTACTAGGGGGTGTGCATGTGTGTGTTTAACTTGTTTTGTTCTTTAAAAGGCACACTGGGGCAGGAAAGCTCTTTAGGTCCTTGTAACTTCACCACAGGCTGACAGAGGATCCATTGTCTGTGGGACCAAGGGCCCTCAGGGGAAATGTAGGTCTTTCTCCTTCTGGGGCCTGGGGCTGGTCTCAGCTGTCCCCAAATCCGGCTTTTGCTGGGAAGTGGGCTGCAGAATGGACCCCGTGAGAGTCATAAACCCCAGACAGGAATGCAGCATGGTTTCAAATGCTAGGATTTGAATGGAATAATATACAGTCTGGGAGATAAGCTTCCTCCTATTCTAGGTCTGCGTTGCTGTAACAAAGCCCACAGGCGGGGTCATTGTGAAGGAGAGCCCTAATGACCTAATTGCGTGCCTGCCTGCCTGCCTTCCAGGGCTCAGCAAGCAGAGACAGATAAGCGGTCTCTGCCCTCATGAAGCCCCCCACTCATGGGGGAGAACAACATGCAAACAGGGTGCTGGGCTGTAAGGGGTGTGGCGCAAGTTAGGATGGGAGCAGGGAACCCAGGTGTGAGAGGTCTGGAAGGAAGACTTTGGAATATGCCAGCCACCCCCATCTTGGTCCCCCCAGCACCTTCCTGGTCCATGACAGCCCCTTGCACTGGGCTCTGGGGTCCCCCAGCACCTCCAAACAACCTCCACACAGGGACCAGAGGGAGTTTTTAAAAATCAGATGACAGAGTTGGCATAGGCAGAGCTCTAGCAGATGGCCCAATGATAACTGTCGTATTGAAAATGCAAAGGGCATTTTATATATACTTTTCAATATATTATATGGGATACATCCTATATGGAATATATATTATATTACATATGGTAGACTTTCAATATATAATTCTGTATTTATTTTGTTTTGTGCTTTGTGTGAGGGAGGGCATCCCTTCAAATCTCTCTCGATCCTCTTCCCGCAGCCTCCCGTGTTGGCCAGGAAGAGTGGTTGCTGGGACCTGAGTGAAGGTACGCCGCCACAGTGAGCTCCCCAGCAGCGACCCCTGCCCCCTGGTGGAGCTCTTCCTCGCTTCTGGCCACTTCCTGACTTCTCTGGGGGAGAAATTGTTGGGGCACTCCGCCTACAGGCCCTCTAGTCTTTGAATGTTACACACAGCTCCCGAGACCAAAACAACCAGCTTCGCCCAGACTTGAAGGGTCCTTGACACCGGCCGAGGGCCTTTGAGGCAACACAACTTGTCACCGAGGGATAAATGCACCCCCTCTCTGAGGCATGACACCTAGCTTCCAGCTGGACTCCAGAACCTTCCAGGAGATCCATGGGCACCACTTCCGGGCGCTTTCTGGAGCAGCCGGCGCCAGGAGGGTGCTTGAACAACACTCACAGAAGCCGATACAGTAAGAGTAAGAATAACGCTAATGCTGGTGCCCAGTGGGCACGCATGAGAAACCAGTCTCTGCGCTGAGCATTTTATTCTTACTGGGGAGACACAGCCCTTCCCCTGGTGGTTACCAGGCCAGGTACATTCAGGCAGGGGAGAGGGACAGGTGTATGTCTGCCCGGCCCTCTGGAAGCTCACGTCTAGTTAGAAAGACAAGATATTAAAAACTCCACCACTGATAAGGGTTAAACAGCCTTCCAATACCACAATAGAAGAGATATTCAAGGTAGTACATGATTAATTGCCCGGGCAGTCGTACGGATGATAAATGTTTTAAAACTCAGGGGAGGAAGTCATTCCTCCAAGCCAGGCAGAACAGGCAGACACCACGGGGTGACTGCCCTTTCAAAGAGGGCCTTGTGGGGCTGCGATCTGAGGAGGCCATTGTCTGGGGAACCCACCATGGCGGGAGTTGGGGGGAGAATCTCTTTTTTTTTAAAGAGTGGGTCTGATACTCAGTCGCCCACTTGCCACAATCTACCTATGCTGAGTCTTTAGCTGCCCCGAGGAAACAGGGAACCAGTGAAAGTTTGATATTTATTCCCTGGCCAGCTGTTTAAACTTCTTCCGGACAAGCCATCCATCTGAAATGTTCCCTCTAGAAGGCGGTGTTGGAATTCAGTGTTTGCATGATGTGAAAAAAGGGAGAAGGCTCTGGCTGGGAGCCCTGAAAGCAGCTGGGGTATCTCTCCCATGGCAAACAGGTCCCAGGTAATATTACAAAAATACATCACTTTCACAGTAGTGATAAGATGGACCAGTGTTTGGATTTTGCCCCAAATGTCAAGAGGCTAGATCTGAGAAGTGTCTTGGAAGCTCTCAGAACGCTGGGCTGCGTTCAGTTTGGGCATCTATTAAGAAAACAGCCATTTCATCACGGCCAGTACCATGAATTGGTTCCCGGGTGCTGAAGGCTTTATCTTATTAAATCGTGTTGCTCTTTATAAATGGCGTTTGGGCACTTTCTCTGGGAGCAGGGTTCTCTGACTGTTTAAAAACTCCAGCCAAGAATGGCAAGATGCTGCTGCCTGCAGACTTGGGTGGCGACGACCAGCATTTCCCAAAATGCAAACAATCTCAAACAGCCGGCCCCCCTTCCAGGGGCTGTGCCGGGTCAGGGGGCAACGGCTCCCAGCCCACGGCCTGCTCTGGGCTCTGGCTGTCCCCAGCAGTGAGAAAGCAGATGGCTGATGATGGATCACAGGCTGTCAGCTGCAGGGGCTGGCTGGTGACTCACAGCTGGGGAGGGGGCTTCGGGAGACAGGAGAGGCCCAGAGATGTGTTCCTGGCACTCACTTACGTGCCTGGCCACAATGCCCCGCCTATCTATCTAGCTATCTACATATCTGTCTATGTATCTTCCCTCTCTTCCTCCTCACACCTAACTGACTTGAATCCCTCATGAGATAACTAAGAGCTGCAAAAGTCAGGACCCCCCCCCCACCCCATCCTCACCCCTGGCTGTGTCTGAAAAGGTGGCCATGACAGAATTGTGCAGGGAGCAGTTCCACACAGGTGTTGGGAGCCAGGCTTCAGGGTCAGGATTGGGGTCAAGTGCCCACTGTACCACTCTCCTGTGGGCAGGCCACCCAGCCTCTCTGGGTCTTAGCCGTGGGTCGGGGTGGTGTGGGCAGCTGTCACACTCCAGACTCACCATGGAGGGACCGTCACCATGATACCAAGTCCCCCTCGGACTTCTTGTCAAAACCCTCCAAAGGCTCAGGTCACTGTTTTCCTTCTCAAAACACCCCCACAAGGGTGGGGAGAGGGGAGATGCTTGATGAGGGAGCAATAAGGTTTGCTTGGGGAGGAAGAGGGAGGGGCGAGTTCTATTAAACTATAAATAAGCTCCATATGTTAATGGCCCCCAAGGAAGGCAGCCTTGGCCCTGAAGGCCCCGGCAGACTGGCTCTCTGGGACACAGGTCTTATGGAGGGCATGCCACCAAATATTTTATTAGTTGTTGGAGCTGTTGGACGAGAACAACATTCTGTGAGCCCCGCCGGCACGTAACTCCCTCCAGACATTCAGCTGGAAGGAAACAAGAGGGAGAACCTCCCAGAGACCCCAGACAGGATGCTCCCCAGTGACAGGGCTGGTGAAAGAAACAAGTTCCCAGAAACAGGAACAATAGCAACCGCTCCGGGGCCCCTGAGGCCCGTCACCCCACTAGCCACCAGTGATGACACTGGGCCTTGCTCAGCATAGAAACTTCCAGAGGCTGCGGTCCCTTCCCCCATCCTGCCATAGCCTGGCTTCTGAAGCCCCTCAGTGGGGAGGCGAGTTGGGCACTGGGCTGCCCTTTGTCAGGCAACGGGGTCCAAGAGGGGCGGGGCTTGACCAAGGCCACACAGCCAGGAAGCGTACAGCCGGCATTTGAACCCAGATCTAAATCTTCTTACCCGCCTCATTTTTTTTTGTCTCCTCCTAAAATGCCTTTCTCTCCCCGCAACTCCACACCCCTGCCACATCCATTGGCACCTCACCCAGTCATCGTCCCGACCTGCTCCAGTGCCACTTCCACAGCGCCCTCTCGGTTCCCCCACCTGTATCTGGCTTCCTCTCCTCAGCTCTTCCGCTGGTCTCACCACCCTCTGCCTCGCACCCAGGACAGCTGGGACTATGCCCGGCTTCCTCCCGAGACAGTGAGCACCTGGCAGGTAGTTGGCACCCAACCCATGTGTGGTAAGGAGAACCGGGGATCCCAATAGTCTTGTGACCCTGGGTGGGCACCACCAAGCAGTCACCCATGTGTGCCCCACAGACCTCAGCAGGCTTTGGGGAGGAGCCTAGTCCTCAGAATGAGACATGGCATCAAGGTGAGGAACTCACGCCAGCCCTCGCTTGTCCTGCCTTTAGAGTTCCTTGGATTCTATGCAGCGAGAACGGAAGAGAGAAGCAGAGAAGAGGCCAGGAGGAAGAAGAAGGGGAAAGAGAGGAGGATGAGGAAGAGAAAGCAGGTGGGGACGGGAGAAAGCAAAGGCGGCGACACGCAGAAGATAGGCGAGAGGAAACGTTTGAGACAACCGAGAAGGACAGAACAAGCTTCAACGGTTTGAGCGCCATCGTCTGGAGAGTTCACCCAAGAAGCCCGTATCTACCCCCAAACGTGAGCCATCCCTGAGCCGGGCACTTGGGGGGCCATGGGCTGGCTACAGAGGAGAAAATCACCCAGATTCTCAGTCAAGTGCAGCCCAGACAAAGGGAAGGGCAAACGGCGGGACGGCCTGAGGCAGCGTGTGTCTTTAGCGCGCAGCCCCGAGGACGGCAAAGGCGTTTATTCCCAGCACGGAGTCCGATCAGAAATGTCCAATACCCGAGCCATTTAAAGCTTCTGCCACTAACAGCATGCTTTCTCTGTCATCAGTGGTAACAAACTGATCTATAAAAGGCTTTAAAAGGGCTACAAATAGCTCCTCTGGTCCCCCGAAGTCAAGTTCACTGGGGAAACTGCTGACTGTATGGCTCCCTGCAAATTTGGGTGTTTGGACGTAGTTGATAGACTGAACTATGCTTAGCGGCGTCCAGGGCTGGGGGATGGAGGCACCCCCATGAGCGGGGTGCGACGAGAGCTGGGCAGGGGCTGGTTCCTTGAGGGCTGCCTGGGCTGGCCCTCCACGCCACCCTCCCTCTGTCCCCTGCCTCCTCCCCGTCAGGGCAGGACGAGGGTGAGGCGGCCCAGGCACGAAATGTAAGGCTCAGACAAGAGCGGGATCTGGCCCTGACCGGAGCGCTTGTCATTCAGGTAGCAAATAATTGTGGACAATATTCCAAATGGTCCTCACAGCCATGAAGGAACATCGAGCACGCCTCTCACCATCTGGTCTGTTTCTTGTCATTTATCTGTCTGTCTGTCCCTCCCAGTAAACCAGGGCCATGCCCTCACTGTCCGCACATGGAGGGGGGGGCACCCACAGGGCACCTGAGCAGGGTGGTCTGAAGAGCATGTCTGCTTGCCCTCTGCCCTCTCATGTCTGGCTAGGGAGGACGCCCACTGTCTTGGAGCCTGTCACTCTCCCTTCCCATCTCAAGAAGTGGTGTTTTCAACACAGCAATGGGCACAGGAGCAGATGTGGGCGAATCGATAGCGCGCAGGCTGGGGGCGGGAGGCCGGTAGGGGTTTACTGCGAGTGCTCGGCCCCCACTTCTGGGGCTCAGCTGGTGAGTGACTCACCCGGCAAGTGGTGTGAGTCAGCTCAGTGCGGATGCCCTTGGCACATCGATGAGACCTGGCATTAAAAATGTACATGGATAATGGGAGAGCTGGCAGACAGCACAGGAGGACACCACACAGACACACACATACACATACACGCACGCACACACACACACACACACATGCACACATACAGACACACACATGCACGCACACAGACACACACAGACACACATGCACACACACTCACACGCATACAGACACACACACATGCACGCAGCACGCACACAGACACACACACATACACACACATGCGCGCGCACAAGTACACACACACATTCATACACACACACTCAAATGCACACACTCACACCCACCTGTATATACTCACAAACATATCCACCCCACACACTCATACACACACTTATACACACTCATATTCACATACGCACTCACGCACATCCATACACGGTTGTACACACACTCATGCACGCTCACTTACACAACACGCTGACCCACCATGCACACAAACAAACAGCTCCTTCTTTTCCTCCCTCTGTCCATCCCCCCTTCTTTTCTCTCCCCGCCCCCTCCTCCTCCCTTCCTGTTAAGAACATGGGCTTTGGAACCGACGACATCACACCCCAGCCCACAACATACCAGCCGTGGAAACCATGGATCCGGCACTCCACAGCTCTGTCCCGCGTGCCTCATCTATAAGACATGGAGACTATTAATGCCACGCAGGACTCAAGCCCACGTGAGGTGCTGGGAGTGGAGCCCAGCACGCCCTAGGTGTCCTGGGTGGGTTTGGGCCCCTGAGGCTAGGATCACTCATTGATTCGTGCATCCAACAAGCATCCACCCAGCAAGACTGGGTGCCCAGGCTACGACACACGACCCTGGTCTCCACAGGCCCAAACTCTGGGAGCAGAGATGGCAGGTAAACACCTGAATGACACACGAGGCAGCGAGTTACAGTGGGATCCAGGGCTGGGCTTGGCCACGGCAAGCTTGGGTTTTAGAAAGAAATCCCTAACAGCTATTGGGAGGGAGGACTAACGATAGGGAGATGACTCCCAGATCTTTGCAGCTGGGCTCTAGTTACTCCTTCAGACAGTCGGGGAGAGGTGTCGGGGGCCTCAAGGGCCAGGGGAGTGGCCTCTGGCCAGTGGAACCCTAAGATGACCCAGCTGGGTGGGAAGAACGCTCTCTGTGCCCTAGTTTTTATTGGATGTCTTCTTGTGTTAACAATGCTCTTTCGGTTGACAAGAGCAGAATCCCGGATCAGTGTGGCTCAGGAAAAAGGTGGGACTTCGTTGTCTCATGGATGTGCACATCCCCAGGGACAGGGTGGGGTTCAGCAGGGTGAGATCCGGGGACATTAAAGTTGCCGTCAGTATCTTGCTCCACTCTGAGCCCTGGCTTCCGCCATGCTGGCTTCAGTCCTGGCCGGGGCAGTTTAAAGAACACATCGCCAGGCTGGCTGGGGAGGGGGACGTGGGATTACTCTGGATCTGACTTCGTGTTTCAGACAAACACAAAGAAGCTGGAAGGGGGGGTGGGGTGCAGAGGGGCACAGAGGAGGGGCTCTGGACAAGAGGAGCTAGGAGTGAGAAGACGTGAGAGCCCTTCCAAAAGGAAAGAAAATTGGGCTGTCACCAAGATGCTATTACCCTGCTTCCTCCAATCTGTGTAATCCTCTGAGTGGGAGCTGGGGGGATAGGAACGGGTCCAAAAGCAGACACCCGAACCCAGCACTCTTCCCTGCTGACAGAAGCAGACGGCGGGCTCCAGATGTAACAGCAGCTGCCTGTCCTAGCTGCCTCCCAGGCCCACAGCTCTTATCTAATCTCGGCTGCCAAGCGCAAACTGGTACCTGCCCGACCATCCCTCCCTGCCGCAGGCCGCCTCCTGGCCCGCTCGGGGAGCGCTGGCTTGGCCGGGCAGGGAGCCTTAGCACCCGCTCAGGACTGCTCCCCGAGCGGGGGTGAGGACCCTGGGCTCCTGGATGTGAGGCAGCAGCCCCAACTCACGGGGAAGTGGGCACAGAGGCCATGTAGTATTCACTGTTATCTGAAGCTGTTTGGGAGCACGGTTGTCCTAATGTCCCCTGCAAACGTCTCGGCTTCAATATGGAGCCTGAGGGATGCTGGGGGTGGCTGGCTCCCCTGCCCACTGCCGGCTGGAACAGGTTCTGTGCCTCTGGCTGGCCTGGCACGGGGGAGCCAGGCAGACAGGCCAGGTCTGAGACCAGCACCTCCACCACCAAGTCGGGAATGCCACAGGCCTCCGCAGGGGCTGTCCTGGGAAGGTCTCCCGCCCCAACCCCATCCCGCCAGCCGAGTGGGCGTGAGCAGGACCGGGGTGGGGCTCCTTTGGAGGGTCCCCCAGGCTCTGAGGGGCTGAGGCTTGGTCTCTGCCCTCAGGGAACTGCTAGTATCTCTGTGACTTCATTTCCCTAGCTGAGAAGCATCAGCAACTCAGGCGACGGCCCCCTATTTAAGAAAATGCTAACACCATTCCCTAATCCTAATCTTATCCTGCCTCTTGGCAAGTCCCTGGGCCTTTCCACACCGCAGTTCTCTCATCTGCAGAATGGACGTAATGATAACGATAGTACACACTGATATCAACATCAAATAAGTCACTACAAAGTCAATACATATAAAGCGCTGACCACGTTACCTATTCAGCACTCAAAACATTACTGATTATTATTATTATTCATTTTTAGGGCTCGGGACAAACGCTCCCGTCTCCGACGGCTTTGCTGTCATCCGTCACCGTGTTCTTTCCTTCTCCTTCACGGCACGTTGCTTATTCATAATTATATGTTTACGTGCGTGGTTCCTTTATTTTCGACATTTGTAATTATATGTTTACGTGTGTGGTGCTTTTATTTTGTGTATTTCCTCCACCGGGCTGGGAGCCTCGAGGGGGCGGGCTGGGTTTTGCTCCTCACTGCACATCAGGGGTCCGGCGCAGCCCCTGCGAGTGGGGGGAGTCAATAAATATTGAACGAAAATAGCCATTGCCTGATCGAACGGCTGGTGCAGTTCAGTGAGTGAGGGGGCAGGCTGCAAAGGCGGCTCTGTCTCACTGCACAGTGATGACCCCTGGCCACCGGCTGTGCACCTGACCCTCACAAGGAGACCCAGGCAGGGTGCAGCGGGCACCTGTTACCCAGCCAGCCCCCAGGCTGAGGGGCGCGGGAGCCGGGGCCCCCAGGAACTGCACCAAGGCCCCTCGCTGAGTGGCTGAGAGGCTCAGAGCCTCTGGCATGAGGTCACCACATGCCCAGGCATTCCAGACAGGCCAGGCTCTGGGCGCAGAAGGAAGCTGCTCTGCTTCACCCTCCTCTTTCTGATCTCCAAGAGGAATCAGGGCAGTGTGAGCCCATCTGGGAGCCAGGGGTCGGGTCCCATGATTTGCTAAGCTGCTTCTGCCCTTGGGGTCTGCTGACCTCTGGGATGCACCCCAGTTTTCGCGCTGGGCCTTTATGCCTTTCAGGGAATCTCTCCCTGGTTTCCTCTGCTTCTGCTTCTCTGCCGCTGATACCCTGGAGCCCAGGCAGATGGGCCCTGTGGTGGCTCTGGCCGTTACCTCCAGCCCTCGTAGGGGCCTGAACCTGGGGAGGCCTGTGTGAAGTCCAGATCAGACAGCCCAGCTAAGGCCCACGGAGAACAAACTGCTGTCAACACCGCAGCAACCAAAGGTAGGGAGGATCGGGCCTCACCACGGAACAACGTGCATTGTCTCAAGTGACACGGTCAGCACGCTGAAGCTGGAAAAGGTCTCGAAATGTAATGAGTGAGCCGAGCCCACCACGTTCCCCCTGCTGAGATTTCCTGAGCCCCTGTGACCGCGTTTTCACATGTCCCAACCATCAGGGCTTTCTGTGTGGATCTGTTCAAGGCACCATTTTCTAAAATATAGCAGTTGCAGTTTAAGCCGAAAAAAAAAAAAAAAGAAAAAAGAAAAAAGAAAGGGCTCCTCACATCCCCAACACAAAACAAACAACCTCACTTTTTACTGAACAGTCCTAACAGAAATGGGGTATGCTGAATATCCAGAAAACATATAAATCATGAGCGAAAGCCTGAAAGACAGTAAGCAGATGACTGGAGACATTTCTGCAGTTATTACAGTGAGACTTTATGTAAAGCTTGGGCACTTGGCAGGGATCCCAGGGGTGACCTCGGGTGGGGGAGGTGCTTTGCCCAAACCCCTGAGTCTCCCAGAGACGGGAATTGTCCCCACAGCTCTATACTCTGGCCCTAGATTGCAGAGAAGGCTTGAGACCTTGAACAACACAACTGCCATGTATAAGTGTGTTTGTCGTAAGGGATCTGGAAACCCCATCAAATAAAAATGTAACCTTTAGGGAGGGGCTTCTCCACGTGGAACTACTCTCTCAACAGCCAAGAAGCTTATATTACCAAGATGGAAACCATCAAGATCGTAACATACCACAGAGCCTGGTGCCACTTGGAGAGATGTGGCTGGGCCCAAAATGGGACTTTCCATCCGTATGGAGGAACGATTAGAAGCCCAGTGTACAGGTCACTGTGTTTAATGGTTACAAAGGTGCTGGTGGCTGCACATGTGTGTCCAGTTGGTCACAAAAGTCAGCTGTTCTCATCTCTGTGATTTGCATGAAGCTGTCGACACGGGCTGGTCTGCAATTTCAGGACTGCTCACACAGCTGGAGGGATCCCAGCAAACCTGAGGATAGGCTGGCCTTCACCAGGCCCCCCCCCCTGCCTGGCTGTGGGGTGTGCAGGGCCCTAGCCCTGTGGCTTTGGCCTCTTTCCACAATGCCCAGCACACAATCGGTGATCAAGGAATAGTTATTACATGAAGGAGGGAGAAAGTGCCTCTTATCCATCCCTCTCTTCCTACAATAGTTTTCTTGTTCTTCAGAGCCCTGCTCAAGTCCCAACTCCGTGGGGCGTCTGTGCCTCTGCCAGCACGTGCCCTGCCTCACCACAGAACACAGCAAGGTTCTCACCTGCACCCACCTCCCCAGGCAGGGCCAGTACACCATCGGGGCCTCGTCAAGGCCTGTCGAATGGCTATTAACAAGGAAAGAGATACCGGGCCTGACATACTTGGATGGTCCATTCAAACACCACAGGTCCCACTCCTCTATAGGGGATCCTGTGAGGCTGCCACAGGGAAAGGGGACTTGGACAAGTGGGGAGGAAGGTTGCTGTGTTATTTTGGGTAGAGGGAAAATCAGTACGATAAAAGAGAGACAAATGCAGAGCAAAACCACAACGAGACACCACGTCACAGCCTCTAGGATGGCTAGGATAAAAAAGACAGACAACAGCAAGTGCTGGCGAGGACTCGGAGCAGTTGGAACCCCGTATGTCATGGGTGCACATACAAAACGGTGCAGCTGCTTTGGAAACAGCCTCCAAAGGTTAAGCACAGACCTGCGATATGACCCAGGAACCCCCTCCTAGGTATCTGCCCAAGAGAAATGAAACTATGTCCACACAAACACGCATACACAAGCGTTCATGGCAGCACTATTGACAATGGCTAAGATGTGGGAACAGCCCACATGGCCACCAACTGATGAACTGATAAAGAAAATAGGTCTTTCCAGACAATGGAATATTATTATCCGGCCACAACAAGAAATGAAGAAGGTCTGACACCTGCTGCCACGGGGATGAACTTTGAAAACATGATGCTCAGTGGAAGAAGCCAGACACAAATGGCCACATACTGTACGATTCCATTTGTAGGAAACGTGCAGAACAGGCAAATCTATAGAGATGGAAAGTAGATTAGTGTTTGTTTAGGGCTGGAGGAGGGTGACTGCTAATGGATATGGGCTTTGAGGGGGGGGGGTGATGAAATGTTCTAAAATTTAGATTGCCATGAGGGTTGCACAACTCTGTAACTACAGCAAAAGCCATGGAATTGTACACTTCAAAAAGGTGAATTGTGTGGTTTGTGAATTATGTCTCACGGAGCCGTTAAAAAACAATGGATGTGGGTCCATGTCTAGACTGGGCCACTTCCTCATTGCGTGACTTCGATGCTCCTCTCTGAGCCTTGAGTTCATGGCACAACCATGATGCCTCTCTTGTGGGGTTGTTAAGAGATGAAATGAGAGACCCCACCTGCAGGGCCAAGCACAGAGTCGGCGCTTGTCACGTATTCGGCGCCTACTATGAGGCACCTGCTAACACAGCCTGGAACTGACGAGGGACCAGACAGAGTCTCCTTCTCCCATCGACAAGGGGCGCTGATGCGCTTGACTGCAAGGCTGTCCCACCCCTCTGAGCAACACCAGGCCTTCTAAAGAGCACCAGCAACCAGGGATGGTGTAGTGCTCAGTCACTGTCGGTCGAGAGACATCAGGAAAGAAAGACCAGGAGGGATCTAGTTCGCAGACACCCCTCATCTGAGAGCCCTTGAGTCCCGAGACTAGATGGAATTTTGGCCTGATGGTCAGATGTTTCCCTGTCCGGGGCTGTGGTGTCCCCGCTGTGTGCCAGGCTCGGCCCCACACAGCCACCTGTGCTGGTGTCTCTGGCCCATCTCACCCAACGCTCTGGGGAAGCAGTGACCTGTGATGGTGTGTGGGTGAAAGGCTCCCAGCCCAACACGCCTTCGCCCCATCCTGGCCCAGGTCTCCCCGGCTGGCCCCCGGGTCCCAGCAGCACCATACGTGTCCGCTGGACTCCAAGAAAGCAGCAGACATGAATCCCTCACCAGGACGCCCCGTCTGCAGGATGGAGGCAGTCCCTATGCCCCACTGGCCAAAGACATCACTGGGACGGGCTGGGCTTGAGGGAGGCGTTTGCCCTAAGAACAGCAAGGCTAAGTGGGCAGAAGGCTCGGGTTGGCCCAACCGACACGATGACCACCGTCAGTGTGGGTCTGGGGTGGCGACAGCAGGACAGGGGCTGTCTGGGACTGCTAGCCAGCTGTGAGATGCTGGGTAAGTCGTCGGACCACTCTGAACCTCTGTTTCCTCATCTGTGAAACAGGGATGGCTGTTGTGAAGCCAAGGTGAGAAAAGGTGTGCAAAGTGGTCTCACCCCGCACCTGGCGCCCAGAGGATGCTCACCTATTGGTGACACGTTGCCGAGGTGGGCATACCAACTCTGAGGTGGGGGGGGGTGTGTGTCTGTGTCTCCCATTTCAAAACAAATACAAGCACACGTGTGTGTGCCTAGCACTGGGCAGCCTGCACCTAGGTGTCGCGTGACAGGGATCCTGTGGCAAGGGGTTGATGCCAAGAGGAACAAGAGGCTCACCAGTGCCCAGAAGCACTTTAAATACTTTGTGTGTATTAATCCCCACTAGCCCCCCATGACTCCACAAGGCAGAGACAGCCATTAGCCCCATTTGGCAGACGAGAAACTGAGGCTCAGAAAAGTGAAGCCACTTGGCCAGAGATGCACAGCTAGGAAGTGGCAGAGAGTAATGAGAAAGAAAACAGCCCCAAACAGTGTGTCTCAAGCCCACGGCTGTCTTTGCCTTTGTGCGCGTCTCATAACCGCCCGAGGAGATGCGCCTGCCCACTTCTGACCGAGCCGCAGGTGGAGGGTGGTGAAGGGGCGTGTGGCACACTGCCCGCAGTGTGGGCAGCATGCTGGCTGCTCTGAGGTACCAAGATGAACAGGTGGGAGGGGTGAGCAGTCCGTGGCGCCTCATCTGATGTGCGAGAGAGGGCAGGAGGGCGTGTGTGCTGAGAACTGGTGGGCGCGTGGGCAGGCACATGAAGAGAATGGGACCTCCTCAGGGGCCCAGGCATATGGACGGATGACTCAGGCTGACCCGGTGCCTCATGGAGAGGCCAGGCAGGCCAGGCTTTGAAGAAAGGGCAGATTTGCTGGGTGACCCTGGGGCCCTGGAGAGGCCTCCCTGCACAAGCTGCCAGGACATGTGGGCGTGGGGTCAAGCCCCGCTCCTGGTGAGCTCTCAGACGCTCCAGTGCATGTGTGTGTTTGGGGGACTCAAACCCGATCTCCTGAGGCCCCTCAGCCACCTGAGCCGTTTATTCCAAGTGGCAGCTCTTACCTCCAGCCAGGCCCCTTCATGCTCTGTTCCCAAACCATCCTCTCTGCCAAAGCAAGTCTTCTACTCCATGCGGAACTCACCCCTGCTTCCCCTTTTTCTAGCTCACATAAGACCTTCCCTGTACCCCCAGGTGATCTCAGGCGCCCCTGTTCTTTGCCCCCGCAAGGCACACCGCACTTCCTTTTGTAGCTCAGAGCACCGGGAAGGGCCCAGTTTCATCTCTCTCCCCACCAGACTGGCAGCTGCAGGACAAAGGGTTCTGCATCCAGCACCGTATGCCTGTGTCCCTGTCATCCACCACTCAGGGAGTAATCGTGGACGGACAGGGGCCAGGGAGGAAGGTTTCTTCTCATGCCAGCCAAGGCAAGGGCTGAGGGCACCCAGCGAGTGTCAATCTAGGAGTCCTCCCTGGAGGAGGGGCAGACTGGGTGCTCTGGGGCTGAGCCCCAGGGCCGATTTTTGGCTTCCGTTGCCCAACAAACCCAAATAAACCTAGTAATTGGGGTGACGCAGCCTCTGGCTACCATGTCCCAGCAGACCCAGGCCAGCCATGGCATCCCACCTCACCCGTCTCACGGGGCCTTTGTGGAAGAACACATTCCCTGTGTTCTGGGCTGTGGGCTGCTGGTAGCCGTGCATCCTGGCTTGCCCAAGACTGAAATGGGCCCAGGGGCACAGTATCTTATTTGGGGACCCTGCTGTTGGTGGCAGGGTGCATAAGTGGCATGAGATGATGGCGGTGGTCAACCCACCTGGGGACAGGTCCGTCAGGCTCCTGTGTGCCTGAAGCCCAGGCTGCCTTTAATTGTGTCCCCTTCAACTGAAATCACGCCTCTCGCCCGTCTGCCGTCAGGCGGCTCAGACAAGCACAGAGCAGGTATCACGCCGCGACGCTGCTGCTTCCTCTTTCCCGGCTGTACAGCTCGCGCTCCTCTCGAGAACGTTAGTCTCCTGCAAGCGCCCACCTCCCCTCCCCTTTGTCCCTCTTCCTGTGTCTTTCTCACTTTTATTTTTCTAGGAAGTGACCAATGACTGTATTATCCTCCGAGGGTAGGAATGGGGGAAAAGCCCTGAACATAATTAATACAAATTCATATATTTGGAGCTGTGGGAAGCCCGCGCCACCCACATGGCGTCTTGTGTTAAAGCAATAGAGGAAAAGTGAAAAAAAAACCCCACAAAAAAACCTCAACCCTTTCCAACCCCTCCTTAAAAGTGGTGGGGTGGGGGGAGGTTTCTGTTCATTCAGGTTCCCACAGTGATAGAATGTAAGTTTTTAAAACAATACAAACATTTACCTTGGCGGATGGCCCCGTGGAAAGAACAGGCATTGTCCACACAACGAAATGACTTAAAAAAGACAAGATGCCTCCCCAAGGAAGTGGGGAACGTGGCATCTTCGCAAGTCTATTCACTGGGTGCCAGGGCAAACAAGTCCGGCTCACCTGGCTCCTGCAGGGGGGCACAGCACCACCGCCCCTGCCACCTCCCTGTGCCTGGCCGCAGGGGCCTCCGCTGGGCCATTGTCTGATCTGCAGGTGTCAGAACTGTACGGGGCACGCTCCTGCCAGACATCCGGGGGCTGCACTGGGGTCCCCTGCCCCTCAGGGAGCTCGCAGCTTGGGGGGACACGGGCAGCTCTCTGCAAATGTTGGTTGACTAAGTCATCTAGTTACTAGAGGGGAGAGAGAGAGAGAGACGAGGGAGGACTCCTGGAAGCATGCATGAATGGATGGCAGGAGTGGGAAAGGATGAATGAAGAAAGCAAGGAGGAAGACGGGGGGGCGGGAGGTTCTCTCTACAGCTGTCTGGATGTTTCAAGCAAAAAAGTACGTCGTCTGGGTGAAAACATAAAAAACTCTGGAGTCTAACCTCTGCCCTGCCACTTCTAACCACAGAGGCTTGTGGGTATCTCCTCACCTGGCTGGGCCTCCGTTTCCACCTCTGTAAGGTGAGGGCCAATGCCAGGACCTGGTTTATGGGGCTGCCGGAAGGCTGAGTGGAACCACTGCTTTTAAGCATGTACGCTGTTCTGTGCCAGGCCCGAGTCCACTCGTGGGTGTGGAACACAGCGGGAGGAGGCCAGAGGCTGGGAAAGGCCAGTCAGAATGTTCTCAGGTGGGCACAGCAGGCAGGTGGCTTCAGGTGGGATTCGAGGGACCACCCAAGCTTTGGAAAGCTGGCAGGAGGCGTGCCCCAGGCTACAGGCTACAGATGTGTGTTCTCCTCCACACCCTGGGAGAGCACCCCCAGCCCCCAGGCTCCCCTCCTGCTCCGCCCTGCTTCTCAGGCAGGAACAGGGTGGGGCCTCTGGGCCCACGGCCTTTAGAAATGGGGAAACTGAGGCCCAGAGCAGTTTCAGCCACCTGCCAGTTCAAGTTCATCGTCCTCACACTGGCAGAGACATCCAAGAAACACAGGCGCTGCCCCGCCTTCCTCCTTGGCACCCCCACCTAGAGGCCCACTGGCAAGAGGACCCACGGATGGTCTCTGTGGCCCAGGTGTACCCCCGCCAGCACCCAGGGAGGGTGCTGGCTGGCAGCCGTCCCTCCAAGGGGCCCGTCTGTCTGGGGCCCAGGAAGAAGGAAGTGTCCACAGAGGTGTTCTGAGCACACGGAGCCCGGGGCCCTCACAGGCCTTGTCTGAGTGTCAGCTTTGATTAGTGCCACCTGTCCTGTTTGTCCGGACCTTCCTGCCTAATCGAATTCTGGGTCCCTCCGTAACCCCGCTCGCGTGTCCGGAAGCAACAGGAGAATTTCGGACAATGCTTCTTTAAGAAAAATGGAAAACCTGGGGCCTCTGAGCCCTCCCATCCAGCCCACCCTTTCCCTGGGTCCTGGGCGGGGGTTCTAGACGCTTTGCTGAGACACCACACATAAAGAGCCCCTCCTGTTAGTGTCCACATCTGTAAAATGGGGATGAAAGCTACAGTCAATGACCATGGCAGCCAAAGACCTCGGCTGGCCTCCTGCCCGTAACAGGCAGGTCCCCAGGGTCTCCGGGCCCAGCCCGGTTCCAGGAGCTGGGAGGACAATGAAGCCCCTGTCCCTGAGGAGCTTGTCGTCTCACACTGGAAGAAGGACAAGAAACAGGCCCCCAAATAAACAAGCAGGATTCTTGTTCATGATTAAAGCAATAAAAAATGGAGTCAAGAAGGACTGGGAAGGGCAGCATGGGGGGTCCACTTCAGACTCGGTGACCTGGAGAGACCCCTCTGGGGAAGGGACAGCTGACTTAGAAGCTAAGAAAGGCACAGACCTGGACAGAGGTTCCAGGGAGCAGAATAGCATGTGCAAAGGCCCTGAGGCAGAACGGGCTTGGCATGTTCAGGCGCAGCCAGTGGGGGAGCCCACTCCAGGAGGGGGAGGTAGGAGAGGTGGGAGAGGCTGGCAGGGCTGCGCTGTGCGGGGCCTTGTGAGACCTCCCTGGTGTCCTAAGACGACGAGTCTTCACCAGGCTTTAGGGGTCCAGATCGGGACAGGGAGGGGCTCACTGTCTGCCTGGGGCGTCGTGTGAAGGGTGTACACCCTTCCCTCCCTTCCTGAAAAGAGTGGGGAGGAGGAGGGGGACAGGTGAATGCAGTGGCCAGACGGCTGGGTACAGCGACCCCTGGCTGCTGCACGTGACAGCTGCTTTATGCACCGGGGAACCCTGCTCTGAAGCTAGCATTCAGACAAAGCTGTTCTCTGGATCCCCGTGGACGCCAGGAGTGTGCATGAGTGTGCAAAGGGCGTTGCCTTGTTTCAGATCAGACTGGGGCACTGGGCTATTGCTGCCCCTTCCCCGAGCTGCCTGCCAGCCCCTCCCTCAGTGCCAAGGCTAGGCAGGCCCTGGTGGTTGAGACTGGAACCAGACCCGAAGCCCAAGAGAAGCAACAAGCCTTTCGGGGGTTAACTGCGAACCCCACCAGCCCTCAGGATAGACCCCTGCTCGCTTAGATCCACTGGCCCCAAGTGCCTGTGCAAAAAATAATAACAATGATTTCAGTAATAAGCAGGAATGGGTGCTCAGCACACAATGGGATACATAGATGATGTATCACAGTATTGTACACCTGAGACCTATGTAACTTGACTAACCCTTGACATCCCAATAAACTTGAATTTCAAAAAATAACAATTAGTAGGAATAGCTGACATTGATTCAGTGTTTACACTGCACCAGGCCCTGAACTATTGGGTTGTCAGAAAAGTCATGACACATTTTTGCAACGAAAAACATAGACAAAAAAAAACACATCATGACTTTTCCGACAACCCAGTATTTACACTACAGAAATCAGCTCAATCAAATCTACACCATAACTGCACGAGAGAGAGCCGAAAACCCAAGCACAGAGAAGTCAAGCCACGTGCCCAAGGTCACACAGATGGAAAGTGGCAGAGCCAGGACGGGCCCCCAGCGGCGGCGTGGCTCCCAAGCCCAAGCTCTTAACGGGTTCTCTACGACACCTGCTGTCAGCGATGGAAATTGTAAAGCAGCTCAAGTTTACAGAGCGCGTTCCAGGCACCACCCTTCACCCACATCAGCTTTTTGGAAGCTTTTGTCATTATTGTCCCCGAAGGAGCGTTTTTTTAGACGGTTTTTCCTAGTTCCTCCTCCCATGAAATGTTCATACCACAGATAAACTGTGCATCTCCCTATGCATCTGTGCTTTGTACATCAAGAGAGTAAAATTTTGCCCCCTCCCCCCTTCCCCCACAAACCAAATCCCGCCCCACTGGGGGAGATGCTGTCCCACTAAGGATGTGTGTGCTACCACGAGGAACTCACGCAGTCCTCACAACAACTCCGTGGTGGGTATGACTATCAGGCCCATTTGGTGAGGAGCCTGAGGCAGGAAGAGGTTCGGGGCTTGGTCGGGGGTCCCACGGGTGGAGCCAGGGTTTAACCACGGTGGTCTGTCCTCAGGACCGTGCTGATGTCAGCCCCACAGCGATGTTCACAAGGCTTCAGACAGACGCTGGAGTTGTTGGATCTGGGCCCCAGGGCGCCCTGGCATCAGATGCCTGTGTGTGCTTGTGCGTGCCTTTCCTGGAGGGGATTCACCTCAGCGGCCCCCCACCCTGAGAGCAGGGTCCACCATAGTGGAGAGGTACAGGTTTGGAAAGATCACTTGACTCCAGGACAGAAGGCTGAATTTGGGGTGCCATGAGCCCCATTGCCAGGCTTTCTGTGCTGGGGCACTGCACCTAGCCCAGGAGCGCTCAATCTGGGGTTTCTGGATTCTCAGGAGTCTGTGGTTGGGGGCCCCCCGAGAACAGTGGAGGGGCCGGTGGCTGAGGGCAGAACACACAGTGGCCCAGTGGGCCCCTGCCTGGAGCTGCACACACCTGCCCCTCCCTTCTTCGGAAAGGAAGTCGGGAGGCCTTGGGAATTCGAGCTGATGGGGCTGATTTGCCTCCCAGGCTGGACCCACTGACCTTTCCCCTGAGAAAAATGCTCACAGCAAGCAAATCGAGGTCTTCACCCGGCACCCAAAATAGCTGGCACCTCCGGCCTGGGCCTGCACGTCCTGAGGAACAATGGGGCATTGTGTGGCCCGGGGCCTCCCAGACAGGAAGCCAGGTCCTACAGAGCCATCCGACGCGACCCCGCTGCCCTGGGCAGACACGTACGACCCAAATGCCAGGTGTGGTCTGGCTCCCTTCAGCTGAGCAGGGTGACAAGAGGGACGGCACGTAGCACCAGATGGCCATCTAACCCCTTCAGTGCAGGGCCTGGGGCAGAAGCTTGGAGGGTGACGAAGTGAGTGAAGGAATGAACAAACCGTCAGGCACACAGGGACTCGTGCTCAGCCCTCGGGGCACCCTGGCTGGGACATTCCTCCCTTCCCCACCCCAAAGCCCCCCCGTCAGGATGGGGGCAATGCCTGATCCTAAAGTCCACGGCTCACAAACGTTTCCTCTGTGCCAGAGTGTTTCATGTGGGCCATGCCTGGGCCACGCGCCACTCCTCAGGCCTCATCCGCCTCCCTCTGGTTCGCCCCTCTTTGCCTCAGCCACCCTTGCCCCTTGCCACTCCGCGAACACACCGTGCACACTGTACCCCAGGGCCTTCATACTTGCTGTTCCATCCCCAGGAATGTTCCAATGTTGCCTCCTCAGAGAGGCTTCCCTGGTCAGCTTCTCTCTCTAACCCTCACCTCACTTTTCTTTCTCCACATCATGCCAGCACTGACGTATCATGGTGGCATTTGAGTTTTGCCTCCAGCACTCGGACATCAGCTCCTGGAGGGTGGGGGCTTTGCTCACGTGCACACAGCCCCAGTGTCTGCACATAGGAGGTGCTCCGTGGCACCGGCTGGATGAATGGGTTAGCATATTGGTACTGTAGGTATGGCTGTCACCGCCATCCCACTTTAAAGGTAAGAAAGCTCATGCCATCAAAGGGAAAAATCAGTGCAGCTTGAGTGTAGGGAGCATCAGGCGAGGAGGTGGGACCTGGTCCGCCTGCAGAGTGGAGACGCAGCCACAGGGACCAAGGCCAGCGGAGAAGCTACTGAGATGCCACAGGCAAAGGTGCTGGCCAGGGGAGCAGCAGGCCACAGACAGAAATGGACAGATGACAGTGGTGTCCAGGGCTACCCAGGCATCCTCAGAGTCCCCAGGCTCAAGTGCCGAGTCTTGGAGCTGCTGCTGTGTCACCTTGAGGGAGACACTTGACCTCTCCTAAACTCACAAGGATGATAACAGTTATGGTGTTGACCCCATCGGGAGGTCCTGCCTCTGTCTGTAGTCAGAGCTCCAGAAATGTTAGCTATTACTGGTTGAACCCCAGGGAAATGTATACCAAACCCACGAGCATCAAGTTCTGGGTTTTTCTTTAAACTTTCTTTTGCTCCTCAGAGCCCTCGTTTGAGCCAAACGTGGGGTGGGGACATGTAGGAGATGGAGGGGTATGTGGGCACTTGCTGTAGACTTGGGAGAGCTTTCTCCATGTGGCTTCGCTCCTGCCTCCAGTGACGTGCCATCTCCGGGCCTGAGCCGGGGGTGTGGAGCAGGATGTGGCAGGGAGGCAGGTGACGGCTTGGCGAGTCCCCTTTTTCTTGCTGCTGAGCAGATGCCTGCCCCAGGTCCCCATCGGCCCGATGTATATGGGCAGCCCGTCCTAGCAAGCTGGCAGGAACAAGCTGATTGCTGTGTGGCCTGAACATCCCACGCCAGGGGCCAAGCATGTCTGCAGGACAGAGGTTCCACTGCAGCCAGCGAAGGGAGAGGCAGGAGATTCCATGTCTATTCTGGCACCAGCCAGCCTCAGAAAAGCCACAGAGAACATTTCACCGCAAACATGCAAGACCCATGGCAGCAAACGGCCTCCTTTGCTTCCTGCCTCTGACCTGGAATCTCTTGGCCGTGTGTGAAAGGCACCAGAACAAACGGAGCAGAAGAGAAATGTAGGGCTCAGCACGGATGCCTCCTTCCATCCCACCCTCCGTCCACCCATGGACCTACTGGGAGCTACAAGGTGTGCGCTGAGATCATGAGCAAAAGCAAACACGGCCTCTGCCCTCTCGGAGCTCGGGGGCTGAGGGGGAGGGAGTTTAGGAACTGTTCCAGTGTCAGCCACATTCTGACAAGTTCAGTGAAAGTGAGGTGTAGGCTCCTGCTGGCAAATGAAATAGAGAAGACAGATGTAGTGGAGGGAAGGGTATTCTAAGCAGAGCGAACAGCACGTA
>NW_017731382.1:3818020-3848876 GCF_001890085.2 Hipposideros armiger
TAGCTCAAAATCGATCAGATCTACATGCAAGGGCTAAAACTATAAAACTTTAGAAGAAAACATAGAGGCAAATTTTCATGACCTTGGCTTGGCAAATGATCCTTAGATATGATGCCAAAATATGAGCAACAGCAAAAAATATAGGTAAATTAGACTTCTTCACAATTAAAAATTTGTGCCTCAAAGGACACCATCAAGAAATGTGAAAAGACAAAACACAGAATGGGAGAAACTATTTACAATCCTATATCTGATAAGAGCCTAGTATCCAGAATAAATAAAGAATGCTTACAAATCAATAATAAAAAAACACACCCTAATTTTAAAATGAATAAAGGATCTGAAGAGACATTTCGCGAAGGAAAATATACAAATGGCCAAGAAGCACATAAAAAGATGCTCAGCATCAATAGGCATCAGGGCAATGCAAACCAAAACCACAAAGAGATGCCACATCAGCCACTAGGATGGCTAGAACGAAAAAGTCCAATAATTAGTGTTGGCAAGGATGTGGGGGAATTGGAACCTTCATACGCTGCTGGTGGGAATTTAAAATGGCTCAGCTGCTTTGGAAAACAGTATAGCAGTTTCTCAAATGACTACACGTAGAGTTCCATATGACCTAGCAATTCCAGTCCTAAGTTTCTACCCAAGAGAAATGAAAGCATACGTCCACAGAAAAAGTTGTACACAAATGTGTATAACAGCGTTATTCATAATAGTCAAAACAACCTAAATTTCCACCAACTGAAGAACGGATAAACAAAATGTAGTTTATCCAGAAAATGGAATATGAATTATTCAGCCACAAAAAGGAATAAAGTATTGATACCTGCTACAATACGAATGAACCTCAAAAATATTATGTAAGTGAAAGAAGCCAATCACAAAACACAAATAGTGTATGATTGCATATATATGAAAGTCCAGAACAGGGAAATCTACAGACAAAGAGTAGATTAGTGGTGGTTTAGGGCTGGGGCTGGAGTTTGGAGGAAAGGCGTTTGATAGTTAAAGGTCATGGGGTTTCTTTCTGAGGTTAAAAAAATGCTGTAAAGTGGACTGCAATAATGGTTGCACATATCTGTGAATATACTAAAAACCACTGGATCATACAGTTTAAGTGGGTGAACTACACGGCATATGACTTAGATCTCAGTAATGCTTTAAAAAAAATAAAGTAAAAAGGAAAGAAAAAAAGACACCCATCGGCCCTGCTGGGCAGAAGATGGGAGTCCCTGAGCCAACACCCCAGGTGAGGCTCCTGAGCTCAGGGGAGACCCCAAAATACCTCCTGTCTTCCTGTCTAAAAATCCACCTTAACGGTAACATTTTCAAGAGAGTTCCCTCCTGTATTTTTCTCTCTGTGGAACATGTGCCTCACAATCCAGACATTCTATTTTGGGTGAGTCTTGGACCAGCCCTTGGGCTCTGTAACCTCCCCCAGGTGTGGACCCCAAGACTGTGATTTGAGAGAATCCAGGGAACCCCAACCGTCTGCACCCAGCAGCGCCCCGTCTGCTGCGTGAGGCTCGCTCTTTGCTTCTGCCCTGCCTTCTCCAGAGCCGTTTTAACTACAATTATCCATCCCCAGGAAGGCCAGACGGTGCCAGGCTCTTTGGGGAAGAATTAGGTAATCAGATCGCTTTTTCTCCTTGACAAGGAAGACACAGGGACAGCTGGGAGATGCTGGAGGCCTATAAGCTCTTTGAGGGGAAAATGAAATCTTAATTATAAGTCAGGTCCTGCTAGTAGTTGAAGGGAAGAGCAGATTACCTAAAGCAGGGGGTGCTCAGAGTGGGGTCCCCACACAGAACCACCACCACCACCACCAGGAAACTGACTAGCAATGCCAATTCTCAGGCCTTACCCCAGACCCAGCTGGGTCAGAAACTCTGAGTGTGGGGCCCAGCAATCTGTGGTTTAAGAAGCCCTCCAGGTGATTCTGATGTGAGCTTAGGTTTGAGAACCACTAAACTAATGGGTGAGTTCGTGAGTTCCTTCCTTCCTTCATTCATTCATTTAGTTGTTCATTCGTTCATTCAGTCAACAAATACTTACTGAGTACGCCCACATATACCTGGAATTGCTAGAGGCCCAAGGGTTAAATACATCTGAGAACAAGATGTAGTGGGTTGAATGATGGCCCCCCAAAAAGACATGTTCCCCCCCCAAACCTGTGACTGTGACCTCATTTGAAAAAAGGGCCTTTACAAACACAATTAAGGATGTTGAGATGAGATCATTCAGAATACCCAGGTGAGCCCTAAACCCAATGACAAGTGTCCTTACAAAGAGACAGACGAGAAGACACAGAGAAAGCCATGTGAAGATGGGGCAGGGAGTGGGTCACGCTGCCCCATGCCGGGGATGCCCGAACCGCCGGAAGCTGGAAGCGGGAAGTAAAAGGTCCTTCCCCAGAGCCTTTGGAGGGGACTCGGACCCGCTGGACCTTGATTTCGAACTTCTGTCCTCCCGAGAAAAACTGTTATTTTAAGCCACCTAGTTTGTGGTCATTTGTTACAGCAGTCCCAGGAAATGAATATACAAGACAAATAAGGGTCCTGACCTTACAGAGCTTATATTCCAGTGAGGAAGGGAGATAGATAGATAGATAGATAAATAGATAGATAGATAGATAAATAGGGCAATATAAATATGTGACCAAAAATCTTACCCAGTGAAATACTGTCATGACAATAAAACAGAATGATGTGCTGGAGAGAAACTGAAAGGGGACCCTGAGCTGAGGCCTGGGGCGTCACGAGGAGCCGCTCACTCGCACATTTGAGGGAAGTTGCTCCAGGCCAAGGGGCGGCAAACGCAAGGTGCCTAAGGCAGGAACAGGCTTGGCACACTCGGGCACAGGGAGGCCGGGGTGTCAGAGTGGGAGTGAGGGCAGCGGGGAGGGGATGAGGTTGGGGAGAGGCGAGGCCGTGGGCAGAGTCTGGGTTTTGCCCTGGGCAACGGGCATTCCTTGCAGCGTCAGGAGCAGGGAAGTTGGTGGGGAATGGACTGGACGGGGCAGAGCAGGAGCTCGCCAAGAGGCCGCGGTTCGAGGTGGGGCTGCTTGGACCACATGGCAGCTGTGGAAGTGGACCAGGGATCAATGGGTCTGAGAGTGACAGCCAGTCATCCTGCTGATGAATCAGCCACAGAAGGGTTTGGGGTAGACTGGGCCACCATTTGCTGACATGGGAGAACTGAGTGTATCAGTTCTGTAATGCTGTGTAACAAAGTACCCCAAAACTTGGTGGAGGAAACAACACCTATGTATTATCTCCCAGTGTCCGGGGCTGAGTTGGGTGCTCCTGGCCCAGGGTCTCTTGTGAGGCTGCAGTCAGCAGGAACAGCCGTCAACTCAAGGCTCCCCTGGGAGGGGATCCGCTTCCAAGGCCATCACACGGCTGACGGGCTAAGGCCCTTGGGGCCTCGCTGGCTGTTGGCCAGAGACACCAGCTCCCTGCCCCATGGGCCCCTCCAGAGAGCGGCTCACAACAGCAGCCGCTTCATCGGAGTGAGAAGGGGCAAGATAGAAGTCCCAGTTTTTATAACCTAACCTTGGACATGACCTCCCATCGCTCTGCTACAGTGTATGGGAGTCACTGGGTCCTGCTCTGCTCACACTCCAGGGAAGGGGGCTACATGAGGGTGTGAACCCCAGGATTGGTGGGAACTGCCTACCACATGGGGGGTGGGGACCAAAAGTTTTACTTGGACAGGATAAGGTGTAGATGCTTCTAAGTGATCAATTAAAGTTGTGGCATGGCTGGTAGTATGTAGGTAGTTGAAAGATAGACGGAAAAAGGGGGGGAAGGAAGGGAGGGAGGGAGGGAACGAAAGAGAGTAGGTAGACTGACAGACAGGATGGATGTCAAAATCACTTAAAGGACCCCTCTCTCCAAGGGCAAGCTCTTTCCGAAGCAGCGGCCTTCAGAACACTGCCCTCACTCTCCCCCTGCCTGCACGGGATGAGCTCTTGGAAGATGAGCTCAGAGGTGGTTTTCTGCCCGGCCAAATGGAAACATGGGCTTCCATCCTGCTGGAGAAACATGTCAGCCAGCGTGCTGGGGTCCGTGGAAGGACCCACTGGCTGCCTTGGAAGAACTGCCGATAGATCATGGAATTCCACTGGCCAAGCCATCATCTCCCAGCCAACACGCTTGAATTATGACAGAGGGATTAGGAGCTGGTGGAAACTTGGAGGTCACCCATGAAGATGCTGGAACATTTGTTTTCTATCTACAGCCTCGCTTTCCAGCTGCGTGGTACACTTAATCCAACATGAAGTATTGCATATTAAATTTTCTCCCTGATTATAGCCCTTCTCGTTCTCGAATGATCTTTGGCACCCAGCGGGCACTCTCTGATTTCTCTTGGTGTGTGTGGATGTGCGTGGGGGAAGCCAAGACTTTTTGTGTTTTGCACTCTGTTTTCTCTCAGAACTCGGTGCTGGGCTGCTGGCTGGAATGGGAGCCAGGGACCCTGGAGCCGGCAGGAGGCCTGTCAGTGGAACAGCGAGACGGGCCCCCAGAGATGAGTCCCGTAGAGCAGGAGTGCCGAAGATAATTGGTACGGTCAGGGCAACACAGGCTTTTCCAGATTAACTGGGCTACTGGGGGTGAAGATGCCAGGCTTCAAAAGAAGCCCCCCCCCCCTGCAACTTAAGGCTGTTAAGTAATTAGGCTGATTCCATTCCGAGGGGCCTCCGCTGGCAGGCTCCTCATTGGCAGCGCTCCTGTGATTTTATGGGAATGGGGCTGGGATGGGGAAGGCTGAGATCACCACGAAAAGCAGCCCCGCCCAGCGGAGGCCAGATGAACCGGGGACTTGAATTTTTATTCTGACATCGTGGCAGGCCCATCTGCAATCCCTGACTGTCTTTTGTTCCCAGCGGCCCCTCGGCACAGCTGACCCCGGATTCTTTGCAGCTGCCCCCATCCACACGGCGGGGGGGTTGGGCGGAGGCCCAGACGAAGGTCAAGGGGCTGCTGAGGACTAGGAGTCTGCATTGGCCTTAGCTGGCTGAGCACCCTCCCCCGTCACCCTTCAATCCTTCCTCCATCCTGAAATGCATGTTGAGACGTGGCGATGGGAAGGGAGCTGGCAGCTGGTGTGATGGAGCAGGGCTCGTAGTCAGAGGGGAGAAGCTGTGTGGAGACACGGAGGAGAGCAAAGCCTTTGCAATGCGGCCCCAGAATTTCCAAATGGAAGAAGTTTCAGAGCTTTCTTTGCATAGCAAACCTGTGGTATTTATTTAGATTTCATGCTTCTTTGGAGTGCTTTGGGGGTGTCTTATATTACAGGTTGGGCTGCTATAACAGAGACCTAAGAGTGGCTTAAACAACACAGAAATTCATTTCTCTCTCTCGTAAAGGTCTAGGGTCACAGTCCAGAGCTGGTGGAGCAGCTCGACGGTCATCAGAGACCCAGGTCCATTATCCCTCCTTTCTCTGTATCGCCTACGTTGCTTACCTTCCGTTTCAAAACACAAAATGGCGGCTCCAGCTTCTGCCATTACTTCTGCATTCCAGAACGTGGGAAGGAATAAAGGGGTGAGGAGCGGGCCTACGGTTTCCCTTAAGAGTGCAATTTGGGAGTGGCCTACACCGCTTCCACCCGTGTTACAATGGCCAAATCTATCACATGGCAACATGTTGCTGCTACACAGGAGGTTGGGGAATGTGGTCTTGATTCTGGGTGATCCCGTGCCCAGCTACGTTTTGCTCATGTCGAAGTTGTTCTATAGAAAAATGGGATGGAGGTAGGGTGAGAATCAAAGCCTCCAGCCCCAGCCTCCCTTGGGTACACCCTTGGACTACAGGGATGACTCCTCTCCCTTCTCCCTGCATTCAAGGCAGTAGGCAAAACCCACCTCCACCAGGCAGACTTCTGGAGTTTACTCCAGCTGCTGGCCCACCCTTCCCTCTGCTGGGTATGCTGGAACCTGGGTGTATCTGTTGAGTCTGTCCTAGCACCCTTAGCATGCTCTGTTTCCTGGGCAGAGATCCCACTTCTACTTTAGTGTGTACCCAATGCACTGGCCCCAGATCTGTATCCCCAGGCAGTAAACACAGGGGGCTGAATGCTCTGGTCATTTTTCAGAGGAAAACACATGCTACCCTCTCAATGTAAAGAGCTCTGTGAGAGCAGGGACCTTGTCTTGTTCACTGTTTGTTTTACCCCCAGAGCTCAGCGTGCCCGATAGGCAGAGGCACACAGTAAGAATTTGCAAAGCGAACGATCTTCTTGGATAATCATAGTAATCATCATCTTCACACCTGATGTTTACTGAGGACTCCTGTGAGCTAAGTCGGTGTTATACAGAAGGCATCCAAAACAGGAACTGGCACACTTGTTCTGCAGAGAGCCAGGTGGTAAATAGTTTTGGCTTGGAGGGCCAGAGGTCTCTGCTACAACTAGTTAACTCTGTCATTATATCTCGACAGCAGCCATGGACAACATGTAAGTGAATGGTGTGGCTGTGTGCCAATAAAACTTTATCTACAAAAGTAAACGCAGGCCAGACTTCGCCAGTGGGCTACCAGTGGGCTATGGTTTGTTAGCCCCTATTGAAAACAAAAAGGAACGTCCTGGGTTGTGGGTAGAGATCTGCAGGCATCCTGTAGAGCTAGAATGGGGGATACGGTAGACTGGGAGGGGAGAAGGTGCCGGAAGACCTGACGTCAGGCCTGAAGTAGACCCATTCTGGGGTACTGGTGTGGCTCAGTCCTCTGGTCCTGAGAACCACTTCGTCTCCCATCCATGAGAGAGGGGCCCAGCAGAGCTTGGTTGATTGGATCAGGGGTGGACGATCAACCTGAGGGGCCATTTGGAGTTGGGACAAGGCCCCTCCGGCCCATCTCAAACTGAGGACACACAGACTTGGGCACTGGGAAGCAGAGGAGGTTGGCCGCAGAGCGAGCCAAAGGGCTGTCTCAGAGTTGAGGAACTCCAAGACTCCCCGAGACCTGCTGGCGTTCCCATTCCTGGGTGGCCCTGTCCCTGGGTTCCGTGACAGCCCCTGTACCCTTCACTGATTGGCCCCTTTCCCCCAAGGTGTGTCCTACGGGCTCTCATCATCTCCCACTACAGGCTTAGGTGAGAAGGCTCCCCTCTGGGAAAGCCGGCACCCCCGCTGCCCTCCTTGCTCCTGCGGGGCTCCTCTCTTGCTGTCCAAGCACCCATTTTCCTGGAGTAGCTCAGGACATTCCCCAGCTAAATGAAGAATGCAGAATACTTGAAATTTCCACTCACACACTCCTGGAAAAAACACATTAACCTTTAAGAAGGGAATAATGGCTTTGTTTTCAAGTGACCTTAGGGATTAACCCTCAAGGAGCAGTTTCTGGGGAGAACCATGGGCCGTGGCTGGGACCCAGTGGGTACAAAAGAGGAAGAAAACACAAAACCCAGCGGAATGCTTTGTTAGCCCCGAACAGAGGCAGATAATTGCCAAGTGACAACAACGATAACAGCCCTCGCTCCTGTGAGATACCACGTCTGTCCACAGGAGTTTACCTGCTTCAGGACAAGAGCAGGGCTGCCTTTCCTGGATCTCCTTGACCTGGGGGGCTGCCTGAGCAGCTGGTGCTCAGCCAGCCTGGCCCTTCGCTCTCTCGTTCAAGTGGATCACCTTCTACCAGACCAGGGGCGGTCCTCCCTCCTCAAAACAGCCTCCCCCTGGAAGAGTTTTTCCACTGGCCTTTCTGTTGAATGTTGAACCCCATCCTGGAAGCACAGTCTACATGGTCGACATGATGGAGAAAACTGCATAATCTATACTCCTTTGGGGGATTTGCAAAGCATATTCGCATAGTAAAGGCTCTGAGAAGTCCTGCCAGAAAGAAACCTGTTTCATTTTGTTCAGCACCAGTATTTTCCAATCTAGTCCAGCCATGGGAAGCCCCACCCTCACACACACACCTTTTCATATTTTTTGGATAACACCTATGTATGTGTGACAGAGCATCTTATCCATGACCCATGCTTTAGAAAACACAGAGCGACCATAGAACACACCTTCTGCAAGATCGTTTGCGCTGCAGAAAAGACCAGAGCTCACCCTTCATTCTCCAGTTCACCCATTCATTTGTCACGCATGCATTCATTCATTCATCTATCCATCACTTCTTCATCCATCCACCATTCATTCATTCATCAACACAGGTTTCTGAGGCCAGGGGCCTCTGGGGAGCAGAGGCAAACCTGAGTGCCTCCCTGCTCTGCCAGGCTTCCCGGATGGCACGGAAGATAATCAATGCCCATGGGTCACAGAACATACAGGAAAGGCATCTACAGAGTGTTTCTGGACATCAAAACCTAACTTCCAAAGTCAAAAAGCAGCTCGAGAGAGATGGCTGGAGGGAGGGGAGAAGGAAGATGAAGCAGAAAGTGGGGTGAGGGCTTGCTATCAGCTGTATTGTCACAGCCGAGTTTTGGCCAAGAGTCTGCGGTGTGCTTGGCACTGTGCTAAGAGCTGTATATACCCATGAGCCTCATCCATTCATCAAACATCTAGAAGGTGCTTCTCATGAGCCACGTGTTGGGGACACCGTGGTGAACTGACCTACCTTACATCCAGATGAGCTGGGGACACAGACTCTCCCCAATAGCTCACAAGGAGGGTGTGTGGCTGAGCAAGGCAAGGCTCTGAGGCTTGCGCAAAGCCTCAGAGCTGGAAAAGACAAAGCCAAGAGCCCAATACAGGACCCCCTGACTCCCAAACCCAAGGTCTCTCCACTGAACCAGTGGGCAAAGGGACAACAAGTTTAAAACACCACCAATCCCATTAGAAAACCAGTGACATGCCCAAGGGAGAAGGACATTGGCAGAGGGCAAGCTGAATGCTCGTGATGGATGCAAGGTGGAAGAAGGTGCAGCCAGGGGAACAGAGCAGACTCCAGTGACGTGGGCTCCTCTTGTGACAGCAGTGTCTATCCCCCGCCTCTCACCCCAGGGCCAGCTAATCCCATCACAGCCCACCCGCTTCCCAGCAAGCTGGCCACCAACGAGCACAGCTCCTTCCGCAACCCCCTCTGCCCTCACCCCTTTGCGAAGGGAGACTTTGAGCAGCTCTAGGCAAAATCCTGTCGTCTCTTGGTTTCTTGCTGCCTTTTTCAGAAAGCCGCTGTGCCTTGTCACCGGAGCAGCCCAGGAGGTTGGAAGTCTGCTGGGGGCCTGGGGACAGAGTTCCGGCTGCTGTTAGCAACTGATGGTGCCATGAAACCAATAGACAGTGCAGCCAAGAACAGTGCAGATGGCCACTCAAGAGCGGTCACAGAGGTGACAGCTAGCCCCGTTGGCTGCAGTCTGCATCCTCATGTCTCCCAGCACCCCCAGAGCCCTGCTGGGAAACCCACCCTTTGGTGTCTTGGTTTAAACATAATTTTTCCAGATACAGTCTGTGTTAGTTTCCTCTTGCTGCTGTAACACATTTACATGAACTTGCTGACTTAAAGCAATACAGATTCTTTATCCTACAGTTCCCATAGTCAGAAATCCTAAAATCAAGGTGTTAGCAGGGCTGGGTCCTTCTGGAGGCTCTGGGACAGAATCCACCTTCTGCCTTTTCCAGCTTCCAGAGGCCGCCCGCACTCCTTGGCTTGTGGTCCCTTCCTCCACCCTCAAAGCCAGCAGCACAGCACGTCCCAATCTCTCTCTGCCTCTGGCCCGCCTGCCTCCCTCTTATAAGGATCCCTGTGATGACACTGGGCCCCCCAGCTAACCCAGGATCACGTCCCCATCTCAAGGTCCTTAATCATACCCGGAAGTGTTCTTGCCATGTGGGTACTGTGTTCACAGGCTCTGGGTTTTGGGGTGTCTACATCTCTGTGGGGCCACTATTCAGCTGACCAGAGCCTGCACCTCAGGCCTCTGGCCTCATGTGGTAGCTCTGTCCTGCTGCTGTGGACACCAGCCAGGGCCTGGGGGTCTGGAGGGCTGCAGGTAGATGGCTGGCTCCCCCAGAGTGCAGGGGGAGCACGTTCCAGCCACACAGCGCTGAGCCAGGCTACCTGGTTCCTCTCACCTTGCACCTGGCTTCTTATTGACACATGGGGCTCCCAACAGTACCTACTCGAGAGGGTGGAATGCTGTAGGGGCACAGTGAACATCGATCGAACGAACAAATTGATCTGTGCTACGTGATTGTTGGACTCTGGGGCAAAGCTCTTCCCCTGTGAGCCTCTCTGTCCTCATCTGTGAAATGGGGGCATTCACCCCAACTTCTCCTTCAGAGGGCTGCTAAAAACCCACCGACATCGCAGAGGCGAGGACGAGCTTAGAACTGCACCTTGGCGAGCAAGACGCGTTAACGCTGGTTGGTGCAGCCCGAGAGGCACAGCCTTCCTTCTCCCCGGGCCAGCTCGGAGGCCCATGCGCATGGGCCCGGCACACACCTGCTCTGTGCTGGGCACCCTGCTAAGGGCATGACCAAGGGTCCCATTCGGTTTTCCACCTGTCCCGGGGACACGTTCCCATTGCACACATGAGGGTCTGGGAAAGGGAGTGACAGCAGCCAAGAGCCCCCAGCTGGGACTCAAGTCCAAGGTGCTTTGACGTGTGAGTCTTTCTCACGTACATCTAGCGCTCCCGCCTAGCGCGGTGACCAGCTGCTGTCTAGCACAGGTATAGGAACACATGACCCAAATCGTGAATGACACAGGTTTGTTTCACTGGAAGCTGGAGAGTAAGGAGGTTACAACCCATTCGTTCATTCCACGCATGTTCATTGAAAGCCTACTGTGCGCCGGCGCTGGGCTAAGGGCTGGGTTTACACATTAGGCAACAGCTATCGGAGAGGCTGGAGAAAGAAGGTGAGACCATAAAAATCTAAGAAGGGTCACCCAGAGCCAGGCATCGAGACCCCATGTGCTGTAAGCCTTACACTCGGTACTTGGGGTTATGCTCTAGCTCACAGATGACAAGGAGTCCCAGGTTCTTTTCATTAACAGTAACCGCAGCAGCTGACGGCACTGAGGCTCAGACGGGGGATGTGCCTTCCCCAGCGGCACACATTGTCAGAGTGGGGAGAGCTGGAACGCCAACCCAGCTCTGCCTGGCTCCTTTGTCTCCATCCCCCGCTCGGAGTGGACGTCCCACGGCTGCCGCGGGCAGCTCTGCAGGTCATTCCTGCTGCTCTCCAGCCTCGAGCTGCATCAACACTGCAGCCTCCAAAGACCAATCGATTCTGTCCACGGCCCTTTGCCTAGCAACCCAGACAGGATGGTTCTCTCTTGCCGCTGTGATGACTCACTGGCTGCCCCACAAACCTGCCCTCTGTGTCCCAGTAGTCTCAGCTGGCATCCTTCTGCGCAAAAGGGTTCACCTCTCCTGCCCTGGGCTAGCGCCCTCTCCCCTTTACTTCTCTCCCTGTATTACTGTGAGATAAATCCAAGCCTCCTCACCTCTCTCTCCAAGGAGATTCTGTCACATGAGGTGTTTGTCTCCAGGGTCTCCGGCCACTTGCCATCTGCCCATTTGTCCAGTGGACATTTCATGCACACCAGCTTTGTGTCTGGCACCTGCCAGGCACTGGGGGGATTCAGTGCAAACCAGGCAGACAGAATCCCTGCCCCCTAGAGTTTACAATGCCAGCGCGGAAAGACGCACCTCAGTACCCCGTTCTCTTACCTTGGCCTTAGGACAAGCACATGGAGCCCTTTGGCTCAGGACCACACCTGGCACATGGCTCAGTGTATGTTCTGCGAGGTAGCGAGGGCCTCCTATGCGCCAGCACTCTCAGACCTCATCCCACACACCCCCTAGTCATCTTGGGGTACATAGGGACTATACCTGAAGTTCAGAGAGGTTAAGTAACTTGCCCCACAGCTAGTAAATGGTAAAGTCGAAACCCCAGCCCAGATTGCCTGAGTCCAGAAGCTCATGGTCTTGACCACTAAGAGACACGGCCTCCAAACTCCAGCAGACCCAAGAGGACAGACTCATGTCCTCCCACAGATAGAGGCCAAACAAGCCAAGGGACCCAGAACAGGGGGGGACCATGTGTCAACAAAGAAGCTCCGAAAGGTTCAAAGGAAAAGGTGGTGCTACCCTCCAGGCGAGTCCAACGGGAACCATCTGGGGGGCAGCATGAGCAGCAGGCGGCGATGCTGCAGGGAGGCTGCCCCCCAAGACAGCCGGCGTCTGCTGGGCGTGCTTTGGGCTGCCCAGGAAATGACGTCAGCTGACCGACCCCCACCGCCACCCTCCCGGCGGCTCCTATTTTCACATCCATTTTCTCAAACAGAATTCCAGGTAAAAATAATCCAGTGGGGTTACCTTTTACTGATGAAGGTTATCATCCATCATTAAGATCTATCAAAAATGTTTTTAAAAATACTAAGCCCAGCTTTTGAAGGTGCGCGCTCTTTGACCCAGCCCTTCCACTTCCAAGAATCGGTTCTAAAGAAGCCATTGTTCCCAAAGGCCCATAAACAGGGTATTCACGGCAGCATCGCTTACAATAACGAAAAACTGTCCCAAAGAAGCGCGGTAAAACAAATGATGACACATTAACACAACGCCCCCCTGTGAGGCAGTGGTACAGGAGGCTCAGGTTTATTGACATGGATGGGCAGTTATGATAAATTGTTAGGGGAAAGCAGAAAGTCAGAAAACAGTACGCTTAAAAGGACCTTGTTTTCATTTAAGATACGTGTATAGATAGATATGATAGAAAGACACTAGAGAGATGCCAGAGAGATGGATGCTAGACAGATGACAGGTAGGTAGGTAGGTAGGTAGATAGATGATCAATAGATAGATGATAGATAGATAGATAGATAGATAGATAGATAGATAGATAGATAGATAGATGGAATAGGTAGGTAGATGGATGATAGAATAGGTAGGTAGATAGATAAAGAGAGAAAGAGAGAGAGAAAGAGAGAGGGAGAGAGAGAGAGAGGAAGAGAGAGATCCAACAAATATTTATTGAGCATCTACTATGCACCAGGCACTATGCTATGAGCTGGGGATACTGTGATAATGGAGAAAACAAAGTAGGTCCCCACTTGAGCTGACACTCTGGTGGGAAAACTTTATATAAAAATATTTTATTCATCTAGAGCACGATAGTGGTGTCTTAGGAGCCCAAGTTCTGACACACACTGAACTACCTTACAGAGACATGATGTGCGGTCCAGGATGGGCCCCCGAAAACGGATGGGGAAGTATGGTGGGTGGCGCAGGGTGATGAGCATGGAGAGACTCAATAGACTACTCCCTCTCTTTCGTGTATGTTTGAAAATTTCTGAAATAAACATCGGGGGCAAGTGGGGGCGACAGCTCCAGAGTCAGAGCTCTGGGGTTAGAGCCCGTGCCCCCACTTTATTGGGGGGGTGAGTGTTTTTCTGTCCCTGCAGCTGTCTCTGGGCAACTACGTGCGAGCGCCAGTTGCCTCCTGCTTCCCCTCTTGGGCACCCCCATGTGCCCGCAGAGTCAAGCCTCTGACAAGCCGTTCAGTGTATTAGAATGCTACCTATATTTGCTTAATGCCAGGTTAGTCCCCAACCTGAGGCATCACTGTCTGGGATTGAGGCCCCGGAAACATGCCCTGAGATGCAGCTCATTGGAGAGTGATTTGTTAGGAAGCACTTACAGGAGCAACCAGAAGCGGACCAAAGAAGTAGGGAGCGGGTGGGGAGGTCAAGCAAGGGGTCTGCCCCATGGAGGGTGACTGACCCCCTTCTGCAGCAGCCTATGGAAGCGGTGTGGGCCCACCTCCGTGTTGTCCCCATCACAGGGATGGAGTGGGGGCATTTACACACTCACAACCACGTCCTCCCATTGCTGGTTAAGGGCCGCTCCCAGGGTGAGGGTGTGTGAATTCCCAGGCACTTCCTGCTCAACATGGTGGCAGACAAAGTAGGTTCTAGAAGCCTGAGGGCGGCTTTCCACAGAGAGATGCAGGTGCTGGAGCCTGGGCGTGAAAGCTCCCAGGAACCAACAAGAAAATGGTAGAGGGGCCAGGGACATGAAGAAATAACTGATGGTGTTAAGGCTCTGACAAGTCCGTGGGACAGGCAGCCATCTTTCTAACTTTGCTTCATCCAGTGGCATCTGGCCACGAGCCCTGTTTCCTCCTCAGCCGCCATCAGCAGCTTCTATTTAGAAGGAATATTCTGCAGTCTACAGACACGCAGGTTCTGCCAGCAAGTCAACCTTTGCTCTGTCATTTTTTAACTTTTCAGTTTATGCTAATGCAACTGCTCCCCTGCCAGTTCCTTTAGGGCAGAGCTGATGACCTCTTGCTTCGCTCTGTGTCCTCTAGGCCTGGCTTCCCCACCGAGGAGAAGCAAAACAAATCTCTGAGCAATGAATGAATCAATTCACTGTTTCTTTAAGCTGCCGAGTTCTATAGCTGGCTCGGGGCAGGGGGGGAAGAAAACGGCTCTCCCCTTGGAAAATGTGAGGCACATGTATATTTAATAAAGTACAAATTTTCTGTACAGATGAAACATAAACCAATGACGTCAATAGACCCATCAGCCATTCCTTAAAGCTGTGCAGACCCCAGTGACCAAAGCACCAGAGCTCTGGGGGGGGGGTGTCTCAGGCCCGCGGCTCCAGCACGACCAATGTTAGGGACAGGTCGTGGAGGTGAGGCCACCAAGGGCTTCTGACCACTGCTGCTCCTCCCCAGTCTGACCTCTATACATCCGTCATGATGGTCAACTAGCCTGGGTATTCCAGTGGGCGGGGTGTGGCCAGAGAAGAAGCCTCTGCTCCAACCACGTAGAATAAAATCCACACTCCTCACCGGGGCCCAGGTCCTGCAGGATTTAGCCCCTACCTGTATCTCCCACTGCCCCACCCGCCACTCCACAGCTGGTTCGATCCCCACCAGC
This sequence comes from Hipposideros armiger, assembly GCF_001890085.2. Lineage (NCBI taxonomy): Eukaryota > Metazoa > Chordata > Mammalia > Chiroptera > Hipposideridae > Hipposideros > Hipposideros armiger. The sequence goes on from NW_017731382.1 coordinate 3,832,873, forward strand.
CCCACCAGCCTTCTCTCTGTGCCTTGAAACCACCAAGCTCATCCCTGCCTCAGGGCCTTTGCACTTGCCAGTCCCTTTACCTGGAAAGCTCTGCCCCAAAGCATCCCTTGCCGGCTTCTTCTCATCACTGAGGCCCCATCTGCACTGTCCCTTCATCAGGGGTCCCGGAGAACAACCACTACCCCTCACGATAAACCTCCAAACGCTTTTATTTTCTTCACAGCACTTTCATTTTCTAAAATTCTTTCTGTTTGTTTGTTTTCTTAATGTTGCCTGGAATGTGGCCTCCAGGAGGGCAGGGACCGCATCTGTCTTTGCCCACCACTGTGCCCCTTCTTCTGAAGAACAAAGTAAGTGCTTAAGAAACACTTGAGATGATGGAAGAAAGGAAGGAGGGGAAAGAGGGATGGATAGAAGAAGGAAGGGCAGAGGGAAGGGTAGAGGGATACATGGCTCACGTGACTTTGCCTCCATTCAATAATGGGGGCTTCTTGAGTGAGGCCAGGGACAGGAGAGGAAAAATTGTAAAAAACGATCTACATCGGCGTGTGTGTGTGTGTGTGTGTGTGTGTGTGTGTGTGTGTGTGTGTGTCCGTGCATGTACGTTTTCCATAAAAGCAAAAGTAGAGCCACAGCAGAGACTGTTAAGTTTTCACAATGTGCTAGGAGCCACTCTGAGCACATATTTTAATAACTCAATTCATCATCCCAACTGCCCTCTTTTATTAGACCCACTTTACAGATGAGGAAGCTGAGGCTCAGAGAGGTCAGGTATCTCACCCAAAGTCACACAGCCCAGGGCACACTGACCCCATAGGCCTAATGCAGCTCCTCTGGAAAGAGGCCCTGCTCCATTTCCTGGTGCAACCCCTGGCCGGCCAGTGCAAGCCTACATTTGTAGCTCAGCGACCAGGAGTGACATATTTCACATTGGTCTGGGGTCCCATGGAAGGCAAGCAGCCCCCAAGAGCTCCCAACATGTTGGCCACAGCTCCAGCATTCTTCCTGCAGGATTTTATGACCCGGCAAAAACAAGGGACAGCCAGCCCGAAGGTGCATGTTGAACTGTGACATTGGGGCAACAGCACAAAGGGTGGCTTCCCAGGGAGGGGAGAGGGGTGTCCGACACACGAGTCACCCCGATTTATGCCCATCTCAACCTCTGAACTGTGATTGTCCACCTTTGCCGGGCTCATCCTGGTCCCCACACCCGGGGCCAAGCCCCCCACATGCAACCCCCCAAGGGCTAAGCCCCTTTCCCGCTCTCACCTGCCCCCTCTCCTCCAGTGGGGTAACGAGGGAAATGTCAGCAGAAGCAATTGCCAGGAGCCCCACAGAGAAACTGCCCTATTGAGTTTTTAAAATTAAATCTATTTATAATTTACACCCAGCCTGCTTCCAAAAAGGATTTGAGGTAGTTTACAATAAACGAGACATAAAATGGAAAGGCTGTTCAACTAGAAAGAGAAAAATCAAGAACGCCACGCAGGAGGAGACAACCTCCCAAATACCCAGGCGTAGGGAAATGGTGACAGATTAGATATTCTGGTTGAGTTCCCTGCATCCTGGCGGCTAAGGCAAAAAGGGAAACCAGTGCAATGGGCCCCATAACTCTCTCTGGGTGACTCAGGGAAACTCACTGATGCTTCAGCAAGAGGCAGGACATCTGGCTCTGGGGGTCTGGCTGGCTGCCCTTCCTACTTGGCCTTCTCCAACCAGCTCTTCTCAAACCCTTCTAATCTGCTCCTCTGTTGTCTCCAGCAAACTGACTCGACCCTTTGGGACCCACAGGCACCAGCCTCTCCTCCTCCCTGTGGTCCCATCTGCTGGCCCCTGGGTCACCCCGTGCAGAGGACATCATTCCTGGTCCCTGGCCTTACCCAAGAAGCCTATATCATTTAGGAAGAAGTCTTCCTTCTGTAAAAAAACCAATTTGGGGCCGACCGAGTGGCTCAGTTGGTTAAGAGTTGGTTTAAGACCACAAGCTCTGAGCAACAGGGCCGCCGATTCGATTCCCACATGGGCCAGTGACGCTGTGCCTGAACTGAGCTGTCGCTGAGCTGCCAACAGGTGGCAGGATGGCTCAGCTGGTGTAACAACAAGATTGCCTGTTTGATGGTGGGCTATGCCCACCCCCAACTAAGACTGAACTTGGCACCTTGAGCTGAGCTGCCGCCCGGATGGCTCAGAGGATAGAGCGTGCGCTCTTAACAACAAGGCTGCTGGTTCGATTCCTGCATGGGATAGTGGCTATGCCCACCCGCAACTAAGACTGAACACAGCACCTTGAGCTTAGAGGCCATGAGCTGCCAACGGGAAGCCAGATGGTGAGTAGCGCCCTCTACAACGAAGATTGAATAACAACAACTTGGCTGGTCCCCTTTCCCAATCCCCCAATAAAAAATCTTTAAAAAAAACCCCTAAAACCCAATTTGAACACCCTGACCTGCTCCCAGAGTTGAGGTCAGGCTCACCTCCTGACCTTTGACTCCAGGGTGGGGCATGTGACCCAGGATGGTCCAATCAGAGCCAACCCTGGGACTTTCATTGGAACTATTAGGAAAGAGATCCTTTCTTCCCCTGGAGTTGCTGAGCTGGGGGGACGTAAGCAAGGAGCTGCTGCTCTGTCACCACTTGGGGAGAGCTTGCCCAAGAGTCAGCCAACATAACAGACAGTGCAACAGAGACAGAGAGGGGCTCCGAGTCCTGATGACATTATTCAAGCACCAGGATCCAGCCTTTCCTGAAGCTGATGCACTCCAGGTTTTTCCCAGGAAAGGAGCTAATAATGTCCCTTTTCCTAGCTTACACCCATTTGAGTTGCGTTGTGTTTCCTTGTAACCAAAAGCCACCTGGCTAGCTCAGACCTTCCACGGTTTCGAAGCCTTTCCATCCCAGGTCCCACCATCAACCTGGTTTTCCCTAAGCATCTCTGTGGGTCACCCATCCCACACCCAGGCCTGCTGGCTCCTTGGCCTTTTGGCCAACGGCTCTCCTCTTTCCTCGTCACCTCTCATTCCCATTTCTGCTCAGCGGACCCTGACCTGCCCCTCCGTGGTGCCCCCAGCTCCTCCTCCTCTCACTCTGGCCGCCTTAACTGCTCGCTCCATCTCCTTCCCTCACCTCCATCAAGATGCTCTGGGACTCAGGAGGCCCCTGCTCCTCCTGAGTCCTCAATTTCTCCCAGTCCATCAGCTTCTCCCAGGCCAACTGGGTCCCGTGGAAATCATGTGACAACTGACGGCTCCCATCGTGTGCCCAGCCTTACTCCAAGCATCTGACAGATGTCCTCTCATGTGGTCCTCGCAACAAGCCTACGGGTAAGAAGTCTCCCTTTCCTTGTTTGAAAGGTGAGGAAAGTGAGGCACAGAGAGGTTAAGGAAAGCTGCCCGAGGCCACAGTGGCCGGGACGGGGCTTGAACACAGTCAGTCTGTCTCCCAAGCTCCCACTCGTACCTTGCACCCTCGTCCTCTCCATCTCTCCCAGGAGCCTTCCCCTCTCCCCTGGGGGGCAGGCACATCTGGGAAACCGAGGATTGCACAGACTGGCCCTGGTTCTGACTGGCAGATTGACACCTGAGTTCTGCACTCCTCCAGCCTCTTCAGGCCTGTATAACCTGTGTGGTACTGACACTATGCTATTCCCTCCCCGTCCCTAGGTGCCTGCAGCGCCTCTTCCTAGAAGGTGCTTTGTTTCCTTCCTACCCTGGCTAACCCCTATTGTTTTAGACACATGGAAATACAAATTAAAACGACAAGGTGGCAGCACTTTGCACCCATGACATTGGCAGAAACTGTCACTATCGATAACCTCTGGATGAGGACAAGGATGAGAGGGAAGAGACATCATTGCACACTGCTGGGACCACGTATTCCATCGGACTCCATGGGGACAGTGTGCAGATGCCCAATGAGACTTCAAATGTGTTGTTGGGTCAACCCTGCAGTTCCGAGTCCCAGAGGAGTTTTCCCATGGGTACACACAGAGCGGGGACGATATGCACACATCAAATCAGCATGTTGTACACCTGAAACCTAGACAATGTTATAGGTCAACCATATCTCAATAAAACTGGAAAAACAAAATGAACAGAAAGTGCAGGGTTGAGCCCGCCCACTGCAGCCCAACTGAAAATGGCAAAAGTGGCAAACAACCTTGATTCCCGTCAGCAGAGGAGTCATGAGATAAGCTCTCATGATCCATGGCCTGGGATACAACATGGCAGGGAAGAAGTGTGCAGGATTTCTCAGTCAGCTAGACATGGAGTTACCACGTGACCAGCAATCTCGCCCAGGATTACACCCAAAAGAAATGAAAACAGGTGTCCACGCAAAAACTTGTCCGCAAATGTTCACAGCAACAATCGCCCCAAAGTGGAAACAACCCACATGGCCACCAACAGAGGGACGGACAAAGTGTGATCCATCCGCACACTGGCGCGCTCTTTAGCCATAAAGAGGAAGGAATTCGTGCTGCGATGCTGACGGACCTCAAAAATATGATGCTCAAGGGAAGAGGCCAGACAGAAATGACCACATCTTGTATGAGTCCATTCATATGATGTGCCCACAATAGGCAAATCCACGGAGACAGAAAGTGGACTGGCGGTAGCCAGGGGCTGGTGGGGGCAGGGGTGGGGCATGGCTGCTGAACGGGTATGGGGTTTCCCTTCACAGCGATGAAAAACTCTGAAATAGACAGTGGTGATCATTGCAAGGCCTTGTGGGGGTACTTAATGCCATTGGATTGTATACTTTAAATGGTTCTGGTGGTAAATCTTATGCTGTGTGTGTTTTACCACAATTATAAAACGATTTTTAAAAACAGAGTAGAAAAAAATCAGAGTGCTTTGTAAAAACAGAGGGTGGGGGGTTTCTTGGTACCGACTCGAGAGGACCTCCAAGATGTCGTTGCGTGCAAAAGAAGTTGAAGAATGACACGTGCAATACAGCCCTGTTAATGGGAGAGAGCGATGCAGAGGTGTTTGAAAGAAGAGTTCACGTGGGACCAGCAGGACTACCTTTGGGGAGGGGCGTGGGGTGGAGGGGAATCCCACTTTGAACCTTTGGGGGGGCATCCTGTGGCAGAAGCACGCAATTGCGTCACCGGTATATACACGAATTGTTCGGCTCTCTCTGCCTTGATTATTCCCCTCTTCCTCCCTCCTCTGGATTTCCTGCTCTTTTCTGGGATCATTCAGGATCCTTTCAACCTCCCCAATTTTCTCTTTGTTTAGGAATTCTCCCTTCGTGCACTCAACTGACCTTGCTGAAGCTTACTCTGGGCCACCAGGGCAAGTGCCCAGCCCCAGTCCCCCGCAAATCTCCCAGTCCAGTAGGGAGACCAGCCTCCACAGGCCACTCCCTGCAGAAGACCATGAGCCACAGTGGAAGCATCCATTGTTCCGCTCCCTGGAGCACCAAATGAGAGATTCTGAAGGTTCTGGAAGATTCTAGATGGGCCTGGGGAGACCTGAAGCTTGGGTACCCACAGTTACCTGGGGGGCTTGTGAAAGTCCCCAGACCCACTGAGTCAGAATCTCCAGCCTGGGGGCTCCTCTACCCAGGCAAGTTTGGAAGCAAGGCCATCAGCCACCACAGCAGCTGCCTCCCCGCCTCGCTCCTGTCTGCTCCAGGCGAGACCCTGCTGCCCGTCCACAGCCCTGCGAGCATCCTGCCAGGGCCCTCACGCCTCACCTCAGCTTTCCTGACCTCTGGCCCCACAGAGACACTTGAAAGATCTTAATGCCTCAAGGTGGAAAACTTTTGAGCCTGAGGAGAGGATGTCTGCGTCAAAGGCAGACCAGGCTCGTCAGTGGGATCGATACCCTGTAGCTGAAGTGATCTGGGTTCGGGAAATGAGTGTGACATTGGATCGGAGCTGTCAATTAGCCCGCAGCCCCGGCCCCTGCTGGCCGGCCCGCTTGCTCAGGGTGATGGTCTGCTTACAGACGTTATGAGCTTTTTATGTGCCCACCTGCACCCTCCTGGCCTCTTCGCTGGGCCATTTAGCTGTCTAGATCAAGACATCTCCGTCCGCAGCGTCCGTTAGGGATTCGTGCACCAGGCCGCCTCTCTTCCCCTTGTAATCTAAATCTAATTTATTGGCCCAGGGACAGAGGGAGCAGTCTACACACATAGCTGGGGTGCAGTGAAGAATATAATATACAACGCTGCTGTGTAATAAGGCTCTTTATAGAAGGCATTAAGTAGGGTCTGGCTTGGAGAGCCGAGATGAGTTCCTGCCTGGGCAATACCTATGTTACAGGCCTCGCAGGCTCCATGGGGACAGGACCAGGCCGGCGCGTGCCGGTTTTACATCTGGGTGGTTTATAAGGTTAGACGTACCTAAGCTCCCTGAGGGCAGGAGCTGTGTTTTATAGGCCCCTGGTCCCCCCTGGCTGTGATGAGGTGCACAATCAGCTCTCAGTGAATTAATCTGGGTGGAGTTGAAGTGAAGGGTTATTCTTTGTGTGCCTGCTATGATTTTCAGGCGGCGTCCTCAGCTGATGAGGAACGGTGCCCACCGGCCTCTAAGGCCCGTTAACCAACATGGCCCTCTAGTCGGCCACCGCAGGAGCTGGTGGGCCTGGACAAAACCTTGATTACTTGCTTCCGTGGAGGTGCTGTGGGGCAGTGGCGGTCCCCTAAAGAAGTGGGAGGACATTTACAGGACATTCATGGAACTCACTCCTCGGTATGCTCAGGGCACATACCTGAATCAGTCATTCACTCACTCCATTCATTCAGCCAGCAGATATCAAATCTCCTTGACTCTGAGATGCTCAATTTTTCCACGACACTGTATCTGAAACCAGGATGCCTTGTCTCACTGGCATCTTTGACTCAACAACATATAGCTGAGGTCCATACACTGAGGCCCCCCGCCCAACTCCGGCCCACCATTTGTGTTTATAAAGTCTTATTGGAACACAACCACGCCCACTAGGTCACGTGCCACCCACAGCTGCTTTTGCACTTCCGACAGCAGAATTGATAGTTGCCACAGAAACCATGTGGCTCCCAGAGCCGGAAGTGTTCACCAGCCCACCCTTGACAGAACAAGGCTGCCGACTCCTTCCGTCTGGTTATTGTGACGTACCTACCATGGGATCGGTCAGAGGAGTGGTTACAGGTCAGCACGGTGGCTTCAGGGACATACAGGGCTGGGCTGGAATCCTACGTCCTCCTCTGGCCAGCGGTGTAGCCTCGGGCAAGCTACTCAGCTGTCGATTCCTGGCCTGTAGAACAAGGACACAGTGAAGATTACATGACACTTGGGTGCCTGCCACGTGGGAGTCATGCATTAATGGTAGTCCTCTCTTTTTTTGGTATTATTAGGATGGTTATTATTGGTACCTGCCAGGCACTGGGCTGTAAGGAGCCGGGAGTTGAATCATGGACAAAACAAGCTCTCTGCCTTTACAGCCCAGCTGTAAGAGAGGGGGAGGGGGAAAATGCAGTATGGAGAGATAAATCCTGGGTACAGGATCTGAGGGGGCCAGGGAACCCAGAGGCAGCCCCTAATCCAGCTTGTGGGTAAGTCAGGGAGGGCTTCCTGGAGGAGGTGAGGTCTATGCTCGCATCTAAGTGATGCCTAGGAATGAGGCAGTGCTCAGGCTAAGAGCAGAGGTCTTGAGAATCTGTCAGTCCTGGGGCTGAGTCTCCACTCCAATGCTTCCTGGCTGTGCAGTCTTAACTAAGTCCCTTAACCACTCTGTGCTTCTGTTGCCTCCGTGATAAAATATGGGCGATGATGATGACAATATTACTACTGCTAGCAATAACAATGCCTCCCTCTAAGAAGGCAGAGCAGCAGCTACTGAACAAATGCCTATCCATCATTTTCTGTCTGCCTGGCTCTGGGAATAAAGGAGGAAACAGACATTAGCCCCATCCTCGGGAAGGGAGGGAAAGCGCAAATAAATGAGTAAAGAAATACATGATCATAAATTGGGATACATGCTCTATAAAACAGAGTACAGAGATAGGGTGGGGAGTCCAGAAGGGGAGGGCCAGGGACAACAGACCTGGCGGTGAGAACACTCAGAACAGTGCCGGGGTCAGAGTTCACAGCGGCAGGCTGAGCTCGGCCCCCACCCCGGGCAGCGTCCCCTGACCACTGCAGCCCCCACCCCAAGCCCTTGGTGGTCAGGAGAGGGAGCCTAGCTTGATGCTTCACACTCGTTCATCTCACTGCCTCCACTGACCGGAGGTCCCTAACCAGTGACTCAGGAGCGACATCCAGCCCACAGACAAATTTCATTTGTCCTGCCTGCAAAATGTTTTTCTTTCAAAAATTTGACTTTGCTGATAATTTCAAATCAAGAGATAACTCATAAAACCCCCCATTCCCAGTGTCTACCAAAAAAACTGCAAGACCCAGCCACCCTGGGCCACTTTCCCTCGTGGGATGAACCAGCTAACTTGCCACACTCTCCACGCCTCCCTTATGCCCCACACCTGTTTAGCTCCCCTCACTTGTTACCTGCCTGCCTCCTTTCAGCCTCTCCACCAGGATGCTGGAAATTCTGTGGGAGCAGGCCTGTGCTGGGTCTGTTCTGATGGCCCCTCGAAGCACTCCGTCCTTTCCCACCTTGCTCTGGGCCCCAGGAGGCTGCTCCACAGGGACAGTCAACAGGCCCTGTGCCCTCCGGCTTCCGGCTCATTGGGCCAGAGGAGCACCTGCAGGAGACCTGGGGTTTTGCTCTCCTGGCTCTGTTCCGGCCAGCTAGCACAGGCTCTGAGTCTCTTGCCTAAATACCCTGCCTCATTGCTTTTCCTAAAACCCCGACCACCTCGAACACCTTCTAAAGAGTCGCTTTACCAAATCCTCTCAAATGCCGCTCTTCCTGCCTGACTCTGATCCATGGGGTTTGGCACATGCTGAATACTGAGCGCAGAGATGCAAAACGAAGGCATGGATTGCCACAGTGTTCTCTGGGCTGCTCCCTGAGACTAGAAGTCCTCAGCAAAGGAGCTGGTCACCTGTAGCCCCTCCCTCACACCAAGGACCCCCCCACCCACTGTATAGACTAGGGCTGGGCCCCCATAAACAGTACCACCCCAGAAATTGTACCACCTTCCTTTCCCAGAATTCACTGGGCCACTTCAAATGCAAGTCTCGTCCGTTCTGTAAGAGCATAAACAAAGCATGTTTTAAATCATGACGGGATTTAGGGCCAGAGCTCATTACCGGGTCTCTGGGAGGGTGTCACAGCTGCCATCAGGTGTTTTACCATGGCCACAAAAAGCCACGGGAAGGTGCCATTCAAGCAGTGGCCTTTGTTGGGTGACAAAGATAGGCTGTCACAGAGGCAGCGAGGCCCAGGCACCTGGCCTGGCTGAGTCATTTCCTACACCTTTGAGGAAACAGAAATGAGCACCCCACACCTGCACCCACCTTGGGCACGCAGAGGGCCTTGCTCCAAAGCCCTGGGAGTCCTCCTCAGAGCCCACTCCTCCGGTCAACACACACCATTCATCTCGCTGTGGTGTGTCAAGCACCTACTGCCCGGGCACTGTGTGATGTCCAGTTGACAGGAGAATGAACTGAGGCTCAGAGATGACAGGCTCTCTCCTGGAATCGCAGAGCGAGCTGGAAGAAGAGTAAAGGGTAAGACACTTCCGGCCTGTAATAGCGATCGCCGCTGGCCATGATACCCCTGATATCGAAGGGTGCCTGCCCAGGGACTGCCAGGCATGGCCTCAGAGAGGTCAGGGGTCTGCTTGGAGACCCCGCCTGGTCCGCTGATGCTGACAGAAGACACCAGACTGCAAGGCAGCGAGGCGTGGAGCTCAACACCCACCCCCGGGTCACGAGAGCCGTCGGCAACATCTACTTTCCTGAGGCCCCTTGGATGACCTTGGAGAATTGATGGACACAGAGATGAGGCCAGCCTGGCATGGGGGAACATGAAACTCTGACAGGAAATAACCTGCGTGGAGCCGCGGCTCCATTTCCGTGGGAGCAGGACATGAAATTAAGTAGGAGCTCGGAGAACAGCTCCTCCAATGCCTCTCATAGAGGCCGTTCACTGCTCCGGGAGTCCAGGACATGCTCACACTACACATTTATTGAGCACATTCTAAGAGCCAGCTCGTGCGAGGTGCTGGGGCTAGAGATGCGCAGATAGAGTCCCTGCCCTCCGAAAGCTCACGGCCAGGCGTGGGAGCACAGGCAACAGGCTAAGGTGCCACTCGTGCCATGGTGAACCAAAGAGGGTGTGAACACCAAACCACCTCCGTGTTGCAGCCCCTCGTGGGCCAGGCCCCATCAGAGATGTACATTCCAAACAGCCAACCTTCCTAGAGAAATGAAAAAAGAACCCCACTCTTTGCATCTTTGGATAGAACAACAAAAATGGCACTGAAGGAGGCCTCGATTCACAGCACAAGTTTTGTTTGTTTGCTTTTTTGTCTAAGACCTTTGGGCCAAGTGGAGCTTATCATGGCAAATTTGGGTTCGAAATTCCTGATATAGATACTGAAGAGTTGACGTGTCTACAAGAAATTGTAGACTGCATTTGCCGGTAAGAAGGATGCACATGAATGAAATATCAGACCCCATCTTCCAGCTGGTAGTGGTGAGCATCTAGATGTGAGAGCGCTTTTGGTGTCATGGCTGACTTTTGCAGAGGATGGATGGGTGGATGATGGGATGGTGGGATAAATGCTGAGATGATAGAAAGAATGCTGGGAGGAATAGATGAATGGATGGGTGTTAGAAAAACCAGTTAGGAACCCATTGCAATCATCCAAGTGAGAGAGGGTGGTGACCTGGATGGAGATGATGAGAGAGAAAAGTGGATGCTTTGGAGAGTTAGTTTGGGCTGTAATCTGCCAACCCTTGCCCTAGGAGAGAGAATAGAAGTTTTTTAGGTACACGTGTTATTTCAAGTATCAGTTGTCAGATTTATACACATCAAAGAGTTAGAAAAGAGGCCGTTCTAGCATTCTGTGTGGTGGTGCTGGTGTTTTCTTGGAATAGATGTGTGAGGGATTCTCTCTCTGAGATACTGAGGTGGGTTTTCTGATTGAATGTTAAGGCTCCAAATTGCTGGGTCCATGGAGAGTGCGTCTTCCTCCCCTCTTTCAGCATCTTTTAGAAAAAACAAACCACTCTTTCTGCTGGGTGAGGAGGAAGGGCAGCACAGGGCTGAGAGAGACAGGTCATCTCAGTTACTCAACCGGCTGCCACCGTGGACCTGCGTTGCTCCTGGAATCACGGTGGTTATGAGAATAAATGTGATTTTCAGCGAAATGAAAGTTCAGATGTGTTCTTCAGATGAGTGTGTTGTTTCTGGACACCAGCAGTGAGGCGTCTGAGAAATCTTTTCCAGAGGGCGGGACTGGGGGATGGCAGGGCCACGCTACGCCTAAACCTCAGCTCTTCCGCCCTCTTTCCACTGAGCCGGTGGCCGCCACAGCCATCGCCGCGTAGGTAGCGTGAAGGAATGGGGTGGGGGAGGGAGTGCAGAAAATGGAGTTTCTGGAACTGTCGGCCCATTTATAACAGAATTGTAACTGTATAATGTTATTGTATCATTTAACTGACATGTCTACTTTGGAATGTTTATAACTACCGTAAATCAAGAGGCCGCCAAGCCAGGCCAGCGGCCACACGTAGACATTCCAAGGAAAACGTATAAAATAAATAAAACAATCACACAGAATCAACATTCCATTCCCGGCTAGAAAACGGAAAATGTAACGGCTCCTGCATGCATGCAAGCGCCCAAAAAACGAGTTTGCTGGGAGCCCAGGCAGCGGGGGCCTCCTTGCTAGCTTTCAATAAAGATGTCAAGTGAGAGAAAAGTTAGGAAGGCGGGAAGAACACAATGCCTGACCCTGGGGAGCAGTACCGGTCCTGCCACCTGGCTTGTTCATGCTGTCACTGGTCTTCCCGTGGGGGGGGGGGGCAAACAGATTCTAGGCCTACGGCCCGTGATTGCCCGTCTTGGGGAGGGGGTGGGCAGTCACAACACTTGTATTATTTCCCTATTGGTGACTTCTGTGCCATGTACATTATCTACAGACAAAGAGAGATGTGCTTATCCCCAAGGCATACAATTCTGTGGATTTACAAACGGCTTGAGTTCTGACCTTAGTGATTGTGTTAGGGCTTCAAGTGCTTTTATGCCTTGACCAGCAGCTTGTAAAATACACAGCGAAATGAATTCTGGGTCATCAAAACCACGCAGGCCCTTGGTGTGAAGTCAGCAGCTCTGTCCTTCCCCTGGATTTGTCAGCATGTTTGAGACACACCTGGGACATTTCTCGAACCCCCCCAGCCCCCAGCTCAGTCAGAGCCATGAGTCCTAAAACTGTACTTTTTTGTCGTTGTTTGCAAAACCCTTTTGAGCCAAATTCCTGTCTTAGGGCCTCAGAGGTAGAATGTACAAGCTTGGGTAATAAAAGCTATCAAAAGTTAAAAATTAATAACCACCAGCAATTAATCACGTCTTGGAGGACATGGAAGCAGCTTTTTCTTTCTCCCAGGAGAGGGTCTGTGCTTTCTGACAGCCCTGGGAGGAAATGGCCTAGACGGTGCCCAGAAAACGGTTGAGAACAGTAGTCGTGGAAGGTATTTTCAGATACTCTTGGAGTTTAGTTTTTCTTTGCTCATCACATCAGGAAAATGGACAGACTTTGGATTTTTCAGAGCTCAGATTTGGGAGTAGAAAAGGAGGAAATACATTTTTTTTCCTTCCACCTCTTTGATGGCTTGGGAAAGTTTACAGTAAAAAAGTTCCCAAATACACAGAAAAGAGAACTTTCAGAGTGAGCGAACACTAATTGAAGACGCTGGGCACGTCGCAGCCCTTTCAGTCTCTTGGGGGGTGGGCAGAGTGTCTTCTTCCCTGGGCCCTAATTTCAGAAGGAAAGAGACAGAATCTTCAAACCCCTAGTTTAAAATTCATATTTTTAGACCAGGACAGAAGTGCAAAGTACAAATACAAATATTTGATCAAACCTGGCTTCTTTCTTGGTGCTTCTCAAACCAAGTTGGTTCTGAGAATCTCCAGGCCTCTGTTGGTTTGGGTTTCGAATGCGGGTAAGGGCTGGAGCCTGACAGACAGATGAGTGGCCTGTATCCCGGGGACTTCTCAGGTGACAATTCAACTAAAAGATCTACTCAGTTCCTTTGGTGAGCCCTTCTCCAAACACCTTGCTACCTGTCTGTGAACTGGAAAGAAACTGTGCCTGAGTAGCTTCCATTGTTAAACAAAACAGACAGGAACTTAGACTGCAGAATTTCAGATGCTGATATTTGTATTATTGGATCATAATTACATTTCAAAAAAATTACTGCAAAAAAAAAAAAAGAAGAAGAAAAAAAAGACTGCTCCCAGAAAGTTACAGCTATTGTCCTTTCTTTGCCCTTTGCATGCCTCCTCGAGCGACCCTCGGTGATTTACTATTTTGGGGACTTCAGAGGGGACACAGCACTGCCTCCCCGTAAAAGTCACGTGGCTAGTGCAGACTTTATCCGGTTCAGAAGTTGCCCTCGGACACCAAGGGGAAACTGCCAGTGAAGTTAATGGACACCCAGCCCAGGGCGGGTCAGTGAGCTGCTGCTGGAACCTGGGAGGAACTTGGCCTTGCAATGACTGGATTTCTCCACCAGCAGATTTTTTGCCCCCATCCAGATGAAGACATTTGTGTTTTCAGAGCATTTACAGTTCTGATCCCACCCCCACTCCCAGATGAAATCCTGGGGAGTCATTCTCCATGGAGTGACGCCTTTTTAAAAATCATTTAGCTTGGGGCCTTTGTTTTATTCCCATAGATGGTGGGGTGCGAGAGACGTAAACATCTCAGTGGCCAGCTCGATACACAAGCCGATGTCCCAAAGATGCCCAAGTTGGAGCTCGGAGCCTGTTTCATATGATCAGCCAAGTGGACATAGAGGTAAATGAAAATCCAACAGGTAACTCCAACTAAGTGGTCCCCACGGTGCCACTTAGAGGCAGTGTCCTAATGCCACTAAGAAATCCACGGGGTGGTCCAGGGGTGACCCTTCTATGTGTCAGCAGGGTTGAGCCCTTTGCCACCCCTGTCCTATCGGAGAGGCTGCTACATGGCCTTGGAGCAGGGAGCCTCGTCTACACTGACTGGGCCCAAGACCCACAGTTTAGACACTTCTAACTGGCAGATGGCACAGCAGAAGCATTTGTGTCTGAGAAGGTCAGGGGCTCCCGGGCCACCCCAAACTTCTCTTCCATGTAACTTTTCTCTAGTTAAAGGGATGAAACCAGGCAGGTGGGGGTGACCACGAGCAGCCTACCGGGGGTGTGGTTCTTAAGTAGACGGCAAGGGGAAGTGTGTAAAAGGTACATGGTTTTGGGAAACCGTCCTCAATCCCGTTAAAAAAAATGCCCAGAAACACCAACCACAGCTCCTGGCCCTTCCTACCCGTTCAGAAAAGGCAAGTCAGGATGGATACAGGCTGAGGCCCGCTGCCTGCGGAGTCCGCACAAGGGATCCCTGGACCCTGGGGCTGGCAGCCTTTCCCATTCCTGTGCTGGTCCCACCAGCCCTGGGCACACGCCGGGGGCAGCTTTCAGGAGGCTGCCCGGGCCTAGACAATGTGGGCAGAGGAACAGGCCAGGATAAGTTCAATTACAGTGACTGACTGTCTCCAGCTCTATGTTAATCTTTCAAAACGGCTTCACTCTGGAGGCAAGGTATTAGATGGCTCGGCCAACTCCTTAAAAACATTCCCCTTTCTTTACAGAACGTCAAGTGAGATTTCAAGGGGGCATACTTCATAACCCAAGTATGTTTTCCTTAGGGCAATAAGCCACGACTAAATTGACTCTCCCCACTCCTCACTGCCCCCCCCCCACCCCTCAATCCTCCGAGACTTCTAGCCAAAACCTTCATCTGTTTTCCAGGGAAACAACAACAAAAATCCTGTAGGTGTTTTCTTCAAGCGCAGTGAAGGTCCCTCCTGGGTGGTAGAACGAAAGCTGGGCAAACTTTATGAATCTAGAGGGAGCGCTGTTTTGGCAGTGGGAAGGGGCTGAGTGGGGTTTTTCTGTTGGGGTTACTCCACCAGTACCTAGGAGTCCCCCTCTGTGTGCGGAGGGGTGAGTGGGTGCCCCTCGGCCACAGAAATAGACAGACTAGCTCCCCTGATTACTGGGTGACTACGACCTCCTCCAGGGCGCCCACCAAGCAGGGCAAAGAGTGGGGAAGAGTAGGGGTGCAGTGGGGGGAAAGGGAGTTAGATAGAAACCAAGAATCGGTGGGCATGATTGTCCTCAACCTTGAAACCCAAATAAGGCAGACCTAGCTGCATTTTTCACCAACTGGGTAAGAGAGGGTATCCAAGGGAGAAACTTAGCTGAGACGTGTGTGTCTTAACCTGTACCACCCTCCTGGAGAAGTCACAAGCATGAAAACCTAAAGAATGTCCCACGCTCAATGGAATGAAGACCATGCTAAGGGGACATCTCAGTGGCAGGGGAGGGTGGCAGGCGGGACTTTCTGGAAGATGAGCAGAGGCCTTGGGAGACCACAGCTATGTGGCCAGAGGAGCAGCCAGTGATCTGTCACCTGCTTCCTGCAGAGTGGCCAGGACTTGCCCAAGGTCACAAAGTGAATTAGGAAGAAACAGTCAGCTCCTGGCTCTGTCCCTAACAAGCAAAATCCTATAAAAAAGAAGAAAATGACTCTGGGGATTTGAGCAACGAAGCCAGGCTATAAATCCACGCTCCACACAGCTGCCGGTCGATCTTCCTAAAATGCAAATGGATGCTGCCACGCGGCAATGTGATGCCCTTCAGAGGCATCCCAGTGCCCTGGGGACAAAGACCCGAGTCCTGAGCCCGGACACAGGGCCAGATGGTGTGCAGCCCAACGACATCCGGACCCCACTGCCAGCCCCCGCCCCCACCCCTGCTGTCTATACCCCAGGCACGCAGGCCTTCTCGGAGTTCGTTCTCTCTCTCTCTCTCTCTCTCTCTCTCTCTCTCTCTCTCTCTCTCTCTCTCTCT
>NW_017731382.1:3848936-3888647 GCF_001890085.2 Hipposideros armiger
CTCTCTCTCTCTCTCTCTCTCTCTCTCTCTCTCTCTGTCATCCAGAAACTCATTTCTTCATGCAACAAAGATTCCCAAGCACCGACTTTATAGCCGGTCCCATGTTGAGCAGCAAAAATACCATGATGAACAAATGGGCGCATCCCTGTCCTCTCGGAGCTTCCAGTGAGGTGGGGGTGACAGAAGTTAACCAAATAGTCCACAAATACTTTAACTGTAAATCTATATATGTCTACATATCTTAAAATACCAGCACAGAAAAGTACAGGGGACTGGAGGGTGTTGAAGAAACCCTGCCTTAGAGAGGGGTGGGGGAGACTTCTCTGAGAAAGGGACCTTGAGGGCTGAAGGGTGACTGAGGCTGTCAAGGGTCTTGGTCTGGACACCTGAGGACAGGACATGTGCAGAAACTTGCCCACTCACAATCTAGGAAGTGGCAGAGCTGGGACTTGAACCAAGACGTCGGGACTGCAGCGATGGCTGTCGGCGCTTGCCCTTCCCGCCTTCCGCCCCCAGCACCTGGCGCACTGAGCGAGCTCACGATAAACGCTGGACAGGTGAGGGCGTAATAAATGCATGACCATAGCCACGCCGGGGCTCACTTCGCGGGGACGGATGGGCCTTTTTTCAGGGGCCGTGCTGTCCCCAGGCTGAGAGATGCACTGGCCTCCTGGAGGGAGGGGACGCTCAAAGCCTTCCCAGGCCAGGGAAGAAAGGTCTGTCTGAACTAACTGCCTGCCCGGCTGAGAAGCTGTGCGGCCCCCGCAGGCCTGGAGGTGGAATGGGCACCTTAAAGGCGTGTGGACTAGCTCTTGGGGACACAAAAGGATGTGCTGAAGCCTTCCCACACAGGGTGTTTCGATCAGAAGGAGGAGGGTTTGGTCAGAGGGAAGATGATATGTCAAAACTGTAAATTTGGGGGGTGGGGGAGGTGGGGAACAGACAAATAGAAAGAGAAGTTGGAGGAGAACCCAGAACACACATCTGCCCCCGGAGAAAGCCAGGTGAGCCGGACCTGACTGGGTTTGACCAAATGTGCAGGGGTCTGAGAGGTGCCGTGTCCAGATGCCCCCGCGTGTCAATGATGCCAGGATGCAAACAGCCACCCGGAAGTGGAGGGGGTGCCCCCTGAGGACCAGCAGCTTCCCTCGTAGGGGCCAGTGAGTGAGGCGGGGCTCAGGGACAGGTGGTGCGACCTGGGCAGCCACACGCAGCCACACTTAGAAGGAAGGGTCCACAGCCGGTGTAACATTCTGCTGTCACTGCCTTGAAATTTTAAATATTTTTTTAAACCAACAAGCCCACACTTCCATTTCACACGAGGCCTTGCAAATTCTGTAGCTGGTCCTGCTCAGGAGGCAGCAGATACAGGAGGACTCCTGCAGGTGTGTTCAGACACCTCAGGTCCTGCCATCTGCTCGGTGCCTTCCTGGTGTGGCTGCAGGGAGCGTGGACTCCTCGGGTGTACTTGACCCCACACTGCTATGGGGTGTGCTTGGAAAGTGGCTTTTGTCACTCAGTTAAAGTTAATACTAACTGTGGCCATTTACTCCTACTGAGGAAGGCTCTGCCCTCTCAGAGGGGAGCAGAAAGAGACGGAAAGAGAGAAACAGGCTTCGAGAAGTCCTCATCTCCCAGGAAAGACCAAAAAATCCTGCAAACAGCAGCAGGAAAGCTGGAAGGGGCCTCATCTGTCCAGTGCCTGATCCCTGAGGCCCCGCCCACCCCCCAATGCCTCCTGCAAGGGGAGAGGGTTCAGCCTCAGGGGAGCTGCTGCCACTTAGCGTGTCCTTGATTTGCAGGGTGTTTGCTTCCCTACAGCTTTGATGTGAGTGGGGGACACACAGTGGGGCTTGATGCCTTCTGTGCCCGTTCATGGGGTCAAAAAGCAATGCCTTGACCTGGCATTCAAGGCCCAGCACCATCCGGCACTCAATTCACTGTATAGCTGGGATTGCAGGGTCTTAAAGGTGTATCTGACTCTGTAAGAACTGCCAAACCATTTTCCAAAGTGGCTGGGTGAGCATTCTAGGTGTTCATCACACTTACCAGGGCTTGATAATGTCAGGATTTTTAGCTTTCGTTTTTAAGCTATGATCTAGCTTGGTGAATATTCCACATGGATATAAAAGAAAGTATATCCTGTTATTGGGTGGCACATCCCCAATAGCGTTCATCTAAAAATGTCAATTAGACCAAGTTGGTTGATAATATTGTTCAGGTCTCCTGTATCCTTACAGATTTTCTTTCTACCTCTATTAATTCAGGGATGTTGACTTTTCCAACTATAATTTTGGATTTGTCTATTTCCCCTTCTGGTTGAAGCATTTTATTTTCCCAGGTATTTTGAATCTCTTTAACTTATGTGTCTGTATTTAGGACTGTCCTGCCTTCTTGTGAATTGATTCCTTTATCATTATAGAATGTCTCTTTTTAGTTCTGGTAATGTTTCTTGTTCTGTATCTACTTAATACAGCCATGTCAGCTTACTTACTTCTTTCTTTATTTCTAGTATATCTTCTTTACTGTAACTTGTCTGACTTCATAGTTAAAATGGCTTTCTTGTAGACAGCATGTCGTTGAGTCATGCTTTTATATCCAATAGCATCATGTCTTTTAATTGTTATATTTTGACCATTTGCATATAATGTTATTGATATGGTTGGGTTTATACCTATTAGTTTGCTAATATAAGTATTTTAATGATTTCATTTTATTTCCACTATTGGATCATAAGCTAGGCTTCTTTATTTCACTTTTATAAATTTGAGTCTTTAACTTATCCAAATCTTCCTTCAGATAATATTATGCCACTCACGTATAATGTAATAACCTTATAACAATGGACTTCTATTGCCCCCATCTCACCCTTTGTGCCTTTGTGGTCACATATTTTACTTTTACATATTCTAAAACCCACTACACATTTTTTACTACATATGTTTTAAATAGAAAACTACCTTTTAAAATCATATTTAAATGAGAAATAAATGTCTTTTATGTTTATTCACATATTTACCATTCATTCCTTTTTGTAGATCTACGTTTCTAACTGGCGCTAAGAACTTTCTTTCATACTTCATTAGTGCAGATCTGCTACTGGTGGGTCTACCAACTTTTTTTTTGGTCCCAAAAGTCTTCATTTTGCAACCATTTAGTGATATTTTTGCTGGGTATAGAATTCCATTGGACAACGTTGTTATCCAATATTTGGCAGATTTTTTTTTCTTTCAGAACTTTAAAGATGTCATTCCCTCATCATTCTCTAGCTTAAGTACATATTTTATGGGTTTCTTGTTCCTCTGTACATAATGTGTGGTATTTCCCTGTATATTTACAATTGTTTTCCCCTTCATTACTGTTTTTTAGCAATTTGATTTGGCATATGTTAGTGTGGGGTTTATGTGTGTGTGTGTGTATATTTACCCTGTTTGTGGCTAGTTGAGTTTCTTGGATCTGAGCATTTATAGCATTCACCAACTTTGTAAAATATTAAGTCAGTATTTCTTCCAATTATTTTTCTGCTGCCCCCTACTTCTTTTGTTCCTCAATTCCACACTCTTGGTATTGTCCCATGGGTCACTGAAAGTCTGTTCCATTTTTTTCCAGTCTCTCCTTTTTGTGTTTCATTTTGGATTATTTCTGTCTTCAAGTTCACTACTTTATTTACTGTATTTTCTAATCTGCTGTTAATGCCATACAGTAAAATTTACATTTCTGATATTGTATTTTTCATCTCTAAAAATTCTATTGATTCTTTTTATGTCTTAAATATTTTCTTCATTATATTCATGTTTTCCTTAAACATTGAATACACACTTTCTAGTTTTTAATGTCTTTGCTTAGTAATTCCATCATCCTTGCCATTTCTTGTACTGTTTCTGCTGATTTTCTCTGTGTCATAGGTCACATTTTCCTCCTTCTTAATATATCTGGTAACTTCTTTGATTGGACACTGAGCATTATGATTATTATACTGTTGCATGTCTGGGTTTTGTTGTCTTCCTTTAAAGAGTGTTGAGATTTGCTTTGGCAAGCAGATGATGAGATAAAGACATTTTTGGACAAAAGTTTTTTCAGACAAACTGAATTTGTGGTTCAGTTTGACATTTTGAGGCTTGTTTTAACCTTTGCTAGGGTGGGTCTGATGTGGACTTTAAGATTATTTTAGGCCCACGAACAAACTGTGGCCCGACTTACACCACTTCCCCTAAGGTCCTGCCTGAACTGGCCCCTGCCCACCCCTGCACTCCCTTCCCTGTCTCCACTTCACCTCTATGGGCTTTGCAAATGCTGCTCCCTCTGTCCAGGCACTCTTCCTCCCCTTCTTCCTCGGTAACTCCTGCCCATTCTTCATCTCTCCAATCACTCGCCGTTTCCGTAGGGAAGACTTATTGCACTATGTCTCCCTATTGTATTCGTTTATAACACCTGATACCATTCCTTTGCAGAACACACATTTTACACTCTGTGTGATTGCTTTTTGCTTATCCTACAAGGATGCGAGCCCCATGAGGGCATGGACTTCCCCTTTTCCAGCACCTACCAGAGTGCCAACCCCATGGCAGGTGCTCAGTGGGGATTATTGGCCTCTCAACTGTCCTCTTTTCTCCATTCCCCTTACCTTAGTTTAGACTCTCTCCATGTTTTGCTTGGACCACAAAAGTCTCCTAACTGGTGCAGCTTCACCTTTCCACACTGCAGCCAGGGTGAGCCTTCAAATACATAGGGCTGACTGTACCACTCCCCTGATTAAAACCCTGATGGGGTGTCCTATCACCTCCAGGAGGAACACAATGAAATAAAATATTTGCCCTTCACAAACTCTCTGATCCACCCTTGCACATCCCATCTCATAGCAGCAACATCAACGGATCAACGGCTAGCAGCCCCCAGGTACCAGTGTAACTGGAGGTCTCCATGCCTGCACCCAGGTTGTCCTTGCTGCATGACAAAACACAGATGTGTCTCTGAGGAGGTAGCATATGTACCGGCCTTTCCAGAACCATTGCCAGTTTGAGTCAGGGGGGAATCACATAAATTATGGGGGTTAGAAATTACCACCTAGGAGGCCAGGACATGGCTGCTACCCCGAGCCGCACCCTGGCTCTCACGGTCCCGGAGCTGTTTGCCCATCACTGGAGATGACCTTCCGTCAGCTCTATACCCATGGATCCTCACATGTATCCTGTGGTTCTGAGGTGTACCCAAGTGAGAGCATGGCCACTCTCTCTGTTCCGAGCAAGGAGTCTAGAGCCAGACCTGCTTCTGGCCCCGGCTCTCAGGTCACATCACCTCTTGTCTCACCTTTACTTCTGTTAAAAACCTCCCTTAGAAGGTGGTGACAATGAGGCCCACACGCAGCAGGCTTCCCGTTCGCGCCCACTTCTCTGTCTTCTCCTCAGCTTTGGCTGTTTCTAACGCACATGCAGTTGGAGCCTCCACTGCCATCTCTTTCTTTGTCGGGGGCTAGCAGGGGCCTCCTCGTCAGGGTACTGGGGGGCCGTTGGTAGCCATCCCCACACCCACACGGGATACATTCTGTGGGGTAGATGGAGGTGTCTTGCTTTGTAGTGACACGTGGACTGGGCTCTCACAGCAACTTAAGGAAACTGGGTTGACTCAGCCCCCTTCTGATAATGTGGGAGGCCTGATCCAGGGGGAACTCAATACTGGAAGGGGAAGGAGGAGGGGCCATTTAAAACACAGCAGCAAGACAGGGCACTCAAAGGCAAAGCTGGCAGCCCCCACCCCACTGGCCCTCCTACTGTTCGACTGCTTTGGAAAAAGCCATCCAATAAAATCAATATGACCCATGGCGGGAGTCGACCTTCCCAGCCTTGGGGAAGGTTCCAGATGACCAGACAAAGTTCCTGACAAATCAGAATTTCTCCTGCACTCTCGATGCCGGCAGGTTTGGAGGTGAGAAAGCCGTAAACCACTGCGGTGCCTTCAAAAAATGAGATGGTGCACTCAAGCGACGCAGGCCGACTGGGGAATGGTTGAAATATTAATACTATTGCCCCGGAAGGACCACGTGCTGCAAATCCTGAGGCCAAAGGTGATGCAGAGAGCAAGGAAGTTATAAAGGTGGGGGGCAGGGGGCTGAAATCACAGCCACTTAGACTCAGGGAACTTTTCCTTGAAGCAAATGATAACTTAATGGGGCGAAAAACTTGGGTGGTTTTAAAATTGAAGCACAAAACTCCCCTTGCCCTGCTGCCCCTGATTGAGCCAAGGGCATGGGTTATGGCCGCAGTTATGGATGCTGAACTCAGCCTGCTGTCCAGATCCGACGGCTGCGGGGGCGCTGGTCACTGGGGAGGCGGGCACCACGGAGAACAGGGACAGAGGTGGATTTAACCGGAATGATGGCCGTGACCAGCCACGTGGCCGTGACTCAGGCCCAATTTCTCCCTCTCTGCCTCTTGCCTTGGATAAACTCCATGTAGGTGACACCAGAGTGATTGCCTGGCTGCCATTGGAAGGCACCGTGACATATAATAAGCCACTCAAACCGTAAGCCAACATTTATCTGTAGGGAGCCATGTTCGGCACGTCTAGAAAAGGTGAATTTTCCAGACGAGAAGGACCTTGAAGGTTTTCTGCTTCAGTGGTTTCTATCCCTCTTAATGCACTGCGTCACTTTTGTTCTTTTGCCACCAGGCCTCATGTTTTCAAAGATTGTGTCGCCCAAGCTGCCTTCGTCAAGTAATAATTAATTTGTTTCCCAATTGTTTAATTAATCAACGACATAAATAACTGCCAACCTGAGCTTTTAATCAGTGTGGGGGTGTGTGTGTGTTGGGGGGGGGCGGGCAGGGGAGGGCCAAAATGCAGACACTTATTAAGCACCTGCCATGCACCAGTCGCCGGCCAGACACTCTCCGTGTTGTCTTTCGTCTCGTCCTCACACAACCCCGACGCGGAGGGGCAGAGAAGCCAGTCCCCTTGTCCCAGGTCACACGGGCAGTCAGAGACACAGGGACTATTTCCTGGGTCTGCCTGGTGTCAACAGGTCCATTCTTTCCACCACCTGTTACTACCTCTGAGCCTGCCCAAGTCAGAGGACAGGCATTTTAGCCAGCCTAAAACACTGAACTTGTCTCCTGCGTGGGGTGAAGACTCTTTCCACTGCAGACGACAGAAGCCTGACTCACGCTGATGCAGAAAAAACAAAGGGTTGGGAGCTGGTTGGCTCACATAACTAGACTCCAAGGCGGTCAAGCTTCGGGTGTGGCTAGGTCCAGGAGAGCCAACAAAGACGCGTGCTCACCGTGCCGCCCTATCACCCCCTGATTCTAATAGGTTCAGCTTCTCTTCGCCCCTGGTCTCCATGTTCTCCTGCCCCAAACGTCCACTAACTCCAGGCTTATACATGCAACTGCCTCCCTGACATCTAAAATGCATCTCTCGGGCCGGCTGAGTGGCGCGATGGTTAAGAACTCGCTTGGGATGCCAGAGGGCCCCGGTTCGGATCCCACATATGAGGGCCAGTGACACTGCCCTCCACAGCTAAGATGCTGAACAACAGCTCAACCTGGAGCATGGGCTGCCATGAGTCGCCGGCGACGGCGTAGGCTGCACTCCCTGTGGCAGTGGGTTGCCATGGGCTACCGTATGTAGCCAGCAGCCAGCGTGAGCGGCCAGCAGCCAGCGTGAGCGGCCAGCAGCCGCAGTGAGCGGCCGTCCAGAAGCCGGCGACTGATCTGCCTCGCCAGGGAAGAGCGCAATGATGGTGCCAACTTGGGCCAGTGAAGCAACATCCTCCACAACTAGATTGAAGGAACAAAACGACAGCAACTTGTCTGTTCCCCTTCCCCCAATTCCCCAGCACTGTTCCCATCCCCCCAATTCCCCAATAAAAAATAAATAAAAAAAATAAAAAAAAAATAATAAAAAAAAGATGTCAGTGCTAATTCTAGTATGGAATAATCTTTAAAAAAAAATAAAAAAATAAAATGCATCTCTCATTCAACATGGCCACAGCAGAACCCTCTGACTCTCCTGTTCTCCATCCTGTTCCTCCCCACCTTCCCCCAGCCCAGGAGATGGGGCCACATCCACCCAGCCACTCCAGCCCCGTTCGGAGTGGTCCTTCTTTCTGCTTTTTGCGCACACCCGTGGATCCTGCTGGCTCCACCTCTGCAGCACGTCCCAAACCCTCCTCTTCCCCGCGGCTTCGCTGGCTGGCCCCACGCGCACCCCACTCTGGCCTGAGGCTCCTGGTCCCCCGAAGATGGCACCAGCCCCTCACTGGTCCCTGGGCTTCCACTCGTCCCCAAAACCCACTCTCAAATCAGCATCTGGGGTCCAGGTGAAAGGTCCGTAATGCTGGATGGTGGCTTCTTCCCACCTCCAGGGCAGCTGAAGGTGGGTGCTGGGGGCCTTGTCTGCGGGTGCTGTGATGACAAACACATTTCAGCCGCTGATTCTAAATGGAACTACCTGTTTCTGAAGCCACCACCAAAGTAAAGGCATGCCAACTGAAGAACTAGGCCTCGTTAGAAACATCCTTGCCAGTAACGAGGCGTCTAGGCAGCAGCTTCTTATCGATGCTGCAGTCACAACTCAGCCAAGCAGAGACTCGGGGAAGGAGGGGAGGCAGGCTGGTCCCCTCAGCCCAGCCTGTGGCAGCTCTGGCCCTCTGTTCACACTGGTCTCGCCCGCCAGGATCCCTGGCCCCAGCTTCTATCTCTCCATACCTAAATCCCTCCTCCAAGTAAAAATGCTACCTCCTCCACAAAGCCTTCAGGGATTCGCCTGAGGAGGAGAGCTTTCTCCCTTTCTGAGCTTCTAGCACTTACCTCATTTCCCCAAGGACAAAAGTCACGTTCAACCCACAAGTCTGGTTATTTGTACACAGAAGGTAGTCTTGTATTAGACTAGAAAATCTCTAAAGACATCTTAGATCTACCAAAGTCCTAGTATTGTGCTCAGAGTATGGAAAGACCCATTCAGTAAATGTTTGTTTGCTGGATGCTGCCTGCTTGGGTGTACAAATGATGGATGGATGGATGGATGGATGGATGGATGGATGGATGGATGGATGATGGGTGGATGGATGAGTGGATGAATGCATGGGTAGGTGAACGGATGGGTGGATGGGTGGGTGGATGGATGGAGGGATGGATGAACAGATGTTGGTTGAATAAGTGGTTGAGTGAATGAATGGTTGTTTGTTCATGGCCATTTTTTAAAGTTGTTCTTGATGACAACAGTGATAACAGGATAATAATGTCAGATTAGAGCAGCATATCTCAAACCCATTTCCATGAAATTCCCAGCCCCTAAGATGTACCTCAAAATGAGTACTCCTACTTAAATAAGTTTGAGAGGCACTACATACTATAATCCTCTGTGGCGTGGCCGAGATGCCCATTAGCAGGTAAAAGTCTGAGAATTCCTGCAGTGGAACACGGTTAGCGCGGCACACTTGGCGAAATGTTGGCTTAAAGCCTTTGTGTTGAACTCACTCACAGAGCGGTCCTCACCTTTTCAACTGGTGAACGTCTCAAGCAGGGGAATGAGATGGTAAAGACCCCAGGCTCCAGGGCTGGGCTGGGCAGCTGGATGTTGGCTACCTGGAGAACGTGGCTGGGGACTGGGGAGACACTTGGACCTGCCAGCCTTCCTTCTTCCTGCACCCAGGCTTTGGGGGGGGGGCGGTGAGGGGTGTTGTCTCACTTTCCTGAGCTTTCACGACCCAAAACTGAGTCATCGCACTTTATCTTCCCTTTGTTACGCTGGCAAGCATTCAGATGGTTTTAGCTGTAGCTGTGATACAATGCCGCAATGATAAAATACTGCTTATTCTCCTTGGAACAAGAGGTCATGAAGAATCTGATCATTTTTCCTGAAGAAATCATCTTACATTTCAAAGTAAAGACTCTCCAACCTCTTCAGTGACTATAGCATACAAAAATTTAAGATGCAAAGGCTTCGAAACTGCAGGAGAAATCTACCTGTATCCCTCTTCCCCACACCCCGGAATACAGAGAGGGAGGCCATCTATACAGACCCTGCCTGCTGGGGCTGGGAGGGAGGGTCCTAGCTGAGCCCACGGTGAAAAAAGGGAAACTCTTCATCCCTCGGCTTTCCTGCTCCAGTCCCTTCAGCCACACGGACCTATGTCAGTTTCTTAAAGGCCCCCAGCAGCCTTTGCCCATGCCGCTCTTTCTGTCTGAATCACCTCCCCTCCACTCAGCAGAGTGGCCTCTGAGCATCCTTGGGTCAGTTCAGTTGTCCCCTTCAAAGCATGGTCCCTCTGACCACCCTCATCGGCTTCCGCCTTTCTTTCACAGAGTTTGTTCCACCTGGAGTTATTTCGTGTATTTGTGTACAGCTTTGCCCTAGCTGACTACGCTCTCATGATGACCAGACCTGGATCTGCTGTACCTCACCTCTTATATCACCGGTTCCTCGCGCACTGCTTGGCACATAATAGGCGCTCGATAAAGATTTGCTTCAGTAGTGACTGGCCCAAAGTGCCATTCCCAGGCGTAATAGGAGGGCGATATTTTCGAGATGGTGCTCTCAAAAATCTCACCTCTCAAAAATCCACCCGCACACAGTACCACCTGCACCATCGAGGTTACTCACAGCAGCAGATGAAGTTGTTGGAGTGATGATCTACCTTTCCTCTTTCCTTCCTTTTGGCCAACCACAGCTAGTGGATCTGAATATTTATTCCAGAAAGAATTTCACTTTTATCCTGAAACGGGAAATGTCCCTTGTCAAGAACCAAATTGACAGGCTGGAGCAGAGGACTCAAGCTGAGGTTCCTTCTGAAGCGCACAGATGGACAGTGAAACTGTCTGGAAGCCACTGTCATTCCCACAGAAAGAGAAAGTGCACACCAAGCCATGGCCTTGCGTCTGTGGTTGCAGATATTTTAGTCCTGGTGGTTTTGACGTTGAAGCCACTCCACGCGCCCCATCCCACCACTGCCCACTGAGTAACCTCATACTTGGAGAACGCTGCTCTGTAATTAGACCCCTCCAGCAGAACCCAGTTGGAGCGGTTTCAGAATTCTCTCTTGCTACTTCAAAGCCTTGGGGTTCCCCCATCCCGCCCTTAATTAGATAATGATAGAGGGCGGCAGTTACGCAGTTTCACCAGCGGAATGCTTTGCTGCTGTGGCTTTGCTCTCACTCCTTGGAGAATCCATTTTTAGCTTCCAAAACGGGGTGCAGGCACTAAGCACAAAAATCTTCAAAGCAGTTTCCAGTTCCCTGAACCCTAGCAAAACTCCACCCCAGGCAAAGGCCACTTGTGCCCACCCTCACAAGGCAGGGCTGGACGAGCAGTTGGGTAGCTCTTTTCAGCTCTCTTCTTCCTCCACTAGCCCACATCCTACACATCAGCTACACTGTACGTCCTATTGCCCTGGATGCATGATCCCCATTCTCAGCTCTGAGCCTCTGCATATACTGCCTCCATTTTCAGAACGAGCTTCCTCCTTTACTGAACTCAAGGACTCCTATGCATCCATCAGAACCCAGCCTCAATTACCCCTCTTCCAAAGAGCCTTCCCTGATGCCCCAGCAGATATGGGTGGCTTTCTCTGTGCTCCCGTACCCTGGCACACACAGCCCAAATTGTCCTCTAGCCCAGCAGTGTGGCAAGACTGCCTTTGGACAATTCCTGCAGCATCCCACACTTTAGGGCTTCCAGGGTACCTGGTACCTAATGGGCGCCTCTAGTTCCTACTTCACTCCTGGCTGAGCATTGCACTTGGAGTTCCAAGTCCTAGGTTTAAGTCCTGGATTTGGCAGTGATTACCCACATGACTTCAGGAAAGACCCTCCACTTCTTGGACCCCCAAATTTCTTGCCAATAAAATGAGGGACAACAACCTGCCTCACAGGACCGTGGTGAGGGCTGAGAGAAAAGATGACCATGGAACTAGGACAGTGGAGCCCTTCACCTTTGCAGTAGCTGATGAAATAAAGGGATTGCTGTGACTGCCATGTCTCCTTTTTTCTTTTTCTCCTTTCCTCTCCCCTGGTCCTGCCTGCTTCCTGCACCAGGCACATGGGGTCTTTGAGAAGATGTCCTGCAGCCCACCGAGAAAAACACCAGCTCGAAATCCCCAAAGCTACATGGCTCTGAGAGGTGACCTGTCCCTCTTGGTGAAGCCCTGCTGGGTTGGCCACAAAGGTGCTGCGCCATTTCACCGCTCTGTTAAGACTGGATCGATCTCTCCAGCAAAACCTCCTGCCACAGCAAAACTGTGGCCAACAGATTATAGGAGGATTAATCACCCCACCCCATGACATTTTGTACCTACCTCCTCTAAGTAGTTAATCAAAGGGTGTACAGAGGGCCTCCCCGCACCTGCCCTGGTGACTTCGCTCTGTGCTTTAAGACACCACTTAAGCTCTTCCTCGGGGAACCTTTTCCGAGCCCCGTTCCCATCGAGCCCCTGCTGAGACCCCCACCGCACCCCCTGCACGCACCCCCGCCGTTGTGCCGTCTTGCTGGCCTTCTCTGTTGACTTCTCTGCATCCCTGGGGGTCCAAGTGCCTGGGTGGCAGGAGGTGGGGCTTGGAGACCAACCTCAAGGGCACCCCAGGTCCCCTTAGTCCCACTCTAGAACTTGCCAATTAAATGAGAGACAATGTGTGCATCGCAAAATTCAAGTTCAGGCAAACCCCACTTCTTGAACCCCAAAGTATTTACATAAGAATTAAGGTTCCTGCAGAAGACCTGGAACACTCCCTCTACCCTGAGCCTCAGTGTCCTCATGTGTTACATGGGATCATGATTCTCTTGCCTCTCGGGGTTGATCTGAGTGTTCTAAGTAAAACTCAAGCATGAGGTCTGGCCCCTCTAAAGCCTCAATAAACATGAGTGGATTGTGTTGCTGCTCTTATCAAGACAAATGCAAACTAGTACGCTTTGTGGGGAAAACAGGAAGGAAAGAGCTCACTTTATTTTGATGGATGAAGTGCACGAGGCTTCAACCATCTCCGCGATTTTAAGTGTGGGGTGGAATTGGGAGAAAAGAGCTAAAGAAGCAGTTGCTCACCCTCCCGCTGGTGCCCTGATGTATTTCGCTCCAGTAAGGTGTGAGCAGCACCCCTGACCTCATTCTATGGGGGCAGCATTCGACCCATTTGACCAATGAGGACTCTGAAGGTACAATAGAAAGGGTGGGGCCTGAAAGGGAACGCAGAACTGATACACAACAGAGATGAACCGTGAGGACATGATGCTGAGTGAAAAAGAAGCCAGACACTGCAGGACCAATATGATAGGATTCCATTTATATGAAATGTCCAGAAAATCTATGGGGACAAAAAGCAGATTAGACATTGCTGAGGATTCTAGAGGGGATGAGAAGAGAGACAGGCGATAGCTAAAATGTACACGGTTTCTTTTGGGGGGCGATTAAAATGTTTTGAGATGGGGCTGGCCGAGTGGCGCATTGGTTACGAGTTGGCTTGGGACGTCAGCTCTGAGCAGCAGGACCCTGGTTCGGATCCCACATGAGGACCAGTGATGCTGTGCCCTCTACAGCTAAGATGGTGAACAATAGCTCGACCTGGAACTGGGCTGTTGTGAGTCGCCTGCGACGGCGGTATAGGCTGCATGGAGCTGCAGTGGGCTGCTATGAGCTACCGTGAGCAGCGGCAGCCAGCATGAGCTGCCAAGGGCCACCATGAGCGGCCATCCAGTGGCCAGCAACCAATCTGCCTCACCCGGGTAGAGTGCAATGATAATACCAACATGGGCCAGTGAAGAAACATCCTCCACAACTAGACTGAAGAACAAAAGGACAGCAACTTGTCTGTTCCCCTCCCCCAATTCCCCAGTAAAATCTTAAAAAAAAATAAATTAAATAAAATGTTTCGAGATGGACAGTGGTGACAGTTGCACACATCTGTGAAGGCATTAAAAACCACTGAATCCTACACTTGAAATGCGCAAATTGTATGGCATGTGACTTATATCTCAATAAAGCTGTTCAAAAAGAAAAAGAAAAAAAGAAGAGGCGTTAGCTGAAGGCCACACAGCCAGCAAGTCGTGGAGGCGCGACTCAAGCCAGGCCTGCCACCGAGAAGACCATCACTCAAGCCCCCAGTGCTCTTTCTGCAGTCCCCGTCTAAACAAACAACTCCCAGGTCCCAGCACTTGGAGAACATCCTTCCAAGGGCAGAGCCCACCCACCCCATATCTCCCAACCCACCCCAGCCCCGATTTTAAAAGTGCAAGCAATGATCCATTTCCTGATCACATAAACAGTCTGAGGATAGCACTTTCTGGAAGCCCCCCACCTCCAAGAGCCCCCCGCTTATCTGATCTGGCGCAGACAACTATAAATAAACAGTTACAGACTGCCTTGTCTGGATGAGCCATTTTCCGAGATCATATGAACTTCCTTTTAAGTAGCAGCTTCTCACAGATCGGTTGCTATGAGGCACTTTATTAAAAACGACCCATTTGCAGCTAAAATCCAGTTCCAACCAAATCCAATTTTCGTATCTACTGCTTTTTTAGACATAATGATCAGGACATCGTTTCTGTTTCTATGGGGAAGAATGGATTCAAAGGGCTGTTTTTCTGTGTGTTTTCTCTTTCTTCGCAGGCAGGTGGACTGTGCATGTTTCTGGCTGCTATTTGCCGTGGCCCCGGAGGCCTTCAATAGAGAACAAATATTTATGCTTTGTGAGCACACACAGACATGCTCGGTAATGTTGATTAGTGCTTGGGGCCTAGCCAACCAAGGTCAGGGGCTGTGCCCCCCCCCCTCCGCCCCCCAAAGCAGGCCCATTAGCTTCCCTGAGAGGTAAAGTTCCTGCGTCAGCCCCCACACCAACCTCTCTCTGACTAACGCATGTATGGCTGACCATCCTGGAGCCTGAATGAAAGATGTTGGTGGGTGGAAAAATATCCTCCGTTAGGGAGAAAACAAAGGCCGTGACCTTCTCATACTGGGGGCTCAGCAGGCCCTGCGCACCGCACGGCCTCTTTAGAAGCCCGGAGACAACACGCACGGTGGGAGAGGCGGGTTCAAGCCCACCATCATGAACTCAACCGCCCCGCTCAGGCATCTTGGCTGTGTGATGGCGGCGGCTAAGGGCTTTCTGACCATCCACTACTTCACCTCCAGCAAGGATCAGGGCACAGCCTGCTTCGGAGGGTCGTAGGTCAAAACATGCCAATATGTGCAAAGCCCTTGATGCGGAGCTTGGCAGAGGCTGAGATCTCAGCCCATGGGGGCCACAGTGATGATGTCCCAAGGCTGAGTGCACACCGAGTGTCTTTTCAATTCTTTTTTTTTTTTGGGGGGGGGGGTCAATCGTCCTTTGCTTTAATCGTTTGCAATGCTATATAGAGCAGGACTGAGTTGAGTTGGGAGCTATTTCTTAGCCTTCTGTTTATCAAATCTTCCTTCTGCTTTCCCTCCCCATCTCCTGGATTTGAACACGCATACATTCATCTCAGAGACCTGCTGTGTGTCAAGCCCTGGAGGGGAAATTCAAACGAGCAGGAGCAAGCCATGCCCCAGGGCCCGTGTATCTCCTTGAAGAATTGGAACCAAACCTGGGTGACAAGTACAGTGATCAGATAGGCACCAGGTCTGCAGGAAGGTGGGCTGTCTGTGTACTTGGGGAAGGGAGGAAGCGAGGGGTCTGCAGAAGTGACCCCTGCAATAAACTTTTAAAACACAGAGAAGTCATGGGGACAAGGGCAGGAGAGAATGGCCAGCAGGAGGCTCAGTGAGTGGGTCTGGAGCTCAGCAGAGAGAGGAGTGTTGGAGTGAGAGATATGAGGGCCCCCATGGTCTGCAAATCATGGGAGGGGGTGTGCATGGAAGAGCCAGGCAGGAAGGAGTGTGAAGAGAATTCCGAGGGGTGCCAGGGCGGGCGGGGGAGCTTCAGGGTAGGGAAGTAAGGATGACTCCTTGCAGACAAGAGAACTCTCCCTGGAGGTTTTCTACCATTCACTGATTCATTACTCGCTCACTTTGCACTTTGAAAGGTGACCTGCGTGGGCCCTGAGGGTTTCCTTGAGGGAGCCCCTATGGTACTCTGTACCCACATTGTACCCAACCTGCAGCAGCAGCTTGGCCGCTCACGATGGCCTTCTCCCAAGGCGGCCTTCATTCGGAGAACAGCCTCCGGACCTTAGCATTTGGGAGGAAATAGCTCACCACTTAAAAAAAACGAAAACACCCAGTCTTCGGGCTGAAATAAAATTCTTTGCCTCCGCCAAGAACTTCAAAGTGGAGATTAAAGGCTGATCTTAAGACTTAAAGGCACCCAGCTGATGGCTTTGGGTAGGAGCCTGTTTCTGTAGAATTAATAGCAACAGCAGTTCTAGAAACAGGTTATAATAACAGCACTCACCAGAGACACACTATGTACTAAGGTCTCCGGATGATAAAGTGGATGGAAATAGCTTATTTCCATCCCCAAACTCACTAACACAGAGCAGTTAGCCAGGGCACATCACGGGTAATGACGCTCGGTTGTCTGTGAATTAATTTCTGGACAGTACTGCCAGGAGCTAATGTATTTTGCAGTGAAGAGGAGCATCAAGAAACCTCGATGCGGGTGCGGATGGGTTAATCATTAGATTTACACCGTCTGGGTGGGGTGAGGGGCCAGCTGGACTGTCCTGCGGGGTTAATGGACCGTCTGGAAAACATGAGAACGCAGGCTTGGCAGGGCAAAGAAACGTTAGCCGTCTACTTCAACCCCGGGGCTGAGCCCGCTCT
This sequence comes from Hipposideros armiger, assembly GCF_001890085.2. NCBI lineage: Eukaryota > Metazoa > Chordata > Mammalia > Chiroptera > Hipposideridae > Hipposideros > Hipposideros armiger. The sequence continues at coordinate 3,865,666 of NW_017731382.1, forward strand.
GCCTGCGGTCAGGACCGCTAAGCTACTGCCCACTCATTTTGGAATCAAATGAGAAAGCATCCCCTTTCTGGCTAGCCGAGTTCAGCTTCTATTGTGAAACTTCTCAGTTTTATTCCCCTGTTACCTCCACATTTATTCTCCAATCTCTCCTCCTCCTCCAAGAGGCGGGAGTCAGGGCAGAATCGATCTGGCAGCTTAGTGTTCCCATGATTTATCGATAGTGGGGGTGGGGGGAGATAGCACACAAATTTGGCTTATCATTTTGATGTATTGGCCACACCTGATGATAAGGTATGCATTACTATAAAAACAAACTCACTGTGGCTTCTGAATGCTTTTTTTTTCCCCCCCTTGTGGCGGTACAGCATTCCTGGGAAATGATTAATAAGATGTTTCATTTAAGTACCGAGCAATCTAGACACTGAGCCAGAGCCCAGACGCCCGGATGCAGAAAACCTTGAAATTAACAGGCAGCCACAGAAAGTATAAGATTAATTTCATTTTCTTTTCTTATCTTATGCTCTCTTTTATGTCTTTCCCTGTGTAAAGGGGGAGATTAATTAATCCAAGAGTGATCTTTTTTTGTTGGCAATTTTATATTATGTTTGACTACTTAATAGAAATCTGAGCTATGGTAAGGCACGACGCAGAGAGAGGGAGAATTCACTTTGGAGCAGAGGCGGCTGGCTTCACAGCTCTGGTCAAAAGCAGGTGGCTGGGAGGGTACAGACAACGCCCCAGGCATTCATTCACTCCAAGATTCATTCATTCCAAAGGCACTCCCTGCCATGTGCAGTGGGGCCTCCCTCACTTTGCCCTCTCGTTACGAAAACCTTTGGGCCGTACCCGGCCAAGTTTTTTGGGTGATTTGAAACCGATCTGAAATTCAATTCCATTCAGTAAATATTTATTGAGCAGCAGCCATATATCCAACACCATCCAGGCTGTGTGGGGCTTATCAAAAGGGGTGTGACATGATGGCTGTCACTGAGGATCTCGCCTCTAATTGGGGAGATGAGATATACACGCACAATACAAGGCAATTATGCTAATAGCATGCATTTAAACACCACTGTCTTGTTTACCCACATTTTCATATCGCTCTCATACGTTACTGGAACCTCTCAACAACTCGGGGAGGAGAGGCAGGGCAGATAGGATGAGTCTTGTTTTGCAAATGACAGATCGGAGGCTCAGCAAGGTAGGGAGGCTGGCCTCAACTCACCCCGCCAGAAATGACAGCGGCAGGCCGCCAGCCAGGGTCCTCAACCATTCTGTGGTGTGTGTCTGCTAATCAACTACCCTGATTAAATGCCCGAAGAGGGGGCACACGGAAGGCAAGCTGGAGAAGTGAGGCGCCCCTCCACTGCCCTGGGGGGGAGCTGGCCTCATGCGGGAGGTGAGCTCTCAGCTTGGCTCTGGGAGGGCTGGGTGGCGTCCATCTTGCTTTTGCATCCTGTCCAAATTTTCCACCAAGGACCCTCACAGTAGCACTGAAAGAGGGCCCCCTCCTCAGGAGCGCCCCACTCCTGGAAGAATCCTGCGCACCCAGCAGGAGGAGACCAGGCAGCAAGACAGCACAGGCCTTCTGGAAGTCGGCCCAGGGAACAGGTGTCTGGTCCAAGAGTGCTGGACATCGAAAATTGCTACTGACCATTTGAAGACCCCCCACTTTACCATCAGGGGCAAGCATCAATTTTAGAGTACCATGTCAACAAGGGCACAGATGATACCAGAAGCCAGGTGTCCTCAGGATCCCACCGTGGGGCACAGCAAGGGAGACTCTGAACAGGGACTTTCGGACGAGCGCCTGAATGGCGGAGTCCGGCCGCCCTTCCTCTCAGAGGGGCGGTGTTCAGATGCCTGGCCAGTCTCTGCTCCGTCTCTCCTCTGCCTCTTGGTCCGAGTTAGAAGAACAGATGAAATCATTCCTACTCAGGCCCATTAACCACGTGGATAGATGGCAAAGAATAAAGTTTGGATTTTTCAAAAAGTCTTTGTACCACACGGCCCCAGGAGACCAATTGCAGGCTAAAATATGACAAGATTCCTAATTAAATATAATTAAATAAGCATTAAGAAAGACTGATGCTCCCCTCCCCAAGTTATACCACCATGTGCCAGAATACAAAACTGAGAAAATCATCCTCTGGATAAAACCACAAAGATCATACAGCCTGAGTCAGCTGAGGAAACTGAGAACAGAAGGGTTGTGAATTCAACCAGACTCTGCAGGGATGCAGGGCCGGTGACCAAAAGTTGATTGAAAAAAGCAGACAGACCCACGTTCAAGTGCCTGTTTTAGGGTCATGCTGGTAGCATCTAAAAGGCCCTGCCACTGGCATGCTGTGTGATGTTGGGCAAGTTACTGAACCTCTCTGTGACTCTTTGCTTTCTCTAGACCAGCCCAGTGCCAATAGAAACATAGCCCGAGCCACATCTGTAATGTTTCATTTTCTAGCAGGCAAATTTTTAAACAGTCAAAACAAAAGTGCAAGGTAAAAAGATACAACTTAATAATATATATTATGGAGCCCAATATGTCAAAAATAGTATCATTCCAGCATGTAATCAATATAGAAAATTATTCAATAATTCACATTCCTTTTTGTTTTGGATTTTTGTGTGTGGGAGGGGAGGCCTAAGTCTGAAATCTGGTGCCTGCTTTGCACTCAAGTTTCTCTCAGCATGGGCCAGATACACCTGAAGAGTTCAGGAGCCACAGGTGGTGAAGGTGACCTCGTTGGGAGGCTCAGGCCCAGGTGACAGCAAGGTAACCCCGTTTTGAGTTTCAACACAAACAAGGCAGGAAAGGCCCTCAGCGGGGTCCCTGCGTGTCATTAGCACCCGGGATACATGCGCTGGGGTTATGATCCGAAAACCAACGTCCAAGCAGCCCATCCAGGAAGCAGTGCTACGCTCCGTGGCTTTGATTTATGAAATTTTTCTCTTTCAAATCCCTTCCACAAAAACAACCCTGGGCAGAGCAATTGGGGGGATTTCTTTAGTCCCCGGGTCAAAGCCATGGACAACAAATGGTGGCTTCTGGAGCTTGTCCTTAAAGCAATCGGTGGATCCCAAGATTAAAATTCAACAGCAGCCAAATTCTGTGATAAACGGCTTCCCTCCACCTGGGGTCTGGAGGTGGGCCGGTGTAATCCCTGCCCTGGGCAGGCGCTGATGAAAACCCGGCTGCGCTCCATCAGCCAAAGCTCTAAATCAGGCCCGAGGCGGCCAGCGGCCTGGCCCTCCGGCTCCCGGCCCCCTCGCTAAGGCTCTCTCCATTGTGCGGCCGGAGCTTCCTAAGGCGGCTTCTCACCCAGCAATCCAAGTACAAATAGCACTATTGATCACAAGGCATCAATAACATCAGCCCTGAAGCGACCCCTGCACATTTTTAATTGTCCTGTCCCTTTTGATATCTTTAAATATTACCATAAGCTTCGAGGAGACACGCTCCCTCTCGTTGGGAGGGAAGACACGGTCCCCCCTCGCTAGGTGCCATGTGTCTGAGAGCAGTGGGGAGCGTAACTCTAGCACTATTAATAATCGTGAGGTCCCTTTTATGTAAAAAAAAAAAAAAAGAAAACACCGGCTAATCCCATTTTGGGCCCCCGTGTTGCTGCTCGTCAGGAAATGCCGCCCAATTACGCCTAATTTCTCATTGTGTTTCCGACTGGTTCGCATCCCTGCAATTTATGCTTCATTTGCTGTAACAGAAAAGTAAAACGCCCAGCTGGTCGGCAATTTCCCCGTGATTAAAGCATCGGACTGATCAGAAAGCTGGCGTCCAATAAATTAATCAAGAAATAAGGACTGAGCGCCTGTGTTTGATGTCGATGACTCGCACATGTGGATCTCCAGATGTTTCAAGTTAATTTTTTACTGCCCTGAAAACGAACCGCGAGAAGGCTGGGCGTGACTTCCAACGGCCGCGAGAAGTCCCGCAGCAAAGCGCCTGCTCGGGAGCCTGCGGCGCGCTCCCCCACTTCTGGCAGGAGCCAGGCTGCCCCCCGAAGCCTTAGGCATGGCCCTTCGCGGGGCCTATGCGAGCGTGAGCAGCGTGCAGGAAAATGATCGGCCTCGAAATTCAACGAGAAAGCAGCAAAATCAAAATTAATAAATGCTTCATTAAAGCACCTGCTAACTGCAGCTCTGAGGCCTCCTCGCTGCTTGCTGGGTGGTATTGATGATGCGGTCGCCATAAAAACTTCATTACCTCTGAGGAAGCCGGTGCAAGGATTCCAAAGGATGCGATTGGTTGTGGGGCAAATCGCAGGTAATTGCGATGTTGATGGATTAACCCCCGCCAGATAACTTAAGAATCCAAATCATTAAACTCCTTTCAAATATTTTTACTGCACATAAATTATAGTTAAAGTGTGGGTGTGTTTTAATTTGTTTGAGATGATGATGGGGAGGTGAGGCCTCCACATGAAAGGCTGCCTGCAGCTTACAAAAGGCTTAGGGGAGTTTCAGTTTGCTCCTTTCAAGTGTTCCTGGGGTGTGGGCGCCCCCTCCCCTCCCTCACACCTGAAAAGCTCAGGAAGCACCAGCCACCTCCGAGGACCCAGACGCTGTGTCTCAACAAAGGCTGGCTACACGCCTCTAGTCTCCATCCTTTGTGACATTCGGGTCCTGCTTCAAAGGCCAGCTTCTCCCACTCAGCCCCCGCTCCTGTAGTGAGTACCCACGGCTGAGGGTACGGGCTGGTAATTACATGCTCGCTTAGGCAGTGACACTTCCCAGCAGCACTGGAGAGCTAGCTGATTAACCACCTGGTTTGCAGGCGCAATTCACAGGGACACCTGGGAGGCAGGCCACAAGGACAGATAGCGTGGTTGCCCGGGCAGGCGTGTGCACAAGGCAAAAAGATGTGCCTTGAGGGAGAACACCTCCACTCTCCCTGGTCACCCAGTTTTGCTTGTTCAGCCAGAGGTCCTGAGGCTTTTAACCTTCCTGGTCATGTGAAGGGACACCAAGGGGCAGCCTCGAAAGCGCTCATGGGGCTGCACAGCACCATGAATTGCTACCAGGGCGATGCTGCCCCCCACCCCTCCACCCCTGCCTACAGCCATCTGGCACTGTCTGGGGAGAGTTTGGGTTATCACAACTGGGGCAGAAGGCGCTGCTAACAGCACCTAGTGGGTCTGGACCAGGGAACTGCTGAGCGTCCTACAACGTAACATACAGGACGACCCCACAGCACTGAAATGACTGAGCCCTAAGCCTCAGCAGCACTGTGGCTGAGCGACCCTGCCCTAGAGAACCATCTAGACCAGAACAGCCTGCCTTTCGAAGGGCATTTCCTGTGGACTATTTACAACCCAGAAGGGCAGAAAAACTCAAGTTGAGAAACCTGACAAATTCACTGCAGACAATATACCCAGGTCTCCAGCCGGTGGAGAAACTGTGGGGTCTCGCGGGGTGCAGAAAACCCACTTTTCTGACAGCCCTGGCCACTGGACGTATTTTTGATGGAGTCAGAGTCCAAATGAGATCGTGAATCACCAACTCTCAGAAGGCAAGAGCCCTCCATTTCTAAGCCATAAATTAAGGACCAAGCCTCTCCGTGTCCTCCGTAGCTTCAAACCTCCCCCAGAGTGCTGACGCTATTTCTTCCCTGTGAGCATAGATTTCCCCTTTCAAGAGAGTTGATTCTGTCTGGAGCTGGTTTTAGATTCTTCTTTCAAATAAAATAACATCAGAAGAGATTAATCACAGCCTGAAATTGAAAGGGATAAAGCCACATCCCATTGTGACCTTATAATTTTCATTGTGACTGCCTGCCCAGCCTCAGAGGAAGGCTGGCTCTGGGGTGGGCGGGATTTTTTTCAAAGTGGCCCTCCGCTGTGAACCCCGCTCACCGCAGTGACGATGACAGCTCGTTAGATTTATGAATTAAGGGCGACCTCATAAGTATTGGTTTGGAGCCTCACAATGGAAGCATTGATAATAAATACTGCTCATCAGGAACCATTCTATCAGATATAATTTGGGGGCTGTTGGTGGAATTGCCTTCTGCTGGCGAAGGTGTGAGATTAGCACTCTGAAAAACAGTGACTAATTCCTGCGTCACTGTGAGCAGGGTAGATATTAAATCTATTTTCCAGGAGATGAAACTCCCAGAGAAAGGTTAGGTGAGGCTAGCCCTGCTCCGCAGAGAACTGGTCTGGGGTGCAAATTAGGACCCCAAATGTTGTGAGCACCAAGCCAAAGATAAAACCTTCATCCGTGATAAATTACAGTTTGAAAACTCCGTGCATCAGTGTTCAGGCATGAGACCCAACACAGCCACGGATTCGAATGAAAATAAAGATGGAGAAGGGGAGAGAAGGGCAGGGCGGGGGTGGGAAGGGACCTTGTTCCCCCAAGACAAGGGAATGTGCAACACATCAGTGACAATTCCCCCACCCTACACCCCAGCATCTCCCCGATTCCAAGCCGCTTCCTTGTAAATAGAAGAGACGCTTCTTGGGAGCGAAGCCCGGTCAGCTCATCGCAGGCCTCCCAGCTCGGCTGTGAGATGCACGAGACCCGGAGACGGATGATTATTCACTGTGAGGAGCTGAGCTCTGAAAAATGACCCCTTGCTCGCTTTCATAACTTTTCAGGAAACGCTGCACAATTATCCTTTCTCTCCCCTCACTTAGAAGTTGCACTGAAATTAATTTTTTTTAAACGAGCCGGTTATAAAAGAAAACCATAATGCCTTGCCACCGGGTAATTCCTTCCCGATTAAAGATGGGAGCTGTTGATAGCTTTGATGCACAGTAAGCTCGCAATGGACGCAGACCTGTGTCTGAGGCTCATTTCTGACTGACAGGTTTGCCAGGCACCGAAGGAACACTGTGGGGAGTGAGTTTTCTGGTAAGAAAGTAACAAACATGAGCAGGACACCTGGAAGTGGGGGACACCATGGATGGCGGGGGGTGGGGGGCAAGGACAAGGTACGGAACCATTGGTGGGCTCTCCTGCCCGGAATTAATTCACCCTTTTTCTGGTAATAGCCCCTAAATTTTACTTTGAAAGCTCTCAGTCCAACAGGTTCATATGAGGTGCCCTGCAGCAACCCCTCCCACCCTCCCTGCCTCCAGGAAAGGGTACACGACCGAGCCTGGTCATTCACTCCAGATAATTTCCTGTTGCATTATTAGGAACAAGGTGCACTCTTTATGAGGGGGTTGGAAACCTGGCACGATGTCAGACGCCTGATGCTGCTGAAAATCATTGTTGACACCAAAAGGGAGAGCCTTCTGAGAATCAAGCCACCCTGGAGGAACCCAAGATCTGAGAACAAGCCAAAGTCACCACATACAGCTGGGCAGGTTGTGCACTGCACAAGGTCTTCCAGCTGAAGGGGCAAGTGGGGACTGAAAGCTAGCCCACACTCTGCTCACCAAGCCACACACCTGGAGGGTCACCTCTCTCCAATTTGCTCAAAGGTATGAGCTGGTCATCTAGGGGGCTATGTCTGCTCAGAGTGGGCACCTCCTTCAAATTCATACAAAAACACTGCATAGTCTAGAGTTGACCTGAATACAACAGGGTTTGAAACCATTCTAACACTAAGCTCCCCACTTAAATAAGCCAATTTGTTGTTGGTTGACTGCTTAAGCCAACTGGAGCTGGTTATTTATCACATGCACCAGAAGAGGGGAGACGGGAGTCAGTGATAAGCATCGGGGCCACCTTCGAAAATAAAAGGGAGGCTGTCATTTCACTGGCCCATGTTGGTATTGTGACCATTGTGCTCTTCCCGGCTGAGGCAGATCGGTTGCTGGCCATTGCACAGCCGCTCACGGCAGCGCACGCTGGCTGCCAGACACTCACCAATGCTGTTCCCCTCCCCCAATTCCCCAATAAAATCTTTAAAAATAAATACATAAATAAATAAATAAAAGGGAGCGGGCCAGAGGCCTTCTGGAGGGGAGCCACCACTGAGGAGGCCGACCAGGCCAAAGAGGGTGTCTCTCTCTCAGCAAAGCCCAGAGATGCTGTCAAAAGGTATCGAGAGAAGCTTGATGTTTCCAGATGCACGGTGTTTCATAGTTTTGGTTTTAAAATTCCAAAAATTATTTACATGAATATAAAACAAAGGAAAATTTAAATGAAAAAGCAAACAACTTAAATGAAGATAGTTGCCAACAACGAGGGACGATATGAGCCTGTTCATCAAGTTGGTGGTTTAAGCCAGGGGTCAGCAAATGATGGCGCCCGCAAGCAGACCATATCCAGCCTGTTTTTTGTAGATAAAGTTTTGCTGGAACACAGCCAAGCCCACTCGTTTACACGTTGTCTGTGCAGCTGCCTTTATGCTACACTGGCAGAGCCGAGTAGTTGCAAGCGAGACTGGAGACTGGATGGCCTGCAAAGTTGAAAATATTTCCTCCTTTCATGTACAGTAAAACCTTGGATTGCGAGTAACTTGGCTTGCGAGTGTTCCGCAAGACGAGCAAACATTTCTAATACATTTTAACATGGTAAACGAGCGATGTCTTATGAGTAGTTTGTTTCCGGAACAAATTATGCTTGCACACATCTGAGTGGGACAAGAAAAACCACAAAGAAACTTGAAACTGTCTTTAGGAATAATAGTGTCAGTAATATTATTGGTACTGTTATTTCGAAACACACACACATGTAAAATATCTATATAAAGCCAATGATTTGAAGTATAGCCAGCCTAAGAGAAAAATACAAATGTAAGATCAAAGAAGCCAAGTAAAAATCCTGTCATCTTCAGTTCGCAAGGAAACTATTCGTATGAACACATGGTACCTTTTTCTCGTAGCCATTTCCTAGGTCTGGCTACTGAAATAGCCCAGAAATGATGGCGAGGCCGGCAGCACTGTGCACCCACCCTGCCCAGACTGTGATCTCTAATCCTCACTACAAAACCCTAGAGCTCCTTGGAGAAACGTCTGCTTCCAAGTCTGGACCTGGAACATGTTGTCACCCTAGAAAGCAAGTCTTCCTTGGCCATCAAAGACTCCGGGGGTGGAGGAGAGAAGGTGTCAAAAGCACATGGAAAATAACTTGAAGAGTTATGGCAAAGCCTGGGACAATTTAAACATCAAAAAGAATAATCACGGCAATGAATCAAAACACATCAAATATGTCAAACTCCATGAGTTCATATAATTCTTAAAAAAACCCCTCCTTGGTCACCTTTGGAGGTTGCTAGGAACCTACCTCATTATTCTGAAAACGGTAATTAAGAAGAAAGACTTAAGCATTTATCCTGCCTTTCGTGTACCAACTATATTTCAGGGTAACCACATAGTTAATGAGAAAGTGTTCTCCTTATAGGAGAATTCCAGCTAAAAAACACAAAGAAAAACACAAGTAGAATATCACCATTTTGCAACCCTAAGTGATATAATAGATCTAGGTAATGATCATCACTGGCTGATAAAACCATAATGTGAGAGGCTAATGGGGGCACTTGTAAAAAGACGGCATCCGGGTGACAACACCTGAAGCAACTGATCAATCTTAATGTCACTTGAAAGACATCACTGCCTCCTGGTATGACGCAACGGGAAGTACATAATATCCCTCTGAAGCATCCTTGTCAAAGAATCTAATGTGAACCTCATCAGACGTCCAGAACGGAGAACGGAGGGCTAACTACCAGTTTGCAGGAAGCAGGGGGGACCGAGGGATATGTTAAAAGCACAGGAAAAAGAGACTCCACCTAATTAGCCATCAAGGAAATGCAAATGAAAATCTCAGTGAGATGCTCTACCCACCCAGAGAATGGCAAACTTAAAACACAAGCAAAATGAACACAAAACCCTCAGATGACGACAAGTGTTTGGAGGGGGAGAAGGGCGGGAACTCCCGCCCACTGCTGCTGGATGGAGAACAGGGTCGCTGCCTTGGAACGCTGTTGAGCGAAATGTGTGAAAACTAAGCCCACCCTGTAACACAGAAAATCCATGTCCGCCCAACAGAAACGAATCTGTACAAGAATATGTATGTGTGTTCTTTGTAGCAGCCTCCAAATGGAGACAACGCAAACATCTATCAAGCAAAACAGAAAAATTGTGGCATATTCGTAAACAATACTATAGACAAAGCAATGAAAGATCTATGTCCACATACAACAGCTTGCTTGCTTCTCAGTTCTTAAAATTTATGCCAAAGGCACCAGATGCATAAAAAAAAAAAAGCACACACTGAATTACTCCATTTAAGGGAAATCCAAAAGCGGGGAAAATGAAACAGCAATGTTGGATGTCAGGGCAGTAGTTTTCTCTGGGGAGCAAGGCGGACAGGTGCTCAGAGCAAGGAGGTGACTGCATGGCCCGGCTGAGGTCCCTCAGAGGTACACTAATTATTCTTTGAAGCCCTTTTCTGGGTGATATTTCATTTCAATTTAGAGGGAAATATCTGTTCGGCTGCCGTGGGAGGAGGATGGGGCCGGGACCTACAGTGGGAGCTCTGGGGGAGGGTCGGGGCACCCCACCCTGGCTTCTGCATGCCAAACAACTTCACCCCTTCTGTCAGGAGGGGGCCCGTTTTGTACCTGGGCTCTCTGGCCTTTAGGAAAAGGTTTGTCTACACCTGGTTTAACCAATCAGAGAAGAATCATTCAAAGTGATTTTTAAAGTACACTGATATGGCTGGACATCTCCGGTAGGATAAAAAGAACTTCAGAGAACTCTTAAAGTGTTTTTAGGAATATTTTTATATTATATATTATATAATATTATATATAAAATATGTCAATATTTTTAAATAGACTGAGCCAATAAGCAATTATTTTAATTATGTTCAGCCTAAGAGAGAAAAGAACTACAAATACAAAATCGAAGCCATTAAGTATCTGTAGTGGGGACCTGACACGGACGTGGCAACCGGGAAGCTGCCGGCAGCACCTGGAGCCTACACGGGGCTTGTGCTTGTACCCAGGTCTCCCGAGATGTGCTTCCATGGCCTTGCCCCCTGCGCCCCACCATCCACTCACCTCTCAAACCTCAGTGCCAAACTCACATTTTCAAGGAAGCCTTCCCAAGCCCCCAGATGCTGTAGGTCCTCCATTATAAGCTCTCGTGTCACCCTACAGTCACCGTTTGTCATCAGCTATGTATATGTGTGTGTGCGATTACTTGTTATCATGGGCCCCTGGCATACAGCATCGTATCCCAACCTAACAATGCCTAGCAAATGCAGAAGCTCAGTACATATACACAGCGCCGTCTTTTTAAGACATCATAACAGCTAACAGTTCGTGAGCACTTACTACGTCAGGCGACCGTATTGTCTCATTTAATCACCTGGGAAATGACAACAGCAAACATTTATGGAATGTGTACTATATGCCAGGCCCCATTTCAAACACTTTATATGTAATACCTCATCTACGCTTCACATCTATTCTGAACCAGCGGTGATGGTCTGTGTCTAGTATCAGCTGGCTGGGCTACTATACCTAATGATGTCATCAAACGCTAACCCAGGTGTTGCTTGAAGGTATTTTGTAGATGGGTTAGCTTCCACAGGTGACTTTAAATAAAGGAGATGATCCTCAAGAATTTGGTGGGGGAGGAGCCTCAGCCAATCCAGTTGAAATGCAAAACTGAAGTTTCCCCAAAGAAGAAATTCTGCCTGTGGACCGTGGTCTCAGCTCCTGTCTTGAAGGTCTCTAGGCTGCTGGCCCGCCCTGCAGATTTCAACTTACCTAGCCAGACACCCCAATCTTACAAGCCCATTCCTTACAATGCATCTCTTCACATAGGTACACACGTACACTACTGGTTCTGTTTCTCTGGCATAACGCTGAGCAATAAACAATCTAAATGTATCAGTGGGGAAACTGAGGCAGGGGCAGGATTCTGTAGCTTGCCCAAGGTCGCACAGCTAGTGCACACCGGAGCTGGGACTCTAACTCGGGCAGAGGGGGCTCCAGCGCGGGCATCCTCACCAGCACAGTGCTGGCCCTCCACCCACAAAACCTTTCTTCCCACCAATTCTTCCTGAGTAAAGAGAAGTACAGTCGGGGGCTGGGGGGTGAGGAAGGGCTGTTGCAGAGGGCGGAAGTCCTACCAGAACAAAAGTTGAGTTAGAAATTTCCTGCCGCAGTTGGATTTGGGTTGAGTCGGGTCAAGGGTGGCAATCAATAAGATTAGTAAAGCATAACTTGAGTTTGTATTCCCCCTGACGTGATGGATGAGGCCTCTGAAGCGACGCACGGAGGCCTCGCCCTGAACATCCGGGAGAGATTTGTGGACACATTTATATGAAGGATCTCCTTCTAGCTCCCACGAGTGTTTACGTTGACTTGCATCAGACCGAGATCAAAGAACGGGCTGGAGATACTGTTTTGACGATTTGTATAAATCAGCCAGACAAACCATGGCCTCGACAACCACGGGTGTTTCTGCAGTTGGAGGTAACTTGTTAAGAAACATGTCAGGCAGCCGCCAAAACCCGAGTGCCTCCTTGGGAAAAAAACTTCCAGAAGAATTGATTACTGGCTGCCTGACTTGACCTTAACTATTTCTGAAGCCATAATTGAGAAGGCCCCAAGGTCCACTTTTCACATATTCTTCAACCTTTCAGAATGGGTTTGAGTGATCATTTTTAACACTAATACCTTATATGTTTGTAGAGTTTTCGAGATGGTCACAGACATATTTTCTTGTTTCAACTTCATAACAATCATAGGCGGCGAGTGAGGGCAGCAAAGATCTCAGCCATCCTGCTGATGAGAAATGGAGGCTCAGAGAGGTCAAGGCTCTTGTCCGAGGTCAGCCAGACACACAGCTGACAAAAGGAGACTAAGCAGGGGGTTTAGCCCCAGCCCCGGCCTCTCTCCATCTGCAGATTCCTTTCTCAGTTTTTTCCCAGTGTTTACTGAGTGCTTTGTCTATGCCCAGTACTGGGCTGAATACTTCCACTCTCTCTTGCTCTCTTTAAATATTTCCCGACCTACCCATTTTCTTTTGCCCTAAGATATGCTTTCATGGTGGGACTAGTGGTAGAAGCTACTTCAGAGAATTGCATCAGCGCTTCATACACACACACACACACACACACACACACACATCAGCCAGCGTCCAGGAGACTTGAGAATCACACAGAAAAATATTAACTAATTTCTCATCTGTGTACATCTGGAACTGCGTCTATACTGTGAAGATGGTCTTCAGATTGATGAAAATTAATAACCACCATTTATTGAGCACATAACATGGGCCAAGCCCCATGCCAAGTGCTTTCTCTATACTAACTCTTTCAATCCCCTGCAGTAGATCACATTGGATCTCCATTATACAACAGAGAAAATGGAAACTGAGGTTCAACGTAGTCCAGGCCCTTTCCCAGGTCCCGCGGATGGCATGAGATGGAAGGCTGAGTCTAAATCTCTTGTCCCTAACCCAGTGTTTCCCCAGATCACACCTTCGTCTATCACCTCCCCATTTTCGCCATTTCACCTACCACCTCTCTATCCTTCGCTTCACATTATTGACTTACTATTTAAAGGAAACATTTCTACTGAAAAAATATTTTATTTTGAAAAGAAGTCAGCTTCCGATGTAGAAATCTAGAAAGAGCATCATTCCCATCCTTACTACTACCACAAAAAAACAGGCCAGACGTTTGAAATTTTGCAACTTTTCTTTAATCCAGCAGAGAACTGAGGTTGCTGGGCAACCAACTAATCTGACATCTAAGGAAAGATCAGTGCCTCCGAGGAGAGACAGGACTGGAGCACTTGCTTACCTGGAGAAGGAGCCCCTGGACAGTGGTAGAATAAAAAATAAGCTAAAATACTTAATAAACTGCTAAAGATTGAGTGTGGGCTAGTGAGATAATATAGGACTTCTGGGAGCCACAGACACAAGAGGAGTTCATTTTATGCACAGGTTTGTTTCCATGGCTGAACTGGTGCTCACAACAAGACGGGAAATGGTGAGGTGAGAATTCTGAGAAAGCTCGCCCCCAGGGTAGGCCTGGGGGAGGGGACAGCAGCCACCACAGGAAAAACACAAAGCGCCACCTGGGTCCTTCTCTCCTATCTCCCTAAAACTTCTAGAGGAAGGGCAATAAAGCCTAGTACCCTTAGGACACTGGCGAAAACCAACGAAGCAACAACTCACCAACGAAGCAACAACAAAAACCCACCTCTATTCCTGGGGTGGGATGGGCTGGGCAGGAAGACATTCTGGGCCCAGTCCTGTATCTGGAGGTTGCGCAGGGTCACACACAACGTGGCTGACATTGAGGCATCTTCAGAACAACAGAGAACATTCCACACCCGCACCCGCACCAGGTAAGCCAGCATGAAGCAATAGGTAACAGCATTTGCTGCTGGGCGACGGATAAGAGTGTGGAGAGAGACCCTCTCTCTGGCAAAGTGCAAAGGAAGACATACAGCTGAGGTGGAGCGGACACTGAGAAAACCCTCTAGCAAACCAGCTCCCTACCAAACATAACCTAACACAAAAGGACTTTGAAACCAGTGGTGTACTAAGTAAGGGTGACTATAGCAACAACAAAGCCTCAAACCCGATGAATGCCTAAGTAGATTGACTCAACTCCCCATACTAAAGGTCCAGCAAAAATCAAGGCATGCTTCATTTCCGGACATAAAAATGATTTACCTCAGTCTCTCTTGTCCTACACAAGATATCCGGCTTTCAATAAAAAACGTGAGGCATTCAAAGAAGTAAGCAAAAGCAATACCCTGTCAAGAGACTAAAGAATCAATAGGATTAGATTCAGATATGGTACAGATGTTGGAATTATCAGACAGGAACTTAAAATAACTGTGGTGAGTATGTTAAAGGTTCTAGTGGAAATAAGGAGTTGAAACTATAAGAAAAAAATCAAATTAAAATGCTGGAAATAAAAACCACAGAAACAAAGATAAAGAATGACTTTGACAAACTCACTAGTGAACTTAACACATGTAATTACAAACTTGAAGTCAATAGAAATTACTCAAACTGAAACTCAAAGGGGAAAAGGAGTAAAAAAAAAAAAAAATCAGAGCACCCAAGAGTTGTGGGACAACAACAAGCGTTCTAACAGAAGTGTAACTGGAATCCCAGAGGAGAAGAGTGAATGAGGCAGAAAAATATTTAGAGAAATAATTACCTAACTGACATTTATAATAAACTCCACCGAAGTACACATGGAACATTCACCAAGACAAACCATATACTGGGCCCTGAAACCAACATCAATACTTAAATAATTAAAATAATTGAAATTATACAAAAAAATATTTCCCAAAACTAACAACAGAGATCAAACCATAGATCCAAGAAATTCATAGAATGCCAACCGGGGTAAAATGAAACAAAAACAAACATATCATATCCAAACTGCCAAAAACTAACGGCCAAGAGAAAAATCAAAGGTGGGCAGAAGGGGAAAAAATGCCTCATACACAGAGGAACAAAACTGAGAATTACATCAGGCTTCTCATCAGACTAACTAGGCAAGCCAAAGACAATGGGAATGGCAGCTTTAGAGCGATAAAAGAAAACAAACTATCAACTCAAATTTATCCCACCTGTGGGACATATACAGCCTGTTGACTATTTTTGTAAATAAAGTTGTATTAAATGTATAAAACTCATCTATTTATTGTTTATGGCTGCTTTCACACTAGACTGGTGGACTCAAGAAGTTGTGACAAAAACAATATGGCCTGCAAAACCTAAAGTATTTTTTATCTGACTCTTTACAAAAAAAGTTTCCCAACTCCTGCTTAAAAGATAACTTTCAAAAAAGTAGTAGCAAGCTATTGCATGCTTATGGCACATATGCAAAAATAAAATATAGACACCAATGGCATGAAGCATCAGAGGGAAGAATTATTAGCATACCCTTGTAAGTTTCTTAGACTAAACATAAAGCAATATATTATTTGAAGTTAGAATTTTAAATTAAAAATTCATACTGTAAAACCTAGGGTAACCACTAAAATTTTCAAAAGATATATAAATAGTAAGCCAATAACGAAGATAAAAAAGAATCATAAACAGAGTGGTGGAAATAACAAAGATAAGAGTAGAAAGTGCTGGAATTGAGAACATAAAAATAATAAGGAAAATAAATGAACCCCAAAGCTGCTTCTCTGAAAAAAAATAAAGCCAATACCCTCTAACTAAGTTAACCAATAGAAAAAGAGAATAACACAAATTATCAATATCAGGAATGAAAGACTGGACATTACATTGCAAAGATAAAAGGAAAATAAGGGAATATTATAATAAACTCTGTGCCCCCAAATTTGAGAACTTAGATGAAATAGAAATTCCTTGAAGGACACAAACTGTCAAAGGTCACTCAATAAAAAAATAACTTGAATAATCCTTTATCTATTAAAGAAATTAAATGTATAGTTAAAACCTTCAAAAAAACAACAAAACAAAAAACTCCAGGCCCGAATGGTTTTTATGGTGAATTGTAACAAATTCTTAAGAAAGAAATAATACCAATTTTATACATATTCTCCTGGAATACGAAAGAGGAAGGAACACTTCCCAACCCATTTTGTGAGACCAGCAGTACCCTGATACCAAAATCAGATAAAGACATTGCAACAAAAGAAAACTACAGACCAGATAACCTTAATGAATATAGATAAAATCCTTAACACAGTACAAGGAAATCAAACCCAACAATATATATAAAAAGGATAATTCAGCATAGACAAGTGGGGTTTATCCCAGGAATGCAAGGCTGGTTCAACAGCCAAAAATCAACCAATGTAATTCACCATATCAACAGACTACAGAAAAATCAAATGATCGTCACAAGAGATGCAGGAAAAGCATTTGATAAACACACATCCATGATAAAAACTCTCAGAGAACAGGGACAATACAGGCCTCTAACCTAATCAAGGGCATCTACAAAAAACCTCATACATAATGGTGAAGGGCTGAATGCTTTACCCCAAGAACAAGAGCAAGGTGACAATATGGTTTCTCGTCACTCCTATTCAATTCTGTCCTGGCCGGGGAGGCATCCACATTGGAAAGGAAGGAACAAAACTGCCTATTCATAGATTACATGATTATCTACATTAAAAAATTCCAAAGAATTCCTTAAAGAGCTACTAAAGCTACAAGTAAGTTTAATAAGATCCCAGGATACAAGGTCCGTATCTAGAAATCAATTGTATTTCTGTATACGAGCAATGAGCAATTGGAAATGGAAATATTTTAAGATCCCATTTACAATAGCATCAAAGCCATAGGTACTTAGGTATGAATCTTACAACATACATGCAAGCTCTATATGCCGAAAACCAAAAACAGTGATGAAGGAAATCAAAGACCTAAGTAAATGGAGAGAGACGCCATGCTGAGAGACTGGAAGACAATATTAAGACGTCGATTCTTCTAAAACCTGTCTGTACAATCAACACAGTTCCAATCAAAGCCTGAGCAGGAGTCTGTGTAGAGACCAACAACTCGATTCTAATATTTATATGAGAAGGCAAAAGACAAATAACCCAAACAAAAAGAATACAGTTAGAATAAAAGAATACATTTCAAAGAATAGCGTCACACTCCCTGACTTCCAGACTTCCTCTGAAGCTGAAGTAGTCAAACCAGCGAGGTATTGGACCAACGGTCGACGTATGGCTCCATGGAAGAGCATAGAAAGTCCAGAAATAAACCGACACTGTAGGGTCAATTAATTTGCAGCAACGTTGCCGAGAGAACTCACTGGAGAGGGGATAAGATGGCCTTCTCGCTGCGCTGGCCTGCCGCCTGCCTGGAGTGGGGACACTGCGCGGCCCCCTCCCCTAGGCCTGCATGTGCTGCTGCCCACAAGGCGAGAACACAGCTGCCTGGCAGCATGCTGACCTGCACTGTCAGGAAATCTGCACTTTCTCTGGGGGGCTTTTGGAGTAAGCAACCTTCAGAGACTCAAAGGATACGCCTCTCTTCACACAACTGCCAAATGGCTGCGATGCTCAGGAGCCCCCAGCTCTCATCTTGCTCAGGAAAAGCCCAAACCTTCACTCCACTCCCGCCGCGGGCTCTCCCCCGCCCCTTCCTGACAAGTGTCTGCTGAGTGAACGACCGAATGGCGAATCCGCACCACTGGTCTTCTGGGTCTGCTTTTCTGCTTCTTGCAGTGTTCCGTATTGGGAATGTACTTTATGTTGGAATTAGAGACAAGAGAGAGAAGAAGCCTGCACCCCAGGAGACGGGAGGTGGGTAGGGTGTCAGTCTCTCAAGATCAAGAACCATGCTTTGCCCTTGTCACCTCCCTCCGATGCACGGGGCATGGTTTACGGATGAACAACCTGAGTTCAGAGGGAGACGGGGACTTGCAGAGGCCATCCTGGGGGTCAGTGATTTGGCTGGGCTGCAGCCAGGACTCCTAAATCCTCATCGTCATTGTCATTGTCATTGAAAGCCAACATTGTCCAGGGTTACCGTGTGCCACGCTCCAGCCTCGTGGTTCTACATGCATCTTCCCATTTACTCAGAAGAGCCATTGCAGACCGACGGCTGCGGTCCGGTGAACCTCCATCTTACACCAGCGTCACCTTTGGGATGATGCGCTGTCTCCACCAGCAGAGGTCCATGTCCCTGCTGTCCCCACCTCGCCCGCACTAAGAAGAGCTCACTGCAGGGGGCATCGTCCCCTAGGTTCCCCTCCCAAGCCCAGTGACATTTTTTTGTAGCATACAGAGAGCTGAGCCCCACCACACACTCTGCGTCTCAATAAACCATGAAGCCCTGCACACAGCAGGGACCTCTGGATTTAGGTGCAGTGCCGGAGCGGGTCACCCAGTGCGGCCTTGGGATCAGCTTCCAAGGGAGGGCCCGCTGCTCCTCGGGATCTGCAGGGGGCCAGTCATAGCACCCAGTTGCCCACCAGCTTCCTCCGTGACCAGGGCTAAGGTCTGGGCCATGTTGCCCCAGAAACCCTTTCTGGTCCCCTCTCGCTGTAGCCAGCAGGTCACAAATGTCCAAGAACTGCAGTGGGAGAAGAGGCACAGGAAGAGCGGGTGGCTCACCCCATCTGTGTCACCTGAGGCTCCTTTTCCTTCGCTGGCTTGTTGTCTTCCGCCTCCATCTGCGTCTGTAAGGAGGGCCGGTCGCTGAGAACAGGGTCTCGCCCATGTCCTAGGCCTTTGGTGGGATATCTGGTTGTAGTTTAACTTGTTTGCTGAAAGTAATGGCATGTTTCTTAATTTCCTGGAGCTTTAGGGAAACCGGCCAGGAAAAAAAAAAAAAATTGGGCCTCCAATTCATTTTCTCTCCAATTCGCACATGAAAGAGCAACCTGAATGATGCCTGTGGTTGATAAATGTGAGTGGCTGAAATCAAAGCTCCACTCCCCCTAGGGCGAGAGATGGCTGCACCGACCCCAGGAGACATGCAAGCCCGCTCCTCTCAACAGGCTTCAGTCCGGGTACCCTGCCAGCCACGAGGGCACAAGCAAACCTCAGCCTCATCAAACCCAAGTGTTGGCAATATCTGTTAACTCTTCTTCCTAGGGGCCCTTTGCACCATCACCACCGCCCCCAGTCACATTTCCCTCGGCCTGGAAGAAGGGGGACATTCTACAGTACAGTCTATAAATTCCTTTTTTAAGCTAGCATGAGCCAAGTATAACAGCTAGCTGTCCAGACCTGTTTAAAAAGGATAAACCCCAGCTAAGCACATAAATAACACCCCACTGCTTTTATCATATAAACATGGCCAGAGAGCCAAACGCATTACGAGGCTAAACACAGGTTCCCATTGTTATCTCATTAAGCCCTTTAAATATGGAAAGAAAAGGCTGCCCATCTTGGGCCTGATTTAAAGGGAACAGACTATCAAGGAACAGATTGGAGTTAATTAACGCCGTGAACTCTGAAACTGCCAGCCGGGAGTCTCCCATCGGAATCCGCACCTGTCATGGACGAGATTTCAGAAACCCTAAGTGGACTCTGACGTGCCTTCCTCCCACCCTGCATCCCCAATGCTGAAAGCCTGGGTGCCTAATCTGTAACTGCGGAATCTGGATCAAGAGATAAACCCCCACCCCCGAGACAGAAAGTCGGTGGACTCCAAGCAGAAACTGTGTCAAGGTCTCCTGCGGGCGCTCCGGAAATTGCCAGGGGTTCCAGGCCGCAAGGCGAGACTGCTCGGTTGCTTCTGGCAAGTTGGAAGAAGCTTATCAATTATTCATGCAAGTGGATAAACAGGGATTTTATCTTGTAGCATGAATCAAGAGATAAAAAATTCCATTTCAAGAGGGAGGGTGCAGACTAAACCCTGAATGTTAATTGTAAACTGAAAAAAGAAGAAGGAAAGAAAAAATAAGTCAAGTCTTCGGCGTGGGTTGTACCATAAGCACTTATAAGCTCTCCCTGCCCCCAGATTTCTGTCTGTTCATCTTGAATGTAGCTCGCCTGTTCCCTGGACAATGCAACAAACCTCTTCTATGGACGTAATGAACCGGCCGTATAACCCCACTTGGCAGCTGATGGAGGGGGCACCTTTGAGTGGATTTTTTAAACCCCAAAACAACACCACCGTTAGGGTAGTTCTGTTTAAAATCAATTTGCTGCTTTCAGACTGAAATGGGAAGCAGAGGAAAGTTTACAATCAGCTGCCTGACCTATCAAAAGACTGAAACCAAACAACACACAAGGCAAATCCAACTCGTGGATATTTGGGCCAAAGTAAGGCTATGACTTTGCTTCCTGTCCTGTGTCCCCTCCCCCCAAGGCCTTGCATCTAACAATTTCCGAAAGGCTGGGAAATCAGCCCCCCTCCCACAAAAAAAATTGGGGGGGTCAGTGATATATTTACATTATTATTTACATTCACATTATTAAATGTGGCCACAGATTGGAAACAACACATACACGTGGAGAAAAAATCCATCCCAATGTCAGCGGGGCTTGTCCCTGGGAGGTGGCACGACGTGTGACTTTCATTTTTTTTTTTTTTTAAGATTTTTATTGGGGAATTGGGGGGATAGGAACAGTGCTGGGGAATTGGGGGAAGGGGAACAGACAAGTTGCTGTCATTTTTGTTCTTCAATCTAGTTGTGGAGGATGTTGCTTCACTGGCCCACGTTGGCACTGTCATTGCGCTCTTCCCTGGTAAGACAGATCAGTCGCCGGCTTCTGGACGGCCGCTCACTGCGGCTGCTGGCCGCTCACGCTGGCTGCTGGCTACACACGGTAGCCCATGGCAACCCACTGCCACAGGGGCTGCAGCCTACGCCGTCGCCGGCGACTCATGGCAACCCAGCTCCAGGTTGAGCTGTTGTTCAGCATCTTAGCTGTGGAGGGCAGTGTCACTGGCCCTCATATGTGGGATCCGAACCGGGGCCCTCTGGCATCCCAAGCGAGTTCTTAACCATCGCGCCACTCGGCCGGCCCGTGACTTTCATTTTTATTCTTCCTCCTTTGTGTTTCCCAAATAGTATATTAGGAGCACCGTTCATTTGATAATGGGAGGGAAATCATAAACTGTGTGCTTTTTAAATGCTATGTTACGAGCATATACTGATTTTTATAATGGGGGATAACCATAGCTTTTACTGTTAAAAAGAAAAACAACAGTCCAAAGCCATGCATGTCCCTGAACTTTCTTTTTTTATTTTCGTCCTCCAATGAAAGCCCCTCAGGACAGAGGAATCATCACAATAGGCTTGCCCTTTCTTGCCACCCAGCTGGTGGACAGGTAAGCGGGCCAATGGCTACGGAAAGGTGACATGCTGCTCTCAGCAGCTCTTTTGCAAACACTTGCAGGTATGAGAAGATAGGACCTGTACCAGCCCTTGGGTCCAGGCAGAGACATGCAGGGGACAACACGGAGGAGTCAGGAATTCCAACTCTAGTGATCCCCCCAACCACCACCTTGGCAATCTCTCCTCCCCTCGCTGTGCCTCAGTTTCCCCAAATTCAGGAAGGGGGAGTCAGGGGTTGCCTTTCCCTGTTGCCATCTTACTCTGGACCTCAGGTGTTCTTCCCTGCCTCCTTCCTCTGAGGAGGCCCCCATAGACCCATTTGAAAGTGAGTGAACTAGATGGCCTCCTGAGGCCCTCCCAGCGCCAGCTCCCTGCAGTACTGAGCCCAGCACAGGGTCTTGGGCACACAGGAGCCATGCGTCTCTGTTCTGAGGACTCATCCACGAGTGGCAATGGCCGCCATCTTACCAAGGACAGTCCACCCGGGCCCCACACTAAGCTTTACTGGCATCACCTCCTGGGATCCTTCCTCAAGTCCTCTGAGGAGTCTTGCTTTTTAGAGGAGCAAAAAGGCTCAGAGAGGTGGCCCGAAGTCACATACCTCATGAGTGACAGTCCCAAAACAGGACCAAAGCCTTCCTTCTCCGCTGTGTCAGGCAGCCTCTCCAAAGCCCCTGCGTCAACACAGTGAATTTTCTTGCGTTTCAAGTGGAACGGATGGAACCCACCCATTCTTTCTGCCGTCCGCCTGTGAGCCCTGGTGTGTCTAAATAGCTCCAAACTGTTCATCAATTTGTGAACAGAAGTAACTGCCTGTCTGGGGTGTATAGACAGAGCTACTGAGTTGCTCATCCAGTCATTCCACAACCAACCATGAGCAGCCCTGGCATCTGTTAGAGCGGCTGGGCTGGGCTGGGGGCCCAGAGATTTAAAAAGAAAACCAACCCCAAACCTCCCAGGCAAGTGAGCCAGGAGGCATAACAACAAGTGTTTGTTCTTTGCTCAGTGGAGAGTTTAAGCACCCAACTACCATGCTGGGGACTGTGGCTTCTCACAGGGAACACAGGGCCCCATCCCTGTGGAGCACCCTTGAGTGCAGGGACAATGATGTATCTCCACAGTCGAGGACGGGCAATCCAAGGGTGAGTTAATACATTAATGAATTATTACTAATAAATTAATGTGAGGATAAAACCAACAAACCATTCAGCTTGGGCACCACCCAGAACAACAATTGTGACAACTGCAATGCTAGTCATTCCAGCTATTCATCTACTTATCCACTCATCCACCCA
>NW_017731382.1:3889137-3911096 GCF_001890085.2 Hipposideros armiger
CCACCCACCCACCTACCCACTCATCCATCCATCATCCATCCAAAACATGTTCCTCAAACACCTATGTGCCAAGTGCTGGGTTAAGCCCTCCAATGCCCTGCATCTCACCCCATTCCCCATAACAGCCTGTTGGAGCAAGAAGACTGAGACACTTGTGAGGACTGCTGGGGGCAGTTTTCTGGGCAGCTCAGGGCATTTTCACAACCTGCCTCCCCCAGGGACAGGTAGATGAGAAACCATCAGCATGCAGGCAGTTTCGAGTCAGGCTGAGGAGCCAGACGTTCAAGCCCCAGGTTCTCATCCAGACTCCATCACACATCAGCTGTGTGACCTGTGACTTCTCTCCAGAGAGCCTCAGGGCCTAAGAAGACTGGATCCTGCACCCAATGCCCACTTCTGTCTTCGTAACCCTACAAAGTACCACAGGCATCATCCCCATTTTACAGAGAAAGAAACAAGAGCCAGAGTGAGCTGCAGGCCAGGACTAGGGCGGGCAAGTGGGGCACCCAGGGACCAAAAGGGGAGGGGTGCTCACTTTCAGGCACCCTCTCCCCACCACCCTGTATGAACCTGAGCGTGAGCAGCCCCGGGGGCCTCGCACTAGCCCCGGCCCTGGTGAGTTGCTGAGTGGTAGCATTAAGGCTCGAGGTCAAGTCTTCTGATGTGGAGCCAGTGCTCATTCTGTATAGTTTGTTTGCTCATTCACTTGTTCATTCAGCAAATATGCAGTGAGTCCCAGGACACACAAGGAATGTGCTAGGCACAGGGGCACAGTGGTACAATGGGGGACAAGACTGACGCTGGGGCAATTACCAGCGGGGACAGGTGAGTGTCAGGAAGGCAGGAACACGGTTCTCCTGCCTCAGTTTCTCCATCTGTAACACGGGGTGATAGAGAGGATGCGGTCAGCTCCAGGCCTGGCCAGCGTGACGCTCTGCAGGCAGGGATGGTCCCAATGGCCCATCCCACTCTGGCCTGTCCCTGACTTCATCCAGAGGGGCCCCACCCGCCATTCCTAACCCGGGAAGCCAGCCTGGATGTTTATTTGGTTATTAGATAACCAGGCCTGGGCACCATTTCTTTGATCAGACACCCCTGATAACCAGCAGAGGAAACAGACCATTTTATAGCAAGAGTTGGTGGGGCGGTCTTATCCTCCCAGGAGGCGGGTGTTTGGTGGGGAGGGGAGGAAGAGGCCCTTCCCTGCATCGCCCACCCCCAGACTTTGGTTGTGGGGCAGAGGTGAGGTGGGAGATAAACTCAGGGCGTGGAAGGCTGGCCTCCCCTCACCCATCACGGACATCGGGCTCCTGGCCACCTCCCTCACACTGGCTATGCATGGTCCTAGGAAAGCCCACCCTGTGTCCCCCTCCCCTGCGGCTCTGACCACCCGGGGAGGGCCCCTGTGGTTAACAACCCAGAAAAGCCCAGCTCTGGAGGCCGAGATGCAATAACGCCCATGAACGCGAGTCCGGGCCGGCAGAGCCAGGACTGGAGAAGGAATGCTTCTCCCCCAAGCAGCCTTCTAATTGCCACCATTTCAAATGTCCCGAACGTAAGAAAGGGTCAGGAGCTGAGCGCATACCGCCCTGTCTCTAGCAAAACGCCAGGTCTGGACAGCATAACTTTTTTTTTTGAAAAATAAATACACATTTGAAGCCAATAAATAAGTTTTAGCTTCGGTTCCTTCGTCCTCTTTTGTTTGATCTCCTTGGGATGAGAGGAGAGTCTTGTTCACACATGACTCGTTCATTTTCTTTGCTTTTTTCATTCTTTATAGTAAAACGTGCATTGCCTCAGAAAGGTAGCTTATCTGCCCTGTGTTTCCATTCTCTCACCATAGAAGGAGGGACTGCACCAGGCAGCCCAAATACCCTTGCCGGCTACCCCTACTCTCCCAGCCCCGCACACGGTTAGTGTGGGGACCCGTGGGGCAGGTCCTACCACTGCCCTCTCCGTCTCAACCTCAGGCTTTGTTTAGCTAAGGATTAGGAAGCACTTTGGAAGAGCACTGCCCTGTCACTCCTAAGCCTCTCCAAAGAAAGGCTGCTATTATAGACGGACTTTCTCACTCAGATCTTCAGATTCAGAACGGAGTGGACAGCACGGTGAGACCAGGCACCCCATGGAGACACAGAACCTAGTGGTCGGAAGCAAGGCCCTGGGAGTTCTACCACCTTCCCGCTGTGTGGCCTTGGGCCAGTGGCCCAACCTCTCTGAGCTGTTTCCCAGTTCTGTAAAATGGGGCTACTTCTCATCCGGTTGTTTGCATATAAAGTATATGCATGTAAACTATCTGGCCCACAACACGTCCTCAGTAATTATCAGCCATTCCTCTTCATGACCAGTGAATATAGCAATCCATCCATGAGGACCATACTTTGTGGGGACGTTCCCACTTCCGAGAGCAGTGCAAGTTCTGAAAGCACCGAATTATGACCCTACCTAGGACATCAAGGCAGCACCCACCACACACACCAAACCATTAATACTCAGACCCCTGCGAGTGGCCTGGGACTTCCAAACGCCCACATTCAGAACAGAAGCCCGGACAGTGCAGCCTCCAGCCATCATGGACAAAACAGCACACAGTGTTTAAAACTATCCGTAATTGTGAATTTGGCAAATAGAAAGACACATAATTGCCACGAAGAATCACAGTTATGCAATTATAAACAATCGCCCACGCATCTCTCCTCCTGCCTGTCAAAGTTACCCCTTTCCCAAGAATATAATACGAGGCGTGGGGCCACTGTCTGCCCGGGGAGCCGGTGCCCATCTCAGCTTCAGCAAGGCCACCTCGCATCTCATGCTGTTCTCAGCAATCCACAGAGACCAGAAAAAAATGTCATTTTCAGGAAGGGAATTGATCGCTTCTCTCACATTTCCATCTGTGTAAGATCATGCTGTGGCCTCGTCCTGCCATCTCTGCTCGTCTGTCTCCTGTGGAGAACAGGGGCAGTAAGGACAGCAGCCCCAGCAGACCCGGGCTGGGGGCTGAAGTTAGCTGCAGTTCTCTTGGGGCCCCTGAGCCTCACCCAAGCTTCTGGTTAGGAATGAAAGGTGGGGTTCTGTCTCCTGAGCCCCAGAAGAGAGCAGTCCACAGCCATGGACAGATGGGTGTGTAAACACAAGGATGGCTTGGGTATGCACCTTAAGCACAGACCTGTCCCCAAGTCCCCAAGCCCTCCCCAAGGGGACAATCTCCGTGTCTCTCTCTCCTCTCCCCTTTTCTTTTTCCTTTCCTCTCTTTCTCTCCCCCTCCCCGCTTTTTACTTTCTCTTTCCTTTTTTCTTTTTCTTTCTATCTCTTCTCTCTCTGTGTTCTATCTTCTCTCTCTCTCTCTGTTAATGGCAACACAATGAAAATAGACACGGACATCTACACATCGCCAGCCCCCATCCCCACCCCCACAGCTTTACTTCAGGTATCCAGATGGTCCATGCAGGCAGGAACAATCCAAGTGGTTCTGTTTCCCTCCTTCATTCATAAACCCAGCAACTTGTGAAGGTCCTCCTTCCGGATGTGCACCACCTTCCTGCAGGCTGTGCCTGCCACTGGGGGGTGGGGGGCTGCCTGGGGCGGGGCGAGGTGATAGTTTTGGGGCATCCAGTGTGTGCCCCGCCTCCCCCCCCCCAGCGCCCTTGCCTCTCCACTGCCACCCTAAACTGACTCAGATGGAAGCTGGGGGATGGTGCAGGAGGAAGAGTTGGGGCGGGCAGGTGGGGGGACCCGCCCTGGTAGGCTCCACACTATTTGCCTAGATGCTCTTTGGAGCCCAGAGGAGCTAATTACGGAGAGCAGCTGCTGGCTGCTGGGAGTCCCAGGTTGGCCACTTTCACTGTGCTCCCCAGGCTCGAAGTTTCTCGACTTTTCCAAGAGTGTCTGGAAGGCCTGAATAGAAACTTCAGGGGTCCGGGGACCCAGCGAGGCATAGAAGGGTTGCCCGACTCCCAACCGCCCCCCTTGTCGGTCCAGGTACCAGCCCAGTTAGGGGTGCATTTTGGCGACAGGAGCGCACCGCTCTGGCTTGACCAGGACAAGAATTGAGGGAGGCCTCCTTGCTCACTGCGAAGACTTTGGGGAGGTGAGGGGCAGGGGACGGAGGGGGGTCGGCTGGAGGGTCTGAATGGGAGCAGGAGCTGCGCCGGAGGGCTGGGCGCGCTGCGCTAGTGTGCGCGCAACGCCGGGGCTGTCTCCACCTCTTCTGGCAAGTTGGACCTATGAGTGCGCAGCTCAACTTACAACTATCAACAGCCGGGAGGGTGAGCGCGTGTGAGCGCCAAGGGGGGCGCAGGACCCTTGCAACTTCTTCGCAGGACCCCAGCCGGGCCGCCAGCGTCCGCTGCTGCCCGAGAGCCCGGCGCCCGCTCCTCCCCTCCACGCACCGTAGAGGCGCCGGGAGGGCCGTCCTGCCAGCCCCGACGGGATGCCCGCAGCCATGCTCCCCTACGCTTGCGTCCTGGTACTTTTAGGAGGTAGGTGCCACCGTTCCCCCACCGGCTCGATGCCTGAGGTCGGAAGGGAGGGAGCTCGCCATCTGACGTTCCCCAAGGGTCCTTTGGGAACTGCTGCATGGGCCTGTGGCCGGGTCAGTGATGCTGCGTCCTGAGCGCCCTTCTCCAGCCTCACCTGGCCGGCACCTGCCGCGCCTCCAGGCTCCTCCTGGGCCCTGCGTGAGGGAGCCGCGTCACCATGCCAAGTGCGCACCCCTCCGTTCTGCGTGCACCTGGGGCCTGACCTCCAGGCACTGTGAGTAGCCCCTGGAGCCAGGCTCCAGGGGGACAGGGATCTCCAAGAAGATCAGGAGGATCTCAGGCCCACTGAGACCCCCATGGCAGGGTACAAGCCCCAGGTCACTCAGACCAGGGCTGCAGGGTCTGGCCTTCCCCACTGAATCCTGCACCTGTGGGTGCTCAGGATTTGTGTCCTGCTGCAGAGCTGAGGGAGAATTTAGGGGAGGGTGCAGTGATGCTGAGACTAGGCTGCTGCCCAGCAAGCCTGACGGGAGGGTGGGGGATGAAGATTAGGGGGGTTGGGAGCTCGCCAAGGGACCCCAGGAACCTCTGGTAGAGGAGACAGTGCCTTCTCCGGGACTAACTGCTGTCCCACTGTCTCTTCTTAGGGGGTGGGAATGAGTGAAACTCTACAAATGCCAATTGACCATGGTGTGCCACCATTGGCATACATGACAATAACACCCACCATCGTGGAGGTGTGCCCTCACACTGTGAAGGGTTAGGAATTCTTGCCTTAGAGTCAGACCACCCAGCTCAGAAGCCCAGGTTAGCTTCCTGTCAACCTGTGTGGCCTCAGGCAGGCATATCCATCAGCTCTTAGCCTCCACTTTCTCGTCAAATGGGCTCACTAAACCCTCACCTCTGTCTAGGATTATTGTGAGGAGCACCAGGAGGTGTTCAGAGGGAGCACTTAGCATGCTGCCTGGCACCAAAGAAGCACGCGGCCAGTGGCAGCCAGGTGCCCGGGCCAACAGGTCACCGGGCACTCCCGACCCCGTTTACAAGCAAAGAGCAGAGTCAGGGCTGCCTCCAGCAGCTCCTCAATCACAGTCTTCTTCCGAACCCCAAATTTGTAAACACGGTATTTGGAGAAGAGATGGGAGGGGTTAGCAGTGTGAAGAGTTGCAGGTAGATCATCAAAGGGTACATTCATCACAGGGATGGAGGCAAAGCGTCACGTGGCTCTCCATGACAGAGGAGTCCTCCATCAGTGCAAAAATGGGCCAAGACAGCCCTGTTGGCTGGGTAGGGAGGGCAAGGAAAGCAGGAGAGAGGGGGTGCCAAGGCTGAGAGGACCATCTACATTCGCCCTTTGGGGCCTGAGATGGGAAGGGGGGGGGGAATGGCGCGTCTATCTTGATGCTTTCCTCTGCCTCCTCCCCAAGCTGTTCCATCCTGTGGGAATAGAGCAGTCCAGGGCAGTAGGACAGATTACCCCCAAAAGCCCGCCGTCTTGGTCACAGCGCGGGGCTATTGTCCTTGGCAGACCCTGGGCTTCTCGTCATGCCAATAAAATCATTGGAAGTTTGCATCACAGCTTGCTGTGGGGGACTCCTGCTGCTTCGCCCGTTTTCGACCTTTCACCACGGCAAGTCAGACCGATTTCACAGGAGAAAAGCCAGGAGTGCGGGCTGGACCCGAGGCACATGGAGGAGGCCATCAGCTGGCCCCCAAGTCAGACACAGACACTAGAAAGGATGGTGACCCTGTTCCCACCTCCTCTGTCATTCCCTGTCCTAGGCCGGGGACCATTTTCCACTGGACACTGTTTTTCAAAAGTCCTTTTCACCACTGGCTGTACCACCAGGCAACAATATCCTTTTGCTTTGAGTGAAAGGAAACAGATCCTAGTTAATCCTCAGAAACTTACATAATTTAGGTACCTGAGCTGAGGCATGCCTGAACTTCATGTCTCCAGGTTCCAGAAACTTTGTGGAGAAGGGTGCACCAATTGCTCCGCCACATGAATTCACGCTGAGTACACACACACACCCCCACACACACCAGGGCTTCTCAACCTCAGAACTCCTGACTTTGTTTTCCAGATCTTTCTCTGCTGTGGCGTCCCGTGCACTGTAGGATGTTTACAGCATCCCCAGCCTCTATCTATTGTACTACACCTCGACGACAAAAACGGTCTCTGGACACTGCCAAATGTTCCCTGGGGGTAAAATGGCCCCTGGTTGAGAACCGCTGGTGTGGATACCTCAAACTCCAGTGGTAGCTTTTTGATGAATCTGCCAAAATCACGGGGCTGGATGGATTTTGTTATTCTTGCTCTGAGCAATCAGGAAAGCAAAGGCACAGCGGGGCCCCAAGAACAACAATGCAGCTTAGGTAGTTTCTAATTTGGATGTTGATCTTTCCCATTCGGGCGCCCTCCCTCTTGTCTGTGAGAATGCCCTCTTGCTGGATGACAGGCACTGGGCTGTGGGTGAGCGCGGTCAGTCACCACAGCAGCAGGCCGTCCTCAGGACCCTGTGATGCCAGATGTGTCCTGGGCCGTTTCACCAGCTCCCAGCCCTGGTTTGCTCCACAGCAATTTCTGGCTTTTAAAAATCTCCTTACTCAACAATTTATGCTTGAGGGGGAAAATAAGAAACCACAGCTTCTTTTTTCCCCCTCATTTTTGGGGGTCTAATTTCAGCCCTGCTTTTATCTCTAACCATATACTTTGCGATGGCAAGTTATCATTTAGATTAACCAGAACAAAATCACAGGCTACTCCCTAATAAAGGAGTCATCGATGTGGGGCTCCGCTGCAAAACTGAGAAGAAAAACTGGGAAGAAAATGAAGTACACTCGTCCGAAAATCAAATGTGAATAGAGATTGGTAATTGCATTCGTTATTTAAAACAAAGGAAATTACCAACAGAAACCTCTGCTGCTTCGGGGCACGCCTCGTAGACAGACGGCTCATCGCGGCCAGCTGTTTCACTTATCTTCTGACCCAGGCTGTAATCTCCAAATTTGAAATAACCAGCTCAAGGCAAATACAGCAGCTTTCTTGATTTCAAAACCATCTGGATGGTGAACCCGTTAGAAGCTACTCATGAAGAAATACTTGCGCGATGTCTGGGAAGTTAACTGTGTTAACGAAAGCTTTTAAGCCAGAATGAGCCCCTGATAAAACTTCCAAGATACGGTGCTTCGCCACCAAAATCGGCCTGGAAAACGAAGACCGATAGCCTAATGCAAAGGAAGGGAGGCCGCTGAAATCCATTTGAACTTGAGGGCAACTGAGCTTAGCTAGGGGGACTCTAAGACAGGAACACAATTCTGAGGTCGGCGCAGGGGGAGGTCAGGAGCTGTGGCCAGGAGGCTGGTGTGGTCATTCCTGAAACCAGCTCTCGGGAGGCTTTGTGCAAAGCCAGCTTCCGGTCTCCGTTGGATAGTCAGCGAGTTTCCAGAAGACCTCGATGCAGGAACTGTCTGAGACCTGGGAAGTGAAGTGCACAGCAGAAGGGAGAGGCAAGAGTGTGTTCCTGGGAATGCCAGGCTTCCCAGCTGGAGGGGCATCCAGTGGTCCAGTGGCGCTGAGACAGCCTGGACCGCCCCTTGTGTGCCCCGAGGTCGGCTGGGCTTGGCTGGCTCTAACGCATGTTTTCTGTGCTGTTGAGAGCTGGAGAGCAGCATCTTAGGAACTGGACAGACCTGAGTTCCACCGTAGCTTTGTCACCTTCCCGGTCTGTCACCTGGACCCGTTCAGCCTATGTCCCCATGAGTGAGCTGGGAACGGTGATAGCTCTGGCCTCAAGGGGTGCTAGAAGGGTTAAATGAGATGCTGTGTGGTCAGTATGTGACATCAAGAGCTCAGGGAACCCTCCGTGCTCTTACTGCAAAGACCCAGACCGTGCATGAAACTCTCCAGACCTGGAGAAGAAAGAGGCAGTCCCCTGCTCTCAGCCAGCCACCAGTTCAGCTTGAGTTTGGGCAAGTCACGTGATGTGTGTCTCCTTTGGCGGGTGCTGTATTTCCTCCCCACTCTGGTGTTTTGTGTGAGCACCATGACAGTTGTCATGACACAACAACAGTGACCACATTAATAACTGTTCCTCTGTGGTGAGCCAGGCTACATCTTGTACACGGCCTCATCCTCCCCCGGCTCCAGCGGTGGGTGCTGTCATCATCAGGTTCCTTATCTGTGGAACGAGAATGATGACAGCCCCCGTGACGGGGGCCAAGGGAGGCTGGGAAAAGGGAGTGTTGTCGAGCAGAGAGCGGAGCTCAACTGAGTGTCAACACACTGAACGTGTATTGGGTGCCTTGCTGTGTATGTGCCACTCGCTGGTGTAAGGCGTTGAAGACAGAGGAG
The DNA here is from genome assembly GCF_001890085.2 of Hipposideros armiger. Lineage (NCBI taxonomy): Eukaryota > Metazoa > Chordata > Mammalia > Chiroptera > Hipposideridae > Hipposideros > Hipposideros armiger. Next base: position 3,897,973 of record NW_017731382.1, read on the forward strand.
TGAATAAGGCAGCTCCCTGCCCTCATGGAAGTCAAGGTCAAGTAGGACAATTAGATCTTAAATGAGCAATTAAGGACAAGAGTAACAAGTGTGATACGGAGGAGGCCCAGGGGCACTAACTAGCGTGGGTTGGGAGGTTAAGAAAGGGCTCCCTAAAAAGGCGACATATAAGCTGAAACTTGGAAAAAAGGGGACAGTTAACTGGAGGAGGAGGCACATCCAGGGAGAGGGACTGGCACGTGCCAAGGCCTGGATGTGAAAGGAAACAGTGATGTGTTCAGAGGCCAGAGAGAAAGCCAGCGGGGCTGGCAAGAGAAAGGGAGGGGACAAAGAGGGACAAGAGGTCGGAGGGTGGCAGGAGCTCAATCATGGAAGGCCACAGCGGCCTCAGGAAGGAGTGGGACTTTGTGTCAAGGGCAACAGAGGGTCCACTGAAGGGCATTCAGCAGGGGTACAAGTAGTGAATTCCCCATCACTGGCGGCATCCAAGAACGAACGGGCTGATGTGGTGAGTAGCATTGGCTAGGGAGTTGACTGGATTTGCTTCCAGCCCTGAAAGTCTCTGATTCTTAGGAGCCCCACCAACTCCGAGTGCCAAGATACATCCTTTCACCTATCATTTTAGTACCCTCAAAATTCAGTGCCTCGTGACATCCATGATGTCCAACAGGCGGGGCTCAGCACGGTACCTGCTTAGCACTTGACCAGGTCCTGCTACGACCCCATCTTCCAGCACCAGGGGATGAGGGGCAGGGCGGACCCACAGCCCCTCCCCAGCCATCTCCCCTAGGCCACAGCTCAGGCTCCTTTTTCCTCATTTCGTCTCCCCACCATCAACACCAGTATCTAAGTGACGCTGTCAACCACTATCGGGGGCATTTCTGAGATTTCAAATGTGTCTGTCAGGATGTAAACTGGAAGAAAGGCCACCATGTAGAGTCCCCTCACGATCCGTGGGACTTAGTCCCAGCCAGGCCCTCATCCCCACACACTTCACAGACACGCTTTCTTCCTCCTCAGAGAAGACAGTGACCACCAGCCACCAGCACTGTGACACAGTCACACAGAAGTCTGTTGGCCTGTTCATCAAGCCACACTCCTTTCCACCACAGCCTCCAAACACACACATGCTGTTCCTTCGGCTTAGAACACTGTTCCCTGTCCCCAGGCTCCCCTTCACCTGCAAATTAGGCTGTAAATTCCTAATAGGGGAATCTCTGTAGCAAAATGTGAGTGTTAAATTCTTTTGCTAGCCTTCCTTCCAGGGGTGTACACCCATCGACACCTGCCACCGATGGCCTGTGGGAGCACCGGCTTCCTACATCCTCACCAGCCCGCGTCGTTATCATTCTTTAAAAATCTTGCCAGGGGTGGCGCTTGGTTGTTGAGACTTCTGTTCCTTTCATTGTGAGCAAAGAGGAAGGTCTAGTTGTATTTTTAGGGACCCCTGGTATTCGTCTTCTTCTACACGGTCTGGTCACTCCCTTTGCACATTGTTACATTGGACTTTTTTTTTTTAAAGTATTTTCTCCTTATTCATTTGTTAGTGCTCTTTACATAGAGCAGAGTAGCACTCTCCTGCCTGTGTGGCAGCTTTTCCCAGCTTGCTGCTTGTTCACCCCAGTTCCGGAAACACAATATACTTACTGTTCCTCGCCTCTCGCGGTTCCTCCATCGAAGCATGCGCAGTGAGACACAAGCCACACGCTGCATTTTTTTTCCCCGCAGAGGGGAGACTAGATGGCTAGGTCGCTGCACCATAAGTGTCCCTGTGTGGGAGGGGGCGAGAGAGAGGAGAGAGAGATACGCTGGCTTTCCTCGGCGACAGAGAAGCAGCTCAAGCACTTGCTAAGCCTGTTACACACATCACCTCATTTGACGCTCCCTAATGCACCTCCCTAAGCACGGCCCCATTTTACAGAGGACAGAAGCGACACCATGCACTCGAGACCATCCAGCTGGCAAGCCCAGGGGCCGCAACTGGTGGGCCGCCGAGCTTCAAGCCTCAACGGCCCCCTCCCAGCGACAGCTCAGCTCAAAGTTCAGGCAAGGACCGCCCTGGCCTGCTGCCTGTGGGAAAGCACCGGGGTTTAGAGCAAAGCCTGGGCACCAGGTGATACGCACACGCTGAGGCATGTAGGCCGACAGTTTATGTAACAGACTCAGAGCGAGACCACAGGCATGCTAACGAGAACAGCATTTTAAATCCCCAATTAAATGCGAATCTGGGAGCTGTTGAAGAGCGAAGGATCTTAATTGTCCATCTGCAAAGACTTCAGCGTGGGCTGGGCTCTGGAATTCAATTTCCCGCGTTTGAATTCCAGCTGCTCCACTGACTTCTAATTACTGAATTCCTCTGTGCCTCAGTTTCCTCCTTTGCTAAAATAATGTCTACTCCACGGGGCTGCTGTGAGGACTAGGTGAGACCGTCCATGTGAAAAGCGTAGCTCAGTGTCGGGCACAGAGCTTGGTAGATGTCACTTACATCATTACTAAGGGGACAGGACCAAGCGACGCTGCTTCTTAGGGGAGGGTGCAAAGCATGCTGGGACATCAGGAGCATGGATGGGGAGGAAAGGTCAGAAATGGCGGCTGGACCAGGTCAGAGGAGAATGAGGGCACAGAGGAAGAGAAGGGAGGCAGACGTCCACGTTTCTGCTTCCAAAGGCATGAGGGGGGCTGGGTTGCCTCTGCCTGGTGATGCATCGAAAGGGCCCGCTCTGGTGGGCAGGGTGGTACCACGTGTTTGTGGGAAGTGGAGATTCAAGAAGTTATGCGATCAGCCTCCAGTTGGGAGGTGATGGGACAAAGCTAAGCCATATCCAGGGACCCAGGGAGGAAAGGGAGGCCAGGAGACCAAAACCTAAATATCCAACATTAGGCAATGACGTAAATAAATTTTGAAGGAATTATGCACCCACAAAAAAATTATGTATCAAAAAAATGTAGAATGATATTTTTGACATAATGTTAGAAACACAGTGTATGTACATTTGATCTCAATTATGTTTTCTTTGGGGGGGGCATCCTTATTTAAAAACAAAAAACTAGAAGAAAAAACATGAGAAATGAGTGGTTATCTCTGGGAGGTGGGATTATGGGTGTTTTCTTTCTTTATCTTTACGTGTTTTCTTCTGCATTTCCTATAGGATCAGTTCCATCTGGAGCTGGGAGTCTCAAGGGAGGGGGCTGGGTTTGCAATCTCCCAGACTTGCAACCCTCAAGGTTTGCTAGAACCTCAGCAGGAGAGGCTGGTTAGAGAAGTGAATGGAGGCTGGGGCTTATGAAACCTGACCTGCCTGTGGGGTTGGGTCCTGGTGTCAGAAGTGAGATCACCCCAAATGGCACCAGAGGTCCTGGGCAGTAGAGATGCTCTTAGGCAGTCTAGTGTTCCTGGGTGCTGATCTGGGGGACAGCAGGGTCCCCACCATGCCATCCAGACATTTAGACAGCATCCTGTGCCCTCCCTGCTGAAAGGAGAGAGAGATGCCAAAGGTGCCCTGTCCCCAGTCAAGTGGGTGGGGCTTCAGAGTCGGGAGCTGGAGTCCTAACAGGGTGACTGAGGCCAGACCACAGCTATGGATGGATCCTTTTATCAGCAATAGCTCATGTCCAGTACGAGCCTGCTCTTGTTAAGTACCAGAGGGGCATTACATTATGTCTTCACAGCTGCCTTGCGATTGGCAACTTCAAAAGGGGCAGAGGCCTTGCAAGACCGCAGCCTGCTGGGCTCTTGGTTGCTCAGGAGACATCCAGACCGTGTGAGATACTGAACTCAGTAAGCTCAGAACTCATGCTTCCTGGTGGCCCTGAGGCACTAACAATCTCTCGGTATGGTCAGCCCAAGGGCCAGGGGACCCACTGGCCACCATGCCAGGGACGTCGATTGTGCTACTTGTGGGTCCCGTTAGCAGTGGAGCCTGTACCCTGAGGATTCCTGCTCCCAGCTCCCTCTTCTGCTTGAAGCTAAGCCACAGTAGACAAGTGCTGGCCGGCCTGCCTAGGTTCCGTGTCCCCTTCTCCTGCTAGCAGCAAAATTCTCCCCACTGACTCTAATCCTGGAGGAACTGTCAATCAAGGGGCCTCCCCTCCACCCAGGGCACAAGTCTCAGGATGAGCAAATACGAGGCTTGCTCCAGGACCTGGACTCTCGTGCAATCACCAGAAGCTAAAATGCATCCCGCCCACAGGGGGGTCCTGGAGAAGCTGTAGAGTAGTTGCCACCACCTGGATTCCCAGAGCATACCTTAGTTCAGTGAGCACCCCTGCCCTTTCACGGGACCCCTTTTTGGCTTCCATGAGTCCACTGTGGCTTCTGTTGCTTGCGACCAAAGCCCCTAACCAATATGCTGCAATGTCCATTTTGAGACCCTGCTGTCTGAACAGTTAGCTGAATAGCCTACGTGCTTTGGTCCCCATTGTTAGCTAACCCCAGAGCTCAATGCGCATTACAAAACCTGTGCTGTCCTCCACAAGCCTCAATATTAAATTATACAGAAAAGAGGAAGAAAAGCAATAGCTCACACCCAACCCCACTCTTTCCCCAAAATATGCATAAAAACAGAGAGCAAGACATGAATGTGTTTAGCTTGGAATTACCAGGGACCGCAGCAAAACAAAATTACTTGTTCTTTGAAATATACAATTAGAGTTGTTTTAACATGTGTTTTTGGTGGTTGGGTGTGGTTTCTAGATAGTTTGAAACTTAAGTCTACTGTTTGGCCCAGAAGCTTTAACCAAATTCGGATGGGCTACAATTTCCTTCACAGCAACCCACAGTTACTGAAATGAAAACCAACGTGCTGGTGAGGGAGAGGGCCTGGGTTTTCACAACGATCGATGTTTGGGCTTGCTTTTGTCTTCTCTGGTCTTACAATGCTTTTGCATTTTCACCGGCCTTTTGCAGAGGCAAAAGGAAATCTAAAGGAAACACTGAAATCTTAGAGAAGGTAATAACCTCGTGACTGAGTGACTAGCTGTATTTGCCTGGTAAGCCCCACCCCAAGCTTTCAGAGACTGTAGATGTCTGCATGGGGGCAATTCAGAGATGAATGCATTTCTGTCACTGAAGGTGGCCAGGGGCAGCCTGACTTCCTGGGAAGCCAGAGTTCCAGGTTCCACGTAAAGCACTAAGTCCACTTCCATCCAGGGCATTCATCATTGCTGCTGACAGGGGCTAGGAAAGGGAGGTTAGGACCCTGCGCCTCCAAAATCCTATAAGGGTTTCAATGAGGACACAGAATCATTTGCAATTTGCATATTCATTGCCAGAGAGCTTCTCAGGGTGTTTGAGGCCAGAGCCTCTGGAGTTCATTACTAAGAGGGTGAAACATAGTCCCTGTTTACATAATTTGCTCAGAAAGTCCTTTTCTTTTTTTTATCCTGCTTAATTTAAGTACAAAGACAACCTTCATTTTCTCTCTACTCCAAATTCTAATTTGGGGAAAGCTTAAATGAATAACCATGTACTTACTATGTTTTTCGATAACTTCATGTAACTTCAACTCGATGGCAGCAATGTTTCTTCATTCAAGTATTCAGTTCTTCAGTGGGCATTTCAGGGGGTGCCTACTATGTGCCAGGCACTCTTTTACACCCTGGGGACACAACAGCAAACACAGTAGGCCTGGTGTGGTCCTGGTGGGACTTGCATTCTAGTTGGGTGAGGGGCAGCAGGGGAGCACAGACAATAAATAAGAAAACAAATAAGTAAACAAGAAAATGACTGATGGCAATAGCACTATGAAATGAAAAAAAGAAAGGGAGTAGTGTGATACGACGGGGAGGTAGGGCTGCCAGATGAGGTGCCCTGTCCCAGAAGGTGACCTGGAAGCTGGGTCCTAAAACGGAAGCCACTTGGGCCCATTTAAGAAACTGAAAGAACGGCAGAATGGCTAGCACAGGTCAGAGAGGTGAGCAGGCCAGCTCACCCTGTTTCCAAGGTCACCTTCACGGGTACCAGGAGCTTTAGGACTTGAATGTATCTCTTGCGGGGACACACAATTCAGCTCACAACAGGGGGCTAAGTGATGACTCCCCAGATATCTGGCACTAGAGGGGTGATGAGATCTGGGGAAGGGGGATGAGTACTGTGGTGGTCGAACCGTCACGACAAGGGTGAGATGCGGTCTGTGCTCCTCAAGCCCAGCCAGGGGCCCCGGTGGGGACTGTGCCTACGCAGAGGTGCCTTTTTCTAACTCACTTTCTAACTTTCGAACTGGCCTTAGGGGCTAGCTGTCACCCATACGATGGGATTGGATTAGAGGTAGAGGAAGTCAAGAATTGTGCTTGGCTGGGTTGGGCTTAAGAGATCTGAGAGCAGAGATGTTTTTAGCTATGTTATTACTCACCGAAAGCTACTGTTTACAACTGAGGCCACAGCCCCTCCTGCGCAGACCTTAGAGGTGGCTGCAGAGACATGTGTGAACAGCAGCCACAAAGTCCTAATGCAGGTGGTAGACACTCCAAGAGCGGGGTGGGCCACCCCCCACAGTGTCCTAATTAGTCGAGCAGGTGGAAGAAATGAGGAGTTGGAGGGCTCTGAAGCCAAAGTGAGGGACCAGCCACCCAGGTGGGCAAGTGCTGGAGATGAGATTCCAACAGAAGGGGTAGAGATGTGAGAGCAGTGGCCGGTGGCTAGAGATGACAGCCAGCAGGAGGTGACAGCACGGGGGCAGCCTCCAAGGGCAAGGGGCTTTGGCCCATAGAAGGAGGCAGCATATTCTATAAACAGCTCTAGCTTTAGGACCTGCCGTCAGGGAGGCTGACATTCCAGTGGAGACCAGGGTATCAGGGACAGGACGCGTGGGTCCAGCTGGTCTCCAGGTCCAGCGAGAATGCGGGTGGCCAGCACAGACACATTCTCCTAAAATTCCTCCTCCAGCCCTGTTGGCCCCTTAAGACCCTCTTCCTGCTCAAGTGTATCCTTATCAGCTTCCACCTTGACCAGTGGCATGTGGCCTATTCCTTCGGCACAAGGGCCAATTCAGGAAAACCAAGGATATAAACAGAACCCTCTCCTTTTTTTTTTTTTTCCTTTTTTTTTTCCCCCTTCAAGAAATGATATCCTTGTTAATCAGGAAATGTGGCATCTGAAATTGCACTTAAGCATCCTTTAATCATTTCCCGGTTACTGAAGGGGTTCATTTCGGAGCTAAGATTTCAGCAGCACCACAACGGGCTTACACCGGGCTCTGATTACAACGCCGCCCCTCTGAACAAATTTCATTATTGAGCAAGACGCTTCTGAAGCTAGTCGACATTGTCTTTGCTTGGCTGACCTTGTACGCTATTGAATTGGAAAATGTGGTTTGTATTGTAAGGCCTCTTAATAATGTATTTTCTTTTCTTTTTCTTTTTTATTTTTTTGAAACAAGGGACTTTTCCATTGCAAATGAGACAAAGAACACCATATTTAGCACAAAGAACGCCTCAGTCTATTTTGAAACATAATTTTCATTAGCCAGGTTTTTCACCGTAACAGGATTTTACATTTTATTTTAAAAACAGCCTCCCTCCACCACAACACATATTTATGTATATTCCTTCATAGAAAGAGGTCTGGAAAGATACACAAACTAATAATAACGGTTGTTGCTGGGGAGGGGAGACGGACGTGGGAGGGCACTACAGGAACGCTGCTTCTCTGCACTGCGTCCTTTCGGAATAATGAGGATATATTATTAGAGGCTGGAGAGCAGCCTGTGTCCCACCAGCGCTGTGAGCTGGAGTGTTAGGTGTTGAACCATGCCGCCACCCCCCAAAAAATCTGTAGGCTGAAGTCATAACCCCCAGTACCTTAAAAGGTTACCTTATTTGCAGAAAGGGTCCTTACTGAGGGGATCGAGTTAAAATGAGGTCATTAGGTGGGTCCTCATCCAGTAGGACTAGTGTCCTCATAAAAAGGGGAAACGTGGACACAACCCCTCAGAGGGAAGCTGATGTGATGACAGGAAGGAGACGGCGGCCATGAACCGCAGCCGAGGTGAGAGGCCTCAGGAGGAACCAGTCCTGCCAACCCCTGGGTCTGGGCTCCCGCCTCCAGCGTGTGAGAGAACCCATTTCTGTGGCTTAGGTCTCCTTAGCCTGTGGGGCCTTGTTACGGCCGCCCCAGGGGTCTCCCTGAATAAGACACGAGGGGCCGAGTCTCCTCCTCTGTGAAGTGGGCTGTCAAGGTGGACGTGACCGTCCATGTGTGCAGCCCTCCGGCTCCTGTCCCGCCCCCGCCAGCCTCCACTCGAGCCGCCCTTCCATCTGTGGCCCCCGCCCCCACCAGCCCTGGATCAGGCCAGCCGGTTGCACAGGGTGGCAGGGGAAGGACAAAGCGATTTCGGAGGGATTAGTAGCACGCCATTGTCACCGCCACTGGTCCCTTCCAGAGTGCCTGGTGCCTCTCCCACACTCAGTCCTCGAAAAGGCACAGCTGAGTCCTTGGCACTGCGTGGCAGGCCACCGGTGCCCCCCTAAGCGCCTACAACCCCTTCAAAGGGCTCCCACTGGTCCCAGCTGGGCAGCCCCACTGACGCCCCCCATGGCCAGCCTGTCTCAGTGGAACCCCGCTTTTCTGTCTTGCTCCCGCCTGGCTCTGAGGGGGGCTGCTCCAGGGGTGGTAGGCATGGGCACGCCCCCCAACTCCCCACCGGGTGCACGCCTCTCTCACACACCACACAGTGATGATTCATCTGGGGTCCGGCACCCGGGCAGGGCTGGGAACCCCTGTGGCGCTATGACGCGTCCTGTTCCTCTCCATGTCTCCTCACGCCTGACCCAGGGCTTGGCACAGGTCAGCACTAAATAAAGCGATGACTTGCAAACACTACCATTTCTTTTCAGGATTCAGAAAACCAACCTGAACTCATTAACCCTGGGGGAAGTGGGACTGAAGAGAAATGCCCCTTGCCTCATCTGCTCATAAAAATAGTCATCAAAAGTGGGCATCGCTGCCACCCACAGCGTGCCAGGCCTCGTGCCACCCTCTGTCACTTGTCCTCGCTGCCAGCACTGGGAACATGTGATGTGACTGTGTCAGCCCCAGGCTGAGGGTGAGGACACAGAGGCGTGGGGCGGGGCGCCAGGGACCCACAGTCACACAGGCAGTGAGTGACATCATTGCTGGAGGTCCTGGCCCAGTGCAGGGAGGTGACACGCCTGCTCTGCTGATGGCCCTGTCAGCAGCTGAGGATGTTGGAGTGGGTTGGGGCCTCTGGCTAAGAGTCCACAGTTCGTGTTCTGTGTTGCGACAGGAATCACGCACACGCAGATTGGGCTTCTTGTACATGGCAGGCACCACGCGGAGACGCACTTCACCTGTGCTACCCCTTTCCCCACAGCAAGCCTCTGCCCCCATTGCACAGATGAGGAAACTGAGGCTCACGGTGGCGTAAAGCACCAGCAGCTCACTCACGGTTGCACAACCTGGAATCCAACCTAGATTCGTCTGGTCCAGCCTGGGCTCCAGCCTCAGGGTGCTGTGGCCATGGTCCCTGCCTTCTAGGGACCTCAGGTACAGGGGGAGTGAAGACCAAGTGTATCAGGGGAAAAGCAGGACTTCAGCAAGGGAGCTAATGCACGTTCACGATTAGGAGACACAATGTCCCTCCAAGGGCCTGTGATGTCCTGATAAGGCTTCAGTTCTTTCACAGATGTATCTATGGGGGCCTGGCTGTGTGGGCGCACGGGCTGGGCAGTCGCACAGGGCCCCGGCTCGAAAGGGTCCCCACTGGGTTTAGTGCTCTGCTGTCACCACCTTGAAATTCTCAAAACTTTCTAAACAAAGGCTTTGTTTTTCCAGTTAGTACTGGGCCCTGCCAATTATGTAGTTGATCCCGGTGGTGGCCAAGGATGTGTGTGACCCTGGCAGGTATGGCACCACGCTTGGCAGATAACACGTTGAGCGAGACGGAGCTGTCCCAGCCCTCCCCAGGTTCACAGTCAGGTGAAGAAACATTTGATGAATGAGTACATGTGCGTGCAGGCGTGTGTGTGTGTGTGTGTGTGTGTGTGTGTGCATGTGTGTGCATTTGCGTGCAGGCGTACATGTCAGATGTTGGTGTCAAAATGCATTTCTGTGAGTCACAGAAAATGTTTGTAAGCCACTCGTCTCATGTTGTAAGCTTTTATAAAGTTAATTTACAAAAACTCTCTTATGAAGTAGTTATCCCCAATTTATGCTCCCACCAACCTTCCCCTACCTACATTTGCTTTTTTGAGAATTCATAGTTTTTGATAATCGAATGAGTACAAAAATATTACCTCATTGGGTTTTAATTTGCATGGCCCTAACTACGAATGGGTTTGAATATCTCTACGTAGTATTACTTACCATTCTGTAACTCTTCTGTGAAAAACTGGCTTGAGTCCTATGCCTATTTTTCTATTGCTTTGCTGGGTCTTTTCCTTAAGATTTGCAGGAATTTACACATCCTGTTATATGGGCTGAAGATATCTTCAGGTTTGTGGCCTTCCTTATCGTTCTCTTTCTGGTGGCTTTTGAGTAACAGGAGTTCCTAATTTTCATGTAGTCATATTTAGCAGCTCATCTTCCCATGGGAACACTTTTCGTGTTTTGTTTTCATTTTTCGTGTTTTTGTTTTCGCTATCTTGAGATCATAAAGATATTCTTCTACACTTTCTTCTGAAAGCTTTAGCATTTTGCCATTTACATTGAAGTCTGTCCTCAATTGAAAATTGACTTGGGGCTGTGGTGTGAGGAAGGGGTCCAATTTCTTTTACTTTTCCACGTAGATAACCACCTGTCCTGGCCATCGGCTCCCCACTGATCCGCAGACCTGACGTACATCAAGCTTATACGTTCCATGGGTCAGTAGCTGGAGCTCCCAGTCATTCTTCTGGTCAATTATTTATCTCTTCACAGAACGCACAGTGTTACAATTACTCCAGTTCTCAATAAATCTTGATCTCTGATACAGCACACACACACCCGTTCCTTATTTTTCTTCAATTCTGACAGCTTTGCTCTTACACATAAATTTTATAACCATCTTGTCAAGATCCTAAAAAGAATAAAATGAAATAACCTGTTGGGATTTTGGCTGGAATACATTGCCTGTGGGTCAGTTTTTAGAGAACAGACATCTCTTGATAGTTCCTGTCCACGGATATATATCACTTCATTTACTTATGCCTTCTTTAATGTCTTTCAATACATTTTTATAATTTTCTCCAAATATGTCTTGCTTACTTTCATTAGATTTATTCCTAGGTACCTTATACTTTTTACTATTATTGTAATAGTACATTTGTCCTGTTACAGAATGTAATTGATTTTTGAACATTATTTTTTTTTATCCAGCCATCTTGCTAAACACTTATTGTTTCTAATAATTTTTCTATAGATTTTTGAGTTTGGTAACTTGATAATCATATCATCTACAAATAGTTGTCACTTTATTTCTTTTCTAATTCTTATTCCTTTTATTCCTTTTTCTTATCTTTCTGCTGGACCTTCAGTAAATGCTGGGAGTAATTAGCATTCATTTTGTGAGGTGGATGCCATCTTATTCCTGAACTCAAAAGTTCGGTTTTTCACCAGGAAGCATTATTATTTAATGTAGGGATTTTGGTAATGCCCTTATTTAGCATAACAATATTTCAAACTATTTCTCTTTTGATAAGATGTATTTAAAATGGTGAAAGGGTGTGGAATTTTATCGAGTGCTTTTCCTGCATCTATGAGCAGGTTATATGTTTTTTCTCTTTCAACCTGTGAATGTAGTGGATGATGTTTATAGGTTTTTCTAAAATTAAACACTCTTGCATTATTGGGATAGACCCAACATGGACACACTGCATGCTTTTTTTTTTTATAAACTCCTGTACTCCGTTCGCTCATATTTTATTTAGGACTTTTGCAACCATGTCCATCAATGAGATTGTCGTGTAACTTTCCTTTGTCGTGCCTCCCTCCCACTGTCCTCGAAAAGCTTCCGAGTTTGTCTCTCATGAGGGTCCTTTCAAAACCTGGAGTGGGGCAGGAATGCTAGCAACATGCTCACATGAACATCAATTTGTTGTAGACATTGAAAATGTAAGATACTCTAACATGAGTCAGTCAGGGGACAGTGTCCTCCACTCTTTCTCTGGCTCTTTCCACTCTGACGTTTGTGCATCACGGTGCTTCTTGCTGTCAAGGGCTGCAGCCCCCACGGGCATTGGAGGGTCCAGCTCAAGGGGAAGTTGAGTTTGGAATGATTTTACGCAGGAGGACATGTTTGTGTGTTTTGCAGCCGCTTCCATGTGTAGTTATGTTATCGCTACCGGAGCCCTGTGGGCGTAGCTCCCAGGAATACTCTTGCTTCTCTCCGAACTACCTACCTATACCCACTGTCGTGACAGGAAAGTGCGTTTGAATTTGTTCTCTGGCGCGGTCACCAAAACCATGTGGTGGAGGAGAGACAGGGCATCAAATACCCAGCACCAGAGCTCGTCCACGGGACATGACCTGACATCTCATAACTCACACATGAGAGAAAGTGGACAGAGGTTTTCCAAAATTTGATAACAACCCCTGCAATGTATGACAGTGTAACAGTTAAGTTGTGGAGCTGAAAAAAAACTTTTCTAATTGTCAGTAACCAAAATTATGTTCAGTCCACAAAGGCAAAAGAAAGGCTGAATGGACTTTCTACTCTTCCCTTGGAAAATGAAAATGCAAAGTCTTTGTCCTATGAAGAGGCAAACAGACTATACACCCCCAAAAAATGTAAGAAGAAACTGTTGTGGAAGATTCAAGCATGTTGATTAACAAAACTATGTTCACTTTTTGCTGAGCTCTAAGCTCTAAACTTTTATTTTCATTTCTTCATTGATGCCTGAGTGTTTCAGAAGTTTTTTCAATTTCCAAACACATCGAAATTAAAAAAAAAAAGTTTTAATTTATGACTTGTAATTTAGTTGCCTTGTGGTCAGAAATGTGGCCTGATGATACCAATTCTTTGAATTTGTTGATACTTTCCATGGCCTAGTATGGGGTCAGCTTTTGTATATGCTGCATGTGTGCTCCAAAAGAATGTGAATTCTCTAATTACTGGGCACAGTATTTATATATATATATATATATATAATAATATATATATTATATGTAATATATATATATTATATGTAAT